>NC_055991.1:21901927-22242623 GCF_018446385.1 Zingiber officinale
CAATCAACCGAAGATGGTTAAGGTGAGTTGATAATTAATTTCTCCAAAATTAATTGTGAGTTTAAAATATAGTTCTGTTTTGTTGTTCAGCAGAAGGTGGTGATGAGGTTGCCGATGGAGGATGCGAAGAGGCGATCCAAAGCTCTCCGGACGGCCGTAGGATTGCCTGGTAATTAATTCCTTAACCACTATTTACACCGTCGTTAAGTGTTGATTAATCGTCGTGGTTCCGGCAGGCGTTGTGTCGGTGTCGCTGGACAAAGACCGGCTGACCGTGGTGGGGGAGGGGATCGACTCGGTGGCTCTCACTGTCGTCCTAAGGAAGAAGATGGGCCCCGTCGAGCTCCTCAGCGTTGGCGACGAACGGAAGGACGACAAGATCAGGCAGCCGTCTTCGTCTTCCTCATCGTCGTCCGCAGTGGGGACGGAGAACAAAAGTACCTGGTTGACGCCGCCGGTCAGCTATAATTATGCGTACCAAGCCCCCGTGCAATCGTACTATCATCCATATCCCTACGAGGTGCGCAGTGCTGACCAAGAGAACTGCAGCATCATGTAGAGCTAGATCTGTGTCATGGATTAGCAAGCACGAATCGATCGAGTTGACTTTATAAGATCTAAGGAATGGTGGTATTTTAGGCTAATTTAAGTAATCTTGCGGTCAACTCTGTGATCTGTTTGAATATGAGTAAGCACGATGATAGGTTTTATGTATATGGTTAAATTTAATCTAAACAATCATGGGCAAAAGTCAAAAGCAATTATGTAAATCTTTAAAAGGATATATTTTTTTTTTGCAAAAAAATAATTAAAAGAATGTCCTTAGCTGCTAAAATACTATAACAATTAATACAATATTATTATAATAACTAATACTGTTATAACTATTTTAAAATAATTTTAATCAATTTAAAGGGGTCTATTCAAAGCTTATTTTTAATCCGAGTAAATTAGAATTCTTGGCTGCCATTAACTACAATAAGATTGAAAAAAAAAAAGAAGATATTTTGAATACAAACTCTATAATAGAACATCATTTCTATTTTTGTTTTTTGAAAAAAAAAAATATCGCTTTAACAATTTACATAATTTTTGCCCAACAATCATTATAATACAAAAGATATTTTTCGTGTAATGGGATTTGAATTTCTCATATAAATGAACCTCTGCAATTGTATTACCTTTTTCAAACGAAATTCAGTCATTTATAAATGAACTTTTTGAATAATCTTCTTCGTCTTTGTAAGCCAACAAAGTTATTGGTGGACAAATTGGCACATGTTTCGTTTACATATAGAAGACCTCGGAATTAATAGTCAACTTTAGGTGCCGACTTTGGACTACCCTCGCTTACAATCTTGACTTTTACAATAGATAGCAATCACCTACAAGGCAATAAGGATAATCACTCACAAATTTAATTTGTACAAATGGCACCAACGATAGGTTTGGAAATATTAAAAGAATATTTAATATTGAGTTTGCAGGGACAAATATCCTATTTCACATTTGTGAATGAATAAATGCCTATTTACATATTTCATAGGAAAGTCAAAACCTTTTAAATTGAAGGAAATAAGTGAGAAAGAAAATAAATTCAATTGAGAAGAAAAAATGAATAATATTCTCAATTCATTGTCAGCCCAACCTTCTACAAGCACAGCAAAGAATCTTTGAGTCGTCTCCTCCCTTTCCTGCTCCAGAAGATCATTCCCAAGTATATTATGTCGGTAAGGGTCATAGAAGTTGTCGGCGAAGGTGTAAGGTATAAAAGCCACCTTCCATAGATGTTATCTAAAAAAAGGAAAGAAAATAGTTCCTGAATCTGCAGTGCCACAGACGATTTTGCATATAATAAGAATAATATGGTTCAAGAAGTTACATGAACTCAATGTTAACTATGATATGAAGAACCCTGCCGCCGATAAGGGAAAGCAGCCAGCATCATTCTGAAACTGGAGAATAGGGACCTTCTGCAGATACAAATCAATGGATCCTTATGTTATTGCAGATGGTCAAGTGTATAAGAAGCTTTTCAGATGGGCTCTTAATGTCGAAGTTCCTGAACATGGCTAAGGAGAAAGTTTATTGCCTCCATCAACGATGTTTGTTTGGTCTGGATGAAAAAGATGCCACAAATGAAGGAGAAGTCAAGCACAAGCTGTCTGAACATTGTTAGCATTGAAGACAATAAAATGCAATACACAATCAAAGACCAGATTGACAGTTCAGTGCCAACTTCTAGGAGTTAAAAATTTTGTTTCTATAATCAAGTTGGAGGGCGAGGATCTCCCACAGAGAATACTCATCGATAATTTGCACATGAGTTATCCAAGACAACACTAGTGTGTTTCAATCAACATAATGAATCATCATATTTTGACCAACCAATCAAGGTCAAGGATCTATGAACCTCAAAAGCTAACAGAAAAAGAGGAATCAAACACATCAAAGTGTCAGATAACTCTTCCTAAAGTGCTTTGACATGTTAATGAATTTATTCAGATTTAGCTTTCCACAAAAGAAACACAACAATGGAAAATGTAACTGTTTGAGTTGCATAAATCTTTCACAAGCATCACATGTTGAACTCATTGAGATCAATCTTGAAGTCAATCACTCTGAACAATCATTTTGATACACTAATAAAATAATCTATGTAGGATAAGATCTATGTAGCTAACTTCGAAAAATTTGGCCTTTAACACACTTTTCAGTGATGACAATGCATAAATAACAGAAATTCCTCTCTTTGGCACTCCATGGCTGTAAAATGGAATTATATATATATATATATATATGATAAATCCAGTTAGCCTCATTGACTATCCCTGAGTGACCAGCTCGGTCCCACAAAAGTTTCCCACCGGCCATCAAGGTAAATCGGGAAGTGCACGTGGTGGCTAGCTCAAAAGTCCAATATCCTTTGGTTGCACCCTTCATTTGGAGGAAAAATTCCTACAAATACACCATAATCATGGGTGCCTGAGTGACAATCTGCATATCCTACCACGGCACCATAGCTCCGGGGACAGCCAGGTATTCATATGAGCAAATTCATGATAATGAATGTATGAAACTAATGTGGACAACAAGTTTCTCCCCATAATTAATAATCGAGCTAATTTGAGACTATATAGCTCCTCATCACACGCTTGACAAGTCATTGATTCCATAGTTGGTGGAATCATTACGGGTATCAGTCGGTCAAAAAATCTAAACATCAAACATATTGGATTGATGGGATCATAAGTGGACAAAAAAATAAAAAAGGAATATTATAAAAAAATGTTTAATGTTATAATATTTGAACCATATTAAAAATTCCCAAGAATACTAAATATTAGGCTCCATTATCTGAAACAAATTATATTATAATAATATGATAATAATTATAATTCATTAATTAGAATATTAAAATAATAATATTTGTATTTAACAATTATTACTATTATTTACCAACTGGTTTATTAAATTAGCAATTTATTAGCTCTTGGTTAATGCTTACTAAAATTTGTTTAATCTTATGGAAAATAATAATAATAATAGTAAGATACCTAACTTATCAAATGATCTATTATTGAGTTGGTATGAAATAAAATTAATACTAATTTCAAATAGAAGAATAGTATTACCTTAACTAATTACCAAATAATTGTAAACTATAATTATCAAATAGTTTTAAAAATAATAATATGTTAGCCTATATGGATTTGTGCTTTGCTTAGTCAATGTCACCATTAGTCAATCTACTAACTGGATACATGTTTGATTGCAATGAATCCATTAGATACATTTCCTATGTGTCCATAGATTTGAATTAGATATCGGAAATATTTCCTATGTTTGATTGCAATGAATCCACATATGCACAATTTTGATATTCTAATAAATCTAAACCACAATGACTAATTATTAAGTTACTCATTATTTATCCATGACAATATATATGTATTCTTAACTAGAACTATATTTAAAATGGATATTAAAGAATTGTCTTCCTTCTACTCATTTCATGCATTAAGTCAATTCCTTTAGGTAGTTTATTTGCTGGTTAAGGAGCATTACATAGGTATTTGATACCACAAAATTTTTTCTAACGACCCTACATGTTGTTTCATGAAGTTGGATCAATTGAAAATAAATTCCAATAGATCATCTTTTATATATAACATATGAGCATCCACATCAGCTTTCCTAAATACAGAATTTATCTTAAATTTTACATTTTACGTAAAAAAAACCTTTGTATCAGCTATCCTATACATTCCCTAAATTTAGATTTCATGAATAGTACTTCTCTAAATTTAGGGAATGAAATCCTAAATATTAAAATATCATTTAATTTGGGAGAGAGAAAAATAAAGAAAATATATTACGTAATGAAAAGTAGATATCATACAGGGAGAGAGAAAAAATAATAAAAAAAGTGAAAGATAGAGAGAATAAAACAATAAAAAAAATAAAGATAATGAAAATTTTAGGGTAGCTGATGTAGTGTGTAGTGAAAAATAATTGTCTAAATTTAATAAAGTGGATGGTTTACCTCAAATTTTAGAGATATTATAGAGAAAATGATGTAGATGCTCTAACACTAGAGTATTGATCCTAAAAATCTAACATAGTGAAATTTTCATAAAGACATCAACTGCTTAGCAATAATTCTTATACAAGAATCAACTACTTAGGGATTTTATGTACCCTGTTAACCAAATAAACTCACTCAATGTTCATGATATCCAATATTTTAAAGCTTCTAAGCTTCAAAAGCAAGCTACATGACACTTCAAATCCAACCATTGGAAACCAATTTCAGTTTTCAAAAAGGTGAAAAATTATATTGAATACAAGTATATTTTTGGAAATACCAAAGAAGCTGCAGCATGGTGATATCCTACATCGCATACCTAAGAGCAAGACTTATCATTGTGGCAATACCTTGGTTCCAGGAGAAATGCATTTGCTGTGGTCTTGGTAACCATCAGTACACCAATAAATCCACTTGATCTTGAACCCATCTTAGCCATTATGAATGAAATCTCAATCACTATGACATTGTTCTATCAGAGATAGCAAATTAAGGGGCTTCATTACTGCAGAAGCACAAACAGAAGTTAGATTATTTGCAAAAGACATAAATTCCTTTTAGTACGAGGGCACTTATTACACGCACCAAATAACCAATAAATACCTCAAACTTTATTCATTGTGTTCTCATCTTCTTCAAATTGTGCACTAAAGACTGCAAAGCCTCCTGCATTTTGGTGCCATTTGTTTGTCTCACTTCCATGGATGCTTGATGCAAACTTTGAAGGCCACGACCTAAAGATGCAATCATCGGAACAGAAGGCAATGACTCAGCAGCACATTCAATTCCATCGCCATAAGTTAGAAGCCCAGTGCATGCAGCCATGCTGCAACCAAACATAGCCGATGGGGCAAACCTAATTGGTCGGACACTCCTACTCCTCATAATTTCATAAAACGAAGTTCTCATAGCCAACAAACTTGTCTTCTCAGCTGCTGCTATCATAGTGTGTGCCACAGAACGGATTTTCACAGCTGATGTGGTCACCTTCATAGCGGAGGTCTTGGCTCCTGCACTAGCAAGTACTTGTGCGAAGGGATTCACAGCAAAAAATTTACTGAGGCTCATAATAGCTATTCTTTGCAGCTGTGTTAAGCTTAATTTCAAAGTAGCAGGAATCTTATACATGGAAAACTTAATTAATGTGGACATAGGAACTGCTTTAGACAATGAAGATGCACCCAAAACTACTGTAGCTCCAGCACTAACTGCCACTACAGGCTTATCCACCAGAAGACCATTCCTTTTCATGTTTTCTATCACCTTTTCATGTTCAAGATCATCATCATAGCATTCTGTAGAACCTAAATTGATTGATTCTGCCACCTTGGGAGGCACAGATGTGTTCCAGTGCTTGCGCAGACCAGCCAAGCAACTAGTGTCAACTATAGCAACAATAGATCCAAACTTCTTTGCCTGATTCCTCAGAGTGTGTACAAAAAGAACATGCGCTTTCTCTTCCAATGGGAGCTCAAAATACTCCAATTCGCTAGGATTGACTTTATTTGTTCTTTCCATTGGACGACGTGCGGCATCGTTTAAGGCAATCCTTACACTCTCAACTGCAATCCTGAAAATGTATGCATTTGATAATGTATGAGTATTAACTGGTTTTCCTTCATTGATATCAACAAGCATTCTCTGTACAGCAACCACAGCCTTTTCAATTGATGGAAGGTCAATGAATATGGCATGTAGATCTGCAAATAAAGGGTAGAAAGACTGTGCAAATGCAGGCACCTTGTAGTCTAGTTTTGGTCGATCTTTTACAGATCCCTCTTCAAAATTAGAGTCAGGTTGACCTCCTTTTGAGACCGCTAACTCAAGGAATGGAATCACCATCTTAACCATTTGTTCCTTAATTGCATCATCTAAGCACAATCTTTTAGAATTGAAGTATGTAGATGAAGTAACTTTTGGAGGAAGTAAGTTGATTGCTTGTATTCTCAACCCTAAGGTTTGACCTCCATCTTTATTATTGTCTGAACATGTTGTAGCATGTCCACCTTCGTTACCGTCATATGGTGACTCCAGTAACATAAAATGCGAACCTATCTCTTCTGCAGCTCTCTTCGCGGACAAGAAGTGACCATAACATCCAACCCCAAAGATCTCTTGCAAGACCTGCCTCCCAGCAAAATTTTCATAATGATCCTTGCTGATTTTTTCAATGAAGCATCTTTTAAGCACCCCAATTGATGAAGTTGGTACAAGGTTTGCTTGATCATTTCTTACATCTTTCTCTTCGGCTTGGATATCAGCCAACGCCGACAGTGAAATTTGAGCCATCACAGTCTTTGGCTTAACTTCTTTGATCAGATCCTCCGCGTCGAAGGCAGATTGTAATGACAAGTTTTGTGCAGCTAATATATATACTACAGCATCAGAATCAGGTTCATGCAGAGCCAAAACAAACTGCTTTGTCGTATCTGGTATTGAAAGTTTGCGAACTAATCTATCAGAAATTTTCAAATCATCAGCCTTAAACGTTGACAATGGCCATATTTTTTGCAGATAAGAAATTATTGCTGATGCCATCTTCGAAACAGTAAAAACTACCGTATCGTCTCGCTTAAGTTCAAAGCGACAACTTCCACAAATATCTGCAATCGATCAAATCAGATAAAAATCAAAAATTGACAAAGCACAATTACATATCATTAGACGCCTATAAAAGGAAGATGAAATCGTGTGAAAATCAATGACATAGATGGGAAATCGTGATTCTAGAGACCTGGTGGAGACTGATGGCGACGGAGGTGATCGCCGCAGGGAGAATATCAGAGAGGAGAGAGCGTAGAATTCACCGATCGGAGATCGGCGTCGGTAAGGCGACTTCCGGTGGTTGCAGACGGAAGAGGAGTCGCCGAGCGGAGGACTGCGGTATTAGGGATCGAGTAAAATATTCCGTACTAATTATATAAATAATTCTAAAAAATTTAAGCATTTATTATTTTAATCATTATCCATTAATATGCCACGTTATTATTCTTTTAAAATAATCAAATAATATTAATGGTTAAACGTGAAATAATTATTTTAATAATTTTAAAATGTTAAATGCATATTTAAAATCAGATAAATTTGAAAAAAATAGAGTAAATATAGTTGAAGCGCAGAAAAAAGATACACACTATATTCAAAATATTCCAATAAAACATTTAATTTTAATTCAAAATAATTAATATGAAGTTAAAAAATTGTTTTTGTGACAAGTCGAGATGAAATTAAAAAAAAAAGTTAAATATTCAATATAGTATCTTATCCGTATCATGAAAATAGGTAAAAAAATTCATTATTTATAAATAAATTTCCTTTTAACATTAAATTCTTTTATTTATATAAAAAAAATTTCATTGAAGGGTTTGAGTACTAGATAAAACAAAGACGAATTATTCTATAATTTAATTACGAGGGATAAGATTGATTTTAAAGTATTGTTTTCCCTTATTTTATTTGTGGGAAAAATCATTGTTTTATTATGTAGATCTTAATGTGTTCGTTGGTGGATAATATGTGGCATAATATTCAGGTTAAAAAAAATAAAAATTAATATTAAATGTTCACGAACACTAAGAAACCTACTAAGTAATAAATTTTAATTAGAAGTTAGAAAAAAATATATTTTAATGGATAAAGTTATATCTGAATGAAGTTAGATAAAATCAGGTCTTATTGAATGAAGTTAGATCGTAACAATCATAATGACTAAAGTGATATAATAAATGTCCTAGTATGTGAAAACTATACAACAATAGGGAGAGACAACTAGAGGTAATTGAAAGTCTAAATTTATAATATAATGTAATACAGTTATCTGTTTGGTTAGCAGTAATTAATTAAACTTGTAATATAATAAAATTTATAATATAATATAATATAATATATTAATATTTTGATAAAAAAATATAATTCATATTATTATATAATAATAAAATAAAAATATCAATTGGTGTAAAAATTAGATAAAAATATATTTGACCTATTAATTCTTGTAATCTAAATTCCAAAAAAATTATTATCTTTACTGATTATCCCTCACCAGACACCGTCTTAATAATTAATATTAATTTTTAAAAAAAATAAACTGATATAAATTTATTTTTACTAAATTTTGGAATTCAGCTATAATATTTAGGTTAAAAGAAATAAAAATTAAAAAAAAAAAACTAACACACTCGCGAAAGAGTAGAGTTATTTTATATTTAAATGATAAGCATAAACTAATAATAAAATATTGAATTATAAAGTTAAAAAATTCAAAACCACAAGTACATAAATGTCGCTCTATTATAATGGAAAATACCACTAGCAATAATCAAATCGGTAATTAGCACTGTATAAGGCATTCACGAACAAGCTTGAAAATTATTAATAGAGTTCAAAAATCAAATGGCCGAATTATGAGAAATATGATCCACATAGTGAAAATGTTCTGAAAAATAACTGCTAAGCGACGACGCAGCAATAGACTGTTAACTATATCCTGAAAGACGTGAAAGGACACCGAAACCAAAACGTCAAACAGTTGATCCCAAGAAACCTCAAATTACACAATTGCGTTTGCTGCACTTGCAATCCTTGGCCACAGGTCAGCGCATTCCTTGCCGATGGGTCCAGTGATGGCAGATCCTGAAGGAAACAGAATGGTACATAATTTCATCACATTGATGCGTTGAAAGAAAATTCTTTGAAGTGGCGAATTTAAGGCACAATTTACTGATGGTAGAAGAGAAGAGAGGAGCAGAAACAAGAAGAGAAGATAATCAAATTACCTAACCAGCCAGGCGCTCGACAACATAACCCACCCAGAGCCGTCTCACACAGACCTACCCCTAAAGCGTATAGAGCTCACCCACACGATCTCTGTGAGAAAAAGTGGCCACACTCAACAACATCCTGGACACCAAACAATCTAGACAGCCCAATACACCGACCTCGCTCGCTTCTAGAAAGGAAGGCATAAAACCACATGTTCCCCTCCCTTCAACAAAGAGGACCCCCAACTCCTCCATTTTTGCACAGACACAATTTTGGACCAAAAAATGCCTCATGGAGGGGAGAGTATCTAAACAAGGGAGGGCATCTTAAATTGGTGTTGACCTCTACTCTCCTTCCAAAAAAGCACAACCAGGCCTAGAAAAACAAGGTGACATGTTTGAAGTCGAGATTGTATGATGACATGAAAAGCTAATTTTGCAAATTGATTTGTACTTTGTTTATATGATAGTGAATAAGACAATATAATGCCACTAAAAAATCTACATACCTTTCATTTCACCCTTTGGATTGACAATCACTCCAGCATTATCTGTAAGAAAAATCAAAATCATTAGATAGCTGCATATATGTGAAGACGTCTGGATGTCCCAAAGAGCAGAACAAAAGCAACGTTAATGCACTGGCATGAATTCCAGATAACTTGTTCAGGATATGAAAGATCATTAAATGGATGAAATTTCACATCAATTAATTAAATTACAATAATAAACCAACACAATTTCAGTGGAGACTTGCATAGAAAGGAGCAATTTTGCAACCATGAAGAACATTGCATTCCATATAGACATCCATTCAAGCAGACAGAAAGGAAAAACAATGAGCCAAAGACAAACAAATTTCGTTGGACAAAGATTCACAGTAGAATCCTGAATGCAAGGGGCAGGATCAAAAGTTAATGTAACAATAAAAAATAAGGCAATCGCTTGTCTATCCCAATGTTACCAAATGCAAGTACCAAAGCCTTCTAAATCACCCAAAAATAAACGAAACATGTAACAAAGATGTGAATTTTAGGAAAATATAAATTGAGCTCACCCATCGAAATACAACCTAGTGCTCTAAGACATGTACGCTTGATAACAACTTAAAGTTCAAGTATCCAAAACATACAAATAATAAAGAACAGTAATGATAAGGATGACAATAAACAGTCAATCCTACGCAGTAAATCCTAAGAATTTGTGAGATGCAACTATGGCCCTCACTTACGCTGTGCAGTTCGTAGCTCTAGGAAATGCATTACTAGAAATTTGTTGCTTTAACCAATGCAAGCTGAATGCTTGCTATGCATAATCGCTTTAAACTTTGCAATTTGTAGAGGTCAAAAATTATGATCACGTTAGGAGAAACAATGGATAGAGATTTCAAAGAAAATCTGCAATCTGTTCCAAGACAAACTTATAATCTAAGTAGACCTGCAAATGGTGATCATTCAGCATACCTTCAAAGTACATGTAGACGCCATCCTTTCGGCGCCACGGCTTACGCTGACGAACGATGACAGCCGGCATGACCTTCTTCCTGAGGTCAGGCTTCCCCTTCTTTACGGTGGCCATAACCATGTCACCGACGCAGGCCGAGGGTAGGCGATTGAGACGACCCTTGATCCCCTTGACGGAAATGATGTATAGGTTCTTTGCCCCCGTGTTGTCAGCGCAGTTCACCGTCGCCGCCACCGGTAGACCCAGTGACATCCGAAACTTGTTGCCTGCAGTTCCTCCGCGACCTACAAGACCCAGACGGCACAAACCCAACTCAAAAACCAACCGAAGCCTGAAACCCTGACCTCAAAAAGAATAGAGAAGAGGGTTACCTCGCTTCGACATGTTGGAACAGCAGGAAGCTCCGCGCGGCCACCGAAAGAGCAGGCGATTGCCTCACCCTCGCTTGAAATTTATAGCTGGAAGACACAGAACCTAGGGTTTTGACAACGCATGATTTGACGATATTGCCACTAGACCAAATGGCGGTTCAAATCGGCGAATTGAAAATTTTCTCCGGTTCACAAAAATAAAATTACCCGACCCGGTTCCATCAAATTATTTTAAATTCTTTATTAACAAATATATTGATAATTAGTCCATTTATTAGTTTATCAACAAGATGTTAAGCATATACAAATTTCACTTGCAACATCTGTTAAATTAGGGAATAAGTCATGTATAATTCACAAGCTTCATATATTTTATGATGTTTTCGTGTTAACTTAAAGAAACAATAATATCTCATATTCTATTCTTCTAAAATTTCTTTGAAATTCATCAAGAAGTCGATAATATTGAATCCATTCGAGTCAAGTACATAATGCAAATTCAATATATAAAACAACAGGGGAGCAAAAAGTGTTAGAACTCAAAATATGAGCATTTAATTTGAAAAGGCGGTCTGAAAACAGTTGCCATTATTGCAAAAGATCAAAAAGAAGTATAAATTGTATGCACAAAGCGCCTTCGAGCATATGTTCTTCATTTGCTTCGGCCCAAGGTGAGTTTGGAGGCAACTGAACATTTGAAACACTCAAGAAATCATTCCTCATCTTCTTCAACTTCATCATCCATCCCCACCCAACTGGTGAAAGCAAAGAGGAATTCCTTGAATGTTACCATCCCATTTTTATCCCAGTCCATCTCTTCTGTGGCAAACAAAACAACAAGATTGAGCAAATATATCGGGATGATCTTTATTTCGGAGTTTGGTTGAGTAGAAGTGAAATGCATCCTTAATTGTTTAGCAAATCAGCTGAAACTTTAAATGACAATTTAACTTAAGTATGAAATCAGATAATAAATGAGGCAAAAGTGACCGACCAAATCTTTTCATGGCTATTCGTCCCGAAGAGCGTTCTCCTGCAGTTGTCTCATTTATAGCATGTACCATCTCTGTCTTGCTGACATACCCATCCTTGTTTTTGTCCAAGAACACAAATGCATTAACTAGTGCCTCAAAACTTGTCTCAAGATCCGCCAGACCCATTCGCGAATTCTAGCAATTTGGTCATGGAAGCATAAAATTTGATGTTTCGTATTCTGGTTTCATGCCAGACTAGACTTCATAAAGGAACATAGGCAAGCTTCGGTGAACAAATATCAATGTAACTAGAGACAGTCTAGTGTAAGGAACTATAGCACAACCTTGCAAATTCTCAAGAGTAGAGAAACACAAAGAGTTCCAGATGCTGATGAAATTATCACTCTGTGCAAATTCAAGTGCACTCTCATATGAGTGATAATGAACTAAAATAGAAGATTTCTGTTAATGACACTAAGCAGCCCACTACTCCACATTCTTGAGACTGTCATATATTATTGAGCATAAAGCTTTGGTGTTTATTTTCTATTATTTTACTTGTTCGCTAATTGATTAGGCACCGTTAAACCGATTCTCCTATTCCATATATACTAATTCTTAATGCTTTTAAAAATATGTGTGCTTGCAGATGGGTGTAAAATGTAAATGCATGCCGCTAATTTTGATCAAGGATCATCTTGAAGGAAAAACCACTCAATTCCATATCATTATTGTTACCCCAGCTCCTCACGACCTTCATCATAGAAACACGGCCTATCCTGACTAGGTTATCTATTAACATGTTGATAGAGAATCTTGTAAACCATTGATGACTTAAACTTTGGCTCTTCTGTGCATTAATATATATTAGTTAAATAGCTCTTAATAGGGATGGCAATGGATTTGATACCACATTTTTAGGTATTACCCAATGTTGGTGCAGGAAGCACCAGACGATCGAATCTGGGTTTTGATTATGTCAAAGGGTCTAAAGTTAAGTTATTTTGTGATCTAACAAGGTTGATTGAGCTTGCAGAAAAGTCCTAAGTTGTCTTAGGCAAAAATCCTAGTGGATTCTAGGCAGGTGAAAGACCCTAGGGAGAGGTAACCCTAGGTCCTAGGGGGTGGTAACCCTAGGTGATGGAAAGTCCTAACTGCGGTTAGGCAGGTGGAAAACCCTAGGGGGAGGTAACCCTAGGTCATAGGGGGTGGTAACCCTAGGCAAAAAGTCTGGACGGGTCGTGGAGCGGACGTCCAGCAGAAAGTCCAGTCGGTCTAGAGGACCAGTCTGATAATAGGTAACTTCTTCTGAGAGGAGTAGGTGAGGGTGCGTTCCCCATTGAGAGAACAGTAGGCGTCGGTTCGACCTAAGGTTTCCGGAGGAAGTCCGAAATCAGAACCGGACAGTCTAAAGGCTATCAAGTTATTGATTTATATATCATTTGCTATTTTGTCTAACTCTGCCTTGCAGGAAACTAACAATTGTGCAGGGTTAGTTTCGGCTTTGATCGGTCGATCGAACCGGGGATCGGTCGATCGAACCGGGTATCGATCCATCGAACCGGGGATCGGTCGATCGAACCTCTAAGTAAGCAGATAGATTTCCAGCCAGATGAATGGGTTCGACCGAACAGTGGATATACGGTGACCGAAATCAGGCCGGATTGATCGGATCAGACCAGATAAGCCAACGGGATAGCGAGATCGGTCGATCGAACGACGAGATTGGTCGACCGAACGAGGAATCATCCGAAGCTGAATCTAGATGGGAAGACAGACCGATTCAGGCAGGATCGGTCGACCGACCGAAGCAAGGGATCGGTCGACTGATCAGCAACGAGTCAAACCTGATCCCGAGATCAGTGGATCTGGATTAGGCCTAGCTTGGCTATTTAAGGAGGACTCGACCAATTGCTTTAACAATACAATTTCCAAGATCAAGAATGAACAATTGCTGCTCTCTTCAACGCTGCTCCGACAACCGACGAACAAATTCCTAATTCCTTATTGTCAGTATACTTTATTTTTCCAGTACTTGAAATTGCTTACTTGTAAAAGATTTCCGAACTATTGATGATTGCCCACCGAAAGCGATCAACGATCGCGGGCCTTGGAGTAGGAGTCGTCATAGGCTCCGAACCAAGTAAAAGAAAACTGTCTTAGCGTTGCTCTTGTTCTCCTTCGTTATTCCGTTGCGTATTCTGTGTGTTTTCCGAAACGAACGAATTAGCCACGCATGCTATTCCCCCCCCCCCCCCCCCTAGCACGTCATCGATCCTACACCCAAGTCGTACTCAGGTAAACATCCGACATTTGAATACATCTAAATAATATCTTTAATAGGGACTTGGGTTCAGGTACCTAACGTAAATAGATAAAATATGTGAATGTATCTATAATTTTTAGCTAACCTAAACATCATTATCTCACTAGCTATTAACCAAACATAAGTCAATACCTTACATGTTTGTACTTTGTATAAGGAAGCATATCCACTTTCTATCTGTTTCATGAACTATATATACTCTAAGAGCATCCACAATGGAGGGTATTTGGAGAGTGTATTTCTCCAAAAATCTCCAAAACCCAAATCTCCACACTAGAAGGGATGGAGATTAGGATAATAGAAATCATCGAGCAAAAGTCAGTGATTTCTATTTTTTTGTGAAATTTGGGATATTTGAAAGTGGAATATTTGATGCATGGGACTCATAAATATTTGATTTGTGGAATATTTGATTATGGAATTTGGGATATTTGAGGAGTGAGATATTTAATTGATGATGTCGACATGGGAACCATAAATATTTGGGGAAAATATTTGCTCTTATGCGGATGCTCTAAATGTAGTAGATGGGGTTCCTTGGCTTATTAATGAAGTTGCACGCACACAAGTGTTCCAGACCTCGCATGGTGAAACCTCATACTTTAGAAGATCACTGCAAGCCTCAAGGGGTTTAGAATCTCTTGTTTGAAATGAGTAAATCCCTTTGGGAGGCATTCCATGTTAAAGTTGTTAGATGTGTAATCCTTAAATATTGTTAAATAAATTACACACCATTTACCCCTATATTTCTTGATCAAATACTTGCAAGCAATAATCACCAATTTTGTTGATGAATCTATACTAAATAAGTACCAACATTAAGAAAATCTAATCCATTTGATCTTACAAAAATGATACTATAATCACCTATACTTCTCCAAACAACATTTCACATATGGGATGCACAATATCAACTGTTAAAATGAATGTCCCAAAAAAAAGATAATAATTCAAGAAAAAAATAGCGAGAAGTAAACTTTATGAAGGATACTGCTTTTGCAACTGTTGGCTCGTTGAGAAGATAAACAAGGCAGAGAAGAACAATAAACTCATTAAATTTCATACCCATGTTCTCATCAATGTCACATGCCAAAAAAAGATCAGAAATCTCCTCCTCATTACAGGAGATTTCTAGCTTCTGAAAGCAGTGCTTAAGCTCTTCTAGATCTATTGCACCATTGGAATCTTCATCTAAATTGATTACAAAAAAGAGAGCAGAAATAGCAGAAATTTACAATGGAGAGCAAATCAAAGGGAGGATAGCTAATGCATAAAAATAACTATAACTCAATTGGTTTTTCTAAAACAAATTAAATTAAAAAAATAAGGGCAGGTTTCATTAGGTGTAGGTGTAGCCTTGGGCTAACTAATTGAGACCATTATAATCATGTTTCTATTCCTTTCCCTCAACATGCCCATACAATGAACGGCTAAAATAAAGGAATATCTTACATTGTTAGCATACATATTGCATATAACAATATTCCACATTAGAAAGGCCTCATCATGTATGAATCATACAGTACCATGCAATCCAACTAAAAGCTAACACGTATTATTGCCCCCATGTTGAGTTTGATTAAAGAACTGTCTGTTATAGGCAGCTGTAGGCTACTCACTGAGAGCATGTATCAATAGCCAAACCTTTTTAGTTTCAGTTTCAAACGTTTTGGTGTCAAATGCAAGAATTAAAAATCAAGTTAACCAGTCTCAGAACTCGTTGATTTTGCAATGAATATATAACTTACCAAATTGCTCAAAAATGGACTTGCATTTTCTAAAATTCTTGTCAATTTTCGGAAATTTCATAATGACACTATTAAATGATTTCACATTAGTTCCTTCCAATGCCCTTCGTTGCATAGCCTCAACCATCTTCGCATCAAGTTTTGATTCTAGAACACCATTAAACGAGTTGTTCCTTCCCAGCGTCGCGCCCATTTTAGAACAATATTCAAATGATCGACCTGTGAAGTATAAATAAAAAACAAAAAGGATATAAGACACAAACTCACCAATATGATTTAAAGAAGATATTCCCAAGGAAATGATTATGAATGGTCAAACTCTGGCTGTCGGTCGAACTATGCAAAATGAGAAAGGACAAATCTATGCATTAAAGAAAAAAAAATACCACGGAATGAAAGATGACAATTTGAACCGTCGAAAAAGCCTCAGTAACATGTTTCAGTCTTCGAATCGAAAAAGCCGATACGAAGCAAAATAACGTACCACGATCAACCCAAATATCGAAGATTTTAATACAAACAAATGGATCATAGCAATCAAGGACTATAAAGAAAGAAGTCGAGACGAAAGACGGTTTTGTGGCACTTGCCCGATCCTTCAAGGGTCCTCAACACTCCATCAAGCAACAATACCGAACGAAGGCGAATGCAGACGACAGAGAGAGTTTGGCGGATCGCAGGAGAGGGTTCCACTCGGTCGCTCCGATTCGGAAGGGAGACGGACTGTGGCTTACGGGACGAGAGCACTGAACGGAATCGGGATTGAAAGGTATTGTTAACGAGGGCTAAAAATAGTTAACTGCCGATTACCGATTTACTTACAGCCTACCAACAATGTGATAGGTGATGCTTGGTAGCCCCCGCAAAATTTGGGTCTACCGTCTACAATGAAGGGGTGGCCGATGCGTTGTTCATGGAGGACGCTTGTTTCACTGGACGAGAATTTGCTGTCGGAAGCAAACAGGCAACACTCTTTTCAGGCCGTACGTGATTTGCCACTAATCATGAACACTAACATTGACTGAACCGGCTTTGACCGGCTGAACCAGCCACACCAAACCGGTTCAATTGCTGAGCTGACTGATGGAGAAATTTTTCCCCTCTTTAATCGAAATGGAGAAATTGCGATTGAGAGACCTCGAGACTTCGTCTGCGGCCTGAGCTCGAACGCTCCGATCGACTTCTCCTGCTACGTGAGTTAAAACTTCCTCCTTTTCATGGAGATTGTTTTTAAGGATCATCTTCTCCTCCTTGTCGGGTTTTTTTTTTGGGAGAGGGGGGATTTTAGTCGTCGGGCAAGTTTGTATTGTTGAAATCTAGTTGAAAGTTTTGAAATTTATTTCTGGGATTCGTGGAGATCTTGTTAGATTGAAGGATCTGCCGGCCGATGACCTTTTCATGCTTTTTTTGCTTGGTTTAGATGAAACTCGTTGACCGTGATTTGCTTTGCTCGTTTTAGATTTCCTGTTTGCATACCACCCATTGATCTTTTATTCTTGTTGGATATGAACGATTAAGTTTTATGGCATTTGAATATGAGAGGATTTAATTGATTCATTGTTTTACACGTTTACAAGGACTTTTTTTTTTTTGGGGATGAAAACGCTTACAAGGTCTTTGGACTTATTTCAGAGAGAGAGAGATTGCCTTTGAACTTATTTAATTGGAGAAATGCTCAAAAAGGATTTGATTCTGTTTCAAAAAGCTCAAATAAGTTCCCGTTTTTGAAAAATTCACATCGAACAAGCCTCCATGGATCTTATCCCTCCTTTGAAATCTAAGGTTATATTGTCGATAGTATCAGGATCTTTTAAATCAAAGTGACAGTCTCATAATTAACTCAAAATTATCTTTTGACCAAAAGCACCGTTCCAAAATAAAAAATAAAAAAAATGAAAATAAAAAACAGCAATTTTCTGGGGATAATTTTAGGAATTTGTTCCATTGGAGCCTTAATAGGAACCTTTTGAAATGAGGATCGTGTTTGACCATTTTGAAACTAGAGTCTTTTTATCATTAACTTTAAAATAAATCAAGGGTGAAGAATTATAGGTGTGGTGACTGTTGTTAAATGCATGATAATTGCTGATTGTGATGCAAGTGTAGCTTTGATTATCTAAAGGCTACTGGCTGTGCTTAAACAATTTACTAGTCATTCCATTTTTTTTTTTTCAAACAGTTGATTCCATATTGAAATAATATCAAAATCTATAGAATCTATTGTAAACATGGACAAGGGAAATGCAAGATTATCTAGAAAAAAGATGACCGGAAAAGGGTGGTGATCATTGTTTTACAAGACTACCAGATTGCTTTTATATAAGCCAAAGGCACATATCTTTCTTGTCTTTTAATTTGGAGTCAATAAGCTTGTCAAGAGAGAAAAGGAGAGAACTACTAGTTTCATGACTAATTTTGATAGATAGGCAATAATTTATTAGCTTTCTTCTATTCAGCTAATGCATGAGTTAGATGCCTTCAACTATGCAATTACTGTTTTATCTAACCATCTGAAGTTACATGTCTTGACATTGTAATCACTGTTTTATTCGATCATCTGAATGTTTTGATTTGATGGTATATTGCTGGAGTTTTCCAATAACAGTGCACATGGCAAAACTAAAATACTTGTATGGAATATTGCAAGTATGTTCCTACATATGAGCACTCAAGCAGCTTATATGCTAGATCATCATAATTACCTATGTAGGTTTCTATAAATTATTCAAAGCAGATGCAAACCCAAGAAAATAGTAAATTTTTAATCAATTTGTGAGTTTATTTGCCCTAAATTTTGTGCTTTAACTAGAGAACTTTGAGTAGAGTACTTATGTGAATGAACTGAATCTTGAAATCCCTCTTTTTCTGGAAAAACAAATTGAGGGGTTTTCATGTAAACGGAACTCACTTAAGAGAAGGGTTATCTAGTTGACCTTTCGTTTAGTTATGTGAACAGCACTCTCTTTTAGTCTTTTCCCATCCCCACTTTTCTTATGCAATCAATTGTTGGCATCACTAGCTAGGGGCATTCACATTTCTGTAGGTGTTTCTCTTATATCTCTTTGACAATGCTCTTGTAGGCTTTAGTTGTTTCATTTCTGTATGGATTCAGTGTTTTGATAAATGTCATTTATCTGCAAATAATTGAGATCTTTGTCATTTACAGAGTTTTCCTTTAAAGAAAAAAATAATAATAATGGCTAGCAGAAGAATTCAAAAGGAGCTCTTGGACTTGCAGAAGGATCCTCCTACATCATGCAGTGCTGGACCTGTTGGAGAAGATTTGTTCCATTGGCAGGCAACAATCATGGGTCCTACTGAAAGCCCCTATTCAGGAGGGGTGTTTTTTGTTAAGATTCATTTCCCACCAGACTATCCATTTAAGCCTCCTAAAGTCAACTTCCAAACAAAGGTACTTTCCATGAATATATGCTTTTTGTTCCATTTTTCTTTGCTTTTCTTCCCTTCCTGTTTGCAACTGAATTCAGTGGTATCTGTCAATTCTAGAGTTTGTGAAATTGTTGTTGATGAACTATGGTTAAAACAAATGTTTTTATTTTCAACATTTGTTTTTATTTTCAACATCAAAACACGGTTCAATTTTTATGTATTTTTACAATTCTAATGTCAAAATATCAGAGTGCTACAATTAAATCTTTGATATTTGTTCATTATAATTTCTCATGCTTTGATCAAGTTTTGCTGCATCTTAAATATAGATGTGGATCTAGAATCCGCTTCAAGATCATGAGTTCTTGACTCTTGTCAGTGCATTTGTTATTTTCGCCAGATGCTATCCTGATAGGATATCTTTATAAAGATAATGGAGCCTGAAAAAAGAGTCCACTTTATAACATCTCTTAGTTTTCCTGTTTAAGATGCATCTAATTTGGTAACTTTATGAGGTAGCAACTGCAATTTTGTTGTTGTTAACGTAATTAATTATAAATGTCATTTATTTAATGAGACTCATAAGACAACTAGTGAAGAAATATCAACAAATGAAACTTTTTCACATGTTTCTTTTATTATTTGTGAAAAAAATTATGGCTAGAGTATCTGAATAGTTATTATGGTGAATTACAAGGTGCAAAGAATATTTAGTTAGACAAAAAAAAAGTGCACATATACCCTTATAAATTTATTATTTTGCATATTTAATATTTAGGAAGGGGAGCCTTTACGCAACGGTAAAGTTGTTGCTATGTGGCCAAAAGGTCACGGGTTCGAATCCTGGAAACAACCTCTTGCAAAAAGCAGGGTAAGGCTGTGTACAATGGATCCTTCCCCGGGACCCCGCATGACGGGAGCTTCGTGCATTGGGCTATCTTTTTTTTGTTTGCATATTTAATATTCCCAAAACTTAATGTCTTATACATACATGTCATTAGTGAGCTTGTCTCTCTTAAATCAACAACTTAAATGATTGTCCTAGATATACTTTAAAAAAATAAAATGCAGCCCAGTGCATGAAACTCCTCCCAATGCGGGGAAAGGGTCTATTGTACGCAAATTTAACTTGCTTTGCAAGAGGATATTTCCGAGACTCAAATCATGAACTCTAGGTCACATGGCAGCTAAGGCTCCCTTTCATTGTACTTGATATACTTATCAATTAAAAATCTCTTTAGCATGTGTTATTTACAAATGCAAATAGGATAGTTGATGCAAGTACAAATAATCATGAAAGATGAAGTATGGAGAAGACTAGAAATTATGGCTCAGTTTACTTTAATGGAGCATCTTAAGGGAGAGGGAGAGGGAGAGGGAGAGGAAGACTCATAAAATTTACAAATGGAACTCCTTCACTCATGGATATTTTCTTTAATATCACTTTGCCGCCTCCATCCTCTTCCCATCCTATCTTTCCATCTAAGTAGTTTAAAAAGTTTTAAGTTAAATAGAGCTAAGATTGAATATATAAAATATAGTTTGAACGACAAGAAGAACATACATTTAACTTGGGTAGACAGAAATCCTCTTAAGAGTTCTAGCTATCTTAAATCTATTATTCAATATTGAGATAGTGCTAAAGGTTTCATTAATAACATAAACAATAAAAATGAAAAGAAGCTTTCATATTCTTGCACAATCATCTTGTGTCCCATAGCTAAAGGGAAAATTTATAAAACATGCTATATGTTTAGTCATACTTTATGTTTTATGGGTTAAAAATGTTGGAATTAATGTAAAAGGGCAGTCCGGTGCACGAAGCTCCTGCTATGCGAGGTTTCGGAGAAAGATCCATTGTACGCAGCCTTACTTGCTTTTTTTTGCAAGAGGCTGTTTTCATAATTCAAACCCTTGACTTTTTGGTCACAAAGCAATAACTTTACCGTTGCGCCAAAATGTTGGAATTAATGTAAAAAATGAAAATTTATGAAATTATTTGTAAAGCATCGGGAGAAATTTCATTAGATGATAAAATGATATTTAATAGATTAAAGATGATATGTGATATCCAACGGATTTTAACAAAAATGTATGCAGTAGCCTAAAGAAAGCCTATTAAAAGTTAAAACAAGCAGATATAATTTATAATTTGGATATTAGTAGCAAAATAATTCTACATTCATTAAAAGCAATATAAGAAGGCTTTTTGGAAATGATTAGAACTCATGATCTGGTTACTGCAATTTTGTTCTTATTGTGGGTAGTTTCAATATTCTACATAACAAAGCTTTAAAAAGCTACATGTAGATAATGCTACAAATCATTCTCTAACGACTTGTTATTTATTCACTTTGGTGTCAATGCTAGATCCACATTTTTTGTTCTTCCAAGATAACTTTCCGAGAAATATTCTGAAGTTTGTTTAACCCATATTATGATTACATCTTGCCTTTTCACAGGCAGGATTCAGTTATTATTGCCATGAAGTTACTCGCTCTCTCATGCAGGTTTACCACCCGAACATCAACTCAAATGGAAGCATCTGCCTTGACATCCTTAAGGAGCAGTGGAGCCCTGCACTGACCATCTCCAAGGTTCTCCTCTCGATTTGCTCTCTCCTGACTGACCCGAACCCAGACGACCCCCTTGTTCCTGAGATCGCCCACATCTACAAGACGCAGAGGTCACGATACGAGGAGACTGCTCGAGCATGGACCCAAAAGTATGCCATGGGATGAAACTGACGAGCCCAAGTTGCTTCAAGTGTTGTAATGCTTACACGAAGGCTAAAAACCAACTATCAAGTCTGTGTGTGTGTGTTCCGGTGCATGTAGTGTGTGCTACCCAAGTCTCTGATATCAATGTGTTGTCCTTAGCACATTCTCCCGTGTGTTATGTAATTGCCAACTGACACTTTTTCCATGAAACCTTTTTGGTTTACTCCTAAATTTTGTTCGTAAGTTTGTCATAAATATTGTATGATGTTTTATAATTAGCAAAAGCAGGGCCGGTTCAAACCTATTTAAGGTCCTAGGTAGAAAAAAAAAATAGGCATTTGACATGTTTAAAAAAAAAAATCCTTCACATTTTTTCATCCAGATTTATTGAAAATAATAGATTAAAATTTTTTTAACAAATTAAAATATTATTTTTTAAAAAATATTTTTTAAAAAATTTAATTTTCTCATTTGTTGAAATGTAAAATTATTAATTAAATTTTTATATTCATATTTTGATAACCTAATTTAGAGAAGTATAAATTTTACCATATTAAATAGAGTATTATTATTAGATATAATAATACACCTCATAATAAATTTATAATTTACTTACCTAAAAAAAATATATTCAAAATTATTTAAAATTGAAAAAAAAAAAAAAAGGAGATAAAAGTATGTCTAATTACTTAAATAAAAGATGAAGAGAATCATCCTTATAAAAAGTAATAAAATTGAGGAAATAAGAACAATGAAATAGAATAATGATAAAAAAAAAAAAGAAATCATGCTCTCGTTCTCTTATCATCATTGGCAAAGTATAAAAAATAAATAAATAAAAAATATATGTATAAAATGATAAAACTTAATACAATCCTTAGAAAATAAAGATCGTAATGAGACTTAATCAGTCATTATCATTTATCAAAAATTAAATTGGAGTCTTTTTAGCACAGAGCAAAAGAAAAAACAAATAGTATTTTTCATCACCTAAACTAAACCAAAGCAGTTGTAAATGATAAAATGGAGATAAAGAGAAAATCGAACAATTTATGACTACAAATATATTTAAATAAAAGTTAATTTTAATATTTATTAAGAAAGTAAAATGCTAGAGCTATCTAACTCGTTATTACTAAAAAATAATAAAATCTTCCATTTTTATTTACCACAATATGGATGAATGCATCAACATTTGAATTTAATCAAGAAGCATAGTAGCACCAACTGGATCAACATGTTAATGTTATATGTGATTTCTCTTCTCCAATCTTAATAAGCAAGAAAAGCAAAAGAGAGGGAGTTGGAAAAGGGGAAGAGGGGGAATAAAAAAAAACTTGTTTATTTTGTATTGTATGGATAAAATAAAAAATTTCTAATTCTGAGAGATATTGAAGAGGAATATATTAGATTTTATAAAAAAAAATATCTATAATTAAAAATAAATTTAATTTGTTAAAAAAGAGTCCTTTTATGACTTTTTCCATTGGAGATCTTTGCCAAATCTGAAGCTTTGATCAAGATTGAGACCATTTAAATATTTAATCACGTGAGTCATATTTTTTTCCATTCTCTTTTTAAAAAACACATAAAAATATATTTAATACATTAAAAATAATAGGTCCCAATAAAAATCGAGGCCCTAAGTATAGGTTTTAATGGCCTATGCCTAAAGTCGGGCCCGAGCAAAAGTAAAAACTCCCCGTCAATGCCGAATAAACTCCGTCGTGTGCAGTTCTAAGCAGCCCCGACCCAGAGGTCGGGCCGTCCTGGGCGATTGCCCAGGGCCCAAGTTTGGGAGGGGCCCACAAGCCACAACGTTTAATGTTTATATATATATATTAATTGTTTTAAGAATTAGGCTTTGTAAAGTAAACCTAGCGGTCCTAATACTGTTGCACTTTTCTTCGCCGCCGCACAATTGCACAAGCAGACAAGCTCACTTTTCTTCCGCCGTCGCACAACTGCACAAGCAGACAAGCTCAAGCCTCAAGCTTTTGCAATTTCTGCCGAGTGCTGACGCTCTCCTACTGTTGCACCTTTTCTTCCGTCGTCGCCGCACAACTGCACAACACAAGCAGACAAGCAGCAAGCTGTCAAGCTCAACTGCTAAAGCCTCTCAAGCTTTTGCAAATATTTCTGCCGAGTGCCGACGCTTTCGTATTATCTCTTTTCTCTTAGATTTTTTTTACAATTACTTCACTTTTCTTTTAGTCTTCTCTTTTCATTTTTGTTTGCTCTCCTTTCTACCGGCGACTCCGCGACGGCGCCACAACGACCTTTGCCTCTTCTCTACACGGCTACACCAGCAGTCTAGCACCTTCTGCACACTGCACCTGAAGGTTTTGAACCTCTACGGCCTGCGTTGTGGAGGTTCGCGAGTTGCGGCGGTTGCGGGTTGTCATCTACTCCTCTTTTTCTTCTAGGTGCATTTATTCCAGTTAATTTAAATTATAGTTTTATTCAGTTTATTTAAATTATACTTTTGCAATTATTGTAATTTTGTGCATTATAATATGCTGCCTAGAAAACATATTTCTAGATGTGACAAAAGAAAAAAAAGAATAGAACAATTAAATAGGGATAATATAGATGAGCTTAAGGAAATATATGATGTTAACGAGGAGTCTAATGAAATTCATGACGTTAATGATGAGTCTAATGAAATTTTTGACGTTAATGATGAGTCTAATGAAATTCATGATGTTAATGAGGATAAAGATAATTTAAGAGAGCATGAAAATGTTACTAATGTAGTAGATAATGAGAATACTAATATTGATAAACAATTTATTCCTCCACTTGATATATATGATCCAAGGAATTGGGATAATCTTGATAATAATGCACATAATATTTTAGTTGAAAAGGGGCCTATAAGAGAAATGAATCTCATATTTCCTTTTGATCACTACTCTAAATATTTTTCAAGTACTCATTATTTTAAAAAATTAAGTAATGGAGAGGTAAGAGACCGAAAGTGGTTGGTATACAGTAAACATGTAGATAAAGTTTATTGCTTTTGTTGTAAGTTATTTAAATCTGAAAGTAATAGAAGTTCTTTAGCAAATGATGGGTTTAGAGATTGGAAACATATCAGTGAACGACTTAAAGAACATGAAAATTCTATTGAACATATAACTAATATGAACTCTCGGAAAGAATTAAAAATGAGATTAGATAAAAATGAAACAATTGATAAAGATCTACAACGAGAAATCTCTAAAGAAAAAGAGTGTTGGAGACAAGTTCTTACAAGAATATTAGCAATTGTAAAATGTCTTTCTAAACGTTGTTTGACTTTTCGAGAATCTAATGTGAAACTATATCAAGAAAGTAATGGAAACTTTTTAGGATTGATTGAAATGATTGCTGAATTTGACGTTGTGATGCAAGATCATATTAGACGCATTCAAAATCATGAAATTCATCATCATTATCTTGGTCATAAAATTCAGAATGAGTTGATTTCTCTTTTAGCTGATAATGTTAGAAGTATTATCATTAAGAAAATTAAGGAGGCAAAATATTTTTCAGTAATTCTTGATTGTACTCCAGATATAAGTCATCAAGAACAAATGACTTTCATAGTACGATGTGTTAATATGTCATCTAGCAATGTGAAGATAGAAGACTATTTTTTAGAGTTTTTAAAAGTTAATGATACATCTGGTTTTGGACTTTTTAATCAATTAAAAAATGTGTTAAAATCACTTGATCTTAGTATTGAAAATATTATAGGTCAAGATTATGATAATGGTTCTAATATGAAAGGAAAACACTAAGGAGTTCAAAAGAGGTTGCTTGAAATAAATCCAAGAGCGTTATACATGTCATGTGCTTGTCATAGTCTTAATTTAACTCTTAGTGATATGACACATTCTTGTGTTAAAGCTGTTTCTTTTTTTGGGGTAGTGCAACGCATATACACATTATTTTCAAGTTCTCCTAAAAGATGAAAAGTTTTACTTGATAATGTGAAAGGATTAACTATCAAATCTTTTTCAAACACACGTTGGGAAAGTCGTATTAAAAGTGTTCAAGCTATTAGATTTCAGGCTCTTGAAGTGCGAAGTGCTTTATTAGAATTATATAACATTTGTGATGATGCAAAGTCTAAGAGTGAAGCTGAAAGTATAATTAACTCAATTGAAAGTTTTGAATTTTTACTTGGTATGGTTATTTGGTATGACATTTTATTTGCTATAAATATGATAAGTAAGAAGTTACAATCAAAATCTATATGCATTGATTCTGTTATGAAACAATTAGATGGTGTAATATCATATTTTGAAAAATATAGGAACGATGGTTTTGCAACAAGTTTGACTATTGCTAAAAGTCTTGCATCTGATATGAATATAGAGCCAATATTGTCAATGAAACGTCGTATTTTTAGAAAAAAATAATTTGATGAGAAAGAAGATGATGAAATTCCTCTATCACCGGAAGAATCTTTTAGAATTGATTATTTTGTGATTGTTGTAGACATGACAATTTCTTCTTTGAAAAGTAGATTTGATGAAATGAAAGCATTTGAAAATATATTTGGTTTTTTGTTTGATTCGAAAACATTAAAATCATTAGATAATGATGAGTTGAGAAAATGTTGTATTAATTTAACATCCACTTTTACGCATGAAAATTCATTAGATGTTGAGTTAGATGATTTGTTTACGGAATTAAAAATATTACAAGTGACTTTACCAAATGAGATAATGTCAGCAATTGATATTCTTAATTTTGTGAAAAATATAGATTGTTATCCAAATGTTGCAATTGCTTATAGAATATTGTTAACTATGCTTGTTACCGTAGGATCAGCTGAAAGGAGTTTCTCAAAATTAAAATTGTTAAAAATATACATGAGATCAACAATGTCACAAGAGAGATTGAATGAATTAACAATTTTATCTATTGAAAAAGAGATTTTAGAAAATCTTGAAATTAATAATATTATAGATGATTTTGCATCTAGAAAAATTAGAAGAAGTCATTATAAATAATTTTTTACTTTATGAAACAAAAATTAAGGATATCTTTTGATCGTTTCGCCCCGGGCCTCCTGATTGTTAGGACTGGGGCTGGCCATGGGCGGCCCTGAGACATGTCACCGGAGGCGACGACCAAGGGCCCCCGATTTTTAGGGGCCCCAAATTTGACATGTATATATAATATATATTATATATAATTAGATTATTTTAATAAAAATTTAAAAAATATATTTTATTTGATTATATATATATATAAATTTAGAAGAATTCTAAAAAAGAAAATAAAAAAAATGAAGGAAGGTAAAGATCATTTTTTTTCTTTCCAAAATTTTATTTCTTGTACAACTCTTTCTTCATTAATTTATTTACATAAGTCATAAGACCTTAAAAAGTAAAGTATGAATCTTGAACGCTAATTTCCTCCCTTCTTCTCCTTTGAATCTCTTCTAATTAAATTAAAAAAATTTATTTTCTAATTAAAATTTTAGTTTCATCAATATAATCATTCATCAATATATAAACTTAAAACTTAAATTACCTACTTATCTATATTTTTTTATTATTAATATTCAATATTAATTTTTAATATTATATTCGAGTCAATATTTTATAATTTTTCTTATAGATTTGAAAGTGTTTAAATAACTTATCCCAATTTAGTTGTCATAGAATAGAATATATCAAACCAGACTTTATTATTTTTTGACTATTATTTTCACTACTTGTGTTTGTTTCATTGTTAGTTTTGTTGCTGGTTTTGTATGTTTTATTTTTACACTTAAAATTTATAATACAAATATATTTTCAAAAAAAATATCAATCTTAGAGTCAAAAAAAAAAAATAAAAGAAAAAGAGTGAAATATATTATTAAAACTGACAAAGGTGTTCTTCGTAGGTTTTTTAAAACTAACTCTTTAATTAAAGATTCAGTTGATGAATTACAAAAAAAAAATTAAGAAGAACTAAATGATCATATAACAAATGAGCAGCAATCGAGTAATCAAGGAGAATTAAATGATCATGCAATCAATGAGTGAAAAGAATTGAGAGAAAATGATGATTATAATCATGTAACAAATGAACAGGAAGAATTGAGAGAAAATGATGATAATGATTGGAATATAAATGACTTGACAATTTTATATAAGGTGTTAGAAAAACTTAATTTTGAAGACCTTATTGATGATTTTGCTTCTTAAAATGCTAGAAGATATAGATTTTTTTTTAATGATTATTTCATTTTTTTTCTATATTTGTTTTCGGAGAAACTTAGGAAACATATTTTTTATGGTGTTACACTTTTTGAAGAATATTGAGAAATATCTTTTTTTTTTTTTGGAGTTTATCATATTTTAAATGAAATATATTGATTTTCAAATTTTTCTATTAAATTATATTTAAATTGTAAGTTTATATATTTTTTTATGGAGGTCTTTTTTTTCTTTTCGCCCAATGACCCCCCAAAAATCAGGGCTGGCCCTGGGGCTTACTTATCCCCACTTGATAAAAATGACTCCACGGGCACAGTGTAATTAATAAACGGGCTTAACGGTAACCCACAAAATAATAAGAATCGATTTTTGCTGGACGCATGTCCGTGGTGTCGAATTTCTCATGCACGTGGCAATCAAGTCCGGGTAACTTGCTATGTCTTCAAGGAGTAGGGCCGAACCATACACCAGTCGAACAACCAGCGCTAAAAACGTTTTAATATATTTCAATTAGGACCCACTGAGTCCATCTCCCCGTGCAGTGCTCTGCCAACCATGTTTGAATTGTTGGGCCCACACTCTCTCTTTTAAATTTGGCGCCATTTCTAATCTCTCTCACTTTTTAATTATTTTTTTGAATAACGCCGTAAACCAATCTATGAGCGATTCTTTTTGTTAATTTATTCCTCTACATAATTCAAATTTTTTTTTTAAAAAAATCAATTGAAAAATCACAAGATTAAACGTCGATGGAAGATATTAAGACGTTTCCAAAAAAAGTCGTCATTAAATGGTCGAGAATAACAATATTAAATCATTAATCATAAATACTTTCCATTATTTATTGTAATCTCCATAATATTTAATTCCTTAATCACAAACGTCTCGCAACTTCCAAAAATAAATTCGAACCGTTTCCGGTTGGTGACCGGCTCGGATTAATCTCTGATTTGAGCTGGACGGGCAGGACGGCGTGTGAATTAAGCAGTGGCATTCCTGTGATTCCATCGACAATTTTCTATGTCAAAAAGTAAAACAATTATAGAAATCGAAGAAATTGGAAGTGAAAACCAAAATCTTCGGTCTCTCCGCCGCCGTCGTCCTCCTCCTCTCGCTCTCCCCGCCTACCACCGTCGTCCCGAAATCCCTCGCTTTGGCGATCTTAATCTACTGGGATTAAACAGGTGATGGCGACGGCGTCCTTCCGGTCGGCCACGGGGCGCTCCTCGGTAGGCAAGGGCAGAGAAGCCGCCCCCTCCGCTGGAGGCGCCAGCAAATCCAGCCGCAGCGGGACCAACCGCAGATCGAGGAGCCTCGGCCGATACTCCGGACGCTTCCCCCCGACCCCTCCTGGCACCGACGACTTCGCGACCCCCCGCAGCAGGTTCGTCAACAAGGTCCGCGGGGCCGGTGTCCCCGAAGTCAGCGTCGATGACCTCGCAGAGGAGTTCTTTCGGGCGAGGGCGGAGTCGGATGAGGAAAGCGACGTTTCCTGCGCCAGGAATCGGGGCCGGAGCTCTGTCGCAAGCTACTTGAGAGGGACGGAGTCGTCTCGCCAGCGCGGAAGGTCCGTTTCGAGGCCTCCTGATCGCCAGGCAGTGCTTCCTAAGGGCGTGCCCGATCGCGTCTCGAGGCGTCGGCGATCCGTCTCGGTTGCTCGGCATCGCTACAGCGAGTCGGAGGTATTTGTCCCCTCGCTTTGACGAAGTCAATTTTGACTAAATTTGCTGGTTTTAGTTTCGACCGATGTAGCATTCTGCAACGAAGTCATCACTTATGAAAGATGTAACTACACATCTTTCATCATGGAGAAGCATCTATTTTGCTGCTAAATTGTGCCATCAATGATTGCTTTTGCATCGTTTCCACTAGATTATGAACAGAACTCTTTTAGAGCCTTTAAACCATGCACGAGTATAATATTGATCCTCTCTAATTCACTACAGAATGATGTGGAATCTCAAAGCTCGAGCATTAAAAGTAAATCAAAGACTTCTTGCAACAATGTATTGCAGCTGTCTTCATCACATAGGGCAGTGAAGAACGGTGTTCTGAGCAGGTCTATGAGCCAAAAGGATTTTTACCATTCACAAGATAACTACTCGGTAATTTCATACTTTCCATGAACTTGATTCTCCCTTTCATTTGAGATAGTCTTAAAAAATTTCTATACTTTAGAAAGAATGGCAAAGAGTCATACCCGATTCTGGCAGAGAAAAGTTTTTTTTTTCTTGATCATTGCTATGTCATTTCACCATACTAACCATGTGTCTGGCTTACAACTACTCAAATATCTGATGGATGTATTTTTCTTTCGGTGTTTGTTTGTCGCAGAGCCATTCTTCTTCATTAACTGATGATGAAGCTCGAGATTTCCGTTCAGGAACATGTGGCGATGAAAAGACATTCCAAACAATCTATGTCCAGGAAAAGGTTTTGTCACATTGATCAAGATCATCGTTTCAGCCTAATCTGATCATTTGTCTCTTTTTATTCTAATGGTTATTGGTCTCCAACAAAATTAATTTTGTTGATCTCATTGTAATTTTAATGGGTTAATAAAGTAGTTTACCAGAATAACATAATTTGACAATTTTGATCAAACGTTGGATGTCTTGTGCTATTTTTTTTTCTTTGATTTTAATGGCTGGTTAATGTATTTATTTATTTTTTTAATCCTTATCATTCTCTATACAGCTCAGGGCTACAAAAGAATCATCAGAGTATTCTAATGGGAATAACATTCAGCCAAAAAGCTCTGAAGCTCTGGAAACTATTGTTGAAATCAGAAGAAACTACACAACCAAGCTTGAACAGGCATGTTAAGATTTTATTTCGAGATACATTCAGTTTTACCTTTGTCTTCGAAGTCCTGCCATACTCATTCTAGTTTGTTTGTCTTTATGGACTATGTAGCCCCTATAAATGGCAGCTTAAGTCATTCACCCTAAAATGTTCTCTCTTCTTGATCTATGTAGCAAAGTATGTTCTTGAACTTGAGCTCCTACCCTTACTGCATGTCTTCAGTAAATAATAACTCATATTTTGCTCTTGTTCTTTCACATACACACCCACTATGTCTTCTTTGTTTAGCATGGACATGCAATGAATTTACAGTTTTGCTTTTCGTACATAGAAATTTTGTTGTAGTATCTCGTGGGATCTAACCTTTTGTGATATTTTGAGATGCCTAATCATCTTTGAAACTTTCTGATTTCTCTTAAATATTTCATTGAAATTAATTCAGTCAGAGAAACGCAAGCAGGAATTGTTAGCTCAGTTAGCTTGGGAAGAGGAACGCGGTCAGGAGCTCTGCAAAATTGTGAAAGATTTGCTGCCTTCAACAAGTCCTGCTGTTCCAGAAAGGCAATTGCGGTCAAGAAGAGTAAGAATTCTGTTATACTAAAAGGTAAATGAATCTCACCGGTATTACAACTAATTGGTTAATACATTTCCCAGAGGAGCAATGACAAAACAAGAATGTCTAACCGGTTGACTGAAGAAGCAGAGCAGTACTTAGCAGATTTTCTTAGTAATGTTGAAGATACGGATATATCTTCCTTCGATGGAGAAAGGAGCGATACAAGCTCAAGCATTAGAGATCTTGGATCAAACAACTTCAAAACAGTAACTCACGACACTTTGATGAGAGCTAGGCCAGTGCCTGCTGACGCGGACGGTGTTCTTCTTCCTTGGTTGCAATGGGAAACTAGTACTAGTCCATTTTCGCCTTGCAAAGACAAGCCTGGAGTTCCAATTTCCACAGGAAACAACTCATATGCTGCTGCTGCAACAATGCTGACACAGGTTACCATCTGGCCTTACTTTATCTAACAGTTCCTATTATTAGCTGAGGAGAAAAATGTTTTATAGTTAACAATGATCATGTCATGATTAATCTCAGGAGGCAGGTGCTGAGATCAGTAATGACAGTAAGATCACGAGCAGTTTGGGGAGTTGGAGCCCTGGTGGAATCGAAAACTCTTCCATGGCTTCTCACAACAGAAGTCAAAGCAAGTTCAGATTCGTAGATCATCATTCCAATGGCAGAACAAGTGCATCTTCATTCGACATGGACGAGTACCTGAACTTGAAGCGAACTGAAGATCTTCTTTTTGAAAGGCTGATACAGAGGCGACGAATAGAATCCGGCGGCATCATCCTTTGTGGAGGACGATTCTTAATCTAGATTTTCATTGCTTAATCTATCCTTGAATTGTATTGTTTGTCTGAGAACTTGTGCATAATTTTGTAGGGCTGAAGTTAGCATTCATCCTCTTGGAGTGTTTCCTTTTACTTTCTAATGCTATTCATAATGCAAACAAATAGATGTCATTTCTTAAAAAAACTCGTTAAGTTTAAAACTATATTTATATTATCTATGTATTGAACTCTAAAACTTTTAAAATATTAAAAATAAAATATTTAAATAGTATTTTCGGATATAAATATTCCAAAATTATTTATGAAACTATGTGTTATCTTCTTTTATATGATATAATAATATTAAAGAATTTTTAAATAATATTTGATGATTTTAAAATTTGAGGAATTTTCGATAATGGGCCATCGTTGGCCCAATTAATACCCTTCTTTGTGACGGGAGCAGAGGAGGAAGAGGCAGAACCGAAACAAAACAGATCATGGGGAGGGAGGTAGCAGAGAGCTGCTTCGATGGCTTGATCATCGAGATGGTGTCGGCGTACGGCCGGAGGTTCTACGCCACTAAACCGGACCTCGCCTCCCGCCGGATCGAGGCGATCGGCTTTCAGGTCGGCCACCAGCTCATCGAGAGGTTTCCCTCCGCTCTTTGTATTGCTTGAAGCCTTCTTCTCAGATGTCTCCTAGGCTTTCGCTTCCTTACCTTCCATATCATTGTACCCTAGTTTTTAATTTCTTGGATTGTGTGATTTCGTTGAGTACTTTCGGTTTAGTTAGCAAGAACTATCTTTTCTGGACGATAACTGCGAATGTCAGAGGAATAGAGATTCCACGAAGTAGCCGATGGGATAAACATGGTCATTGATATTGTAATTGGACTGTGGCTTCTCTTATTTGTACAATTATAGATACTTTTACTTGGGTCAATCCTATAAGTCTTATCATGATTCATATGTCTAATGAACGGTGAAAAGGCAAACAATTTGATAAATGCGGCGTGAATCAATGCATGGAGATTTTTTTAATTGTTTAACATCACAATTTAGTTAAACATTGCTATTTAAAGCGCTTCATATCATCATGGCAGCAGTTCGAGAATGTTAAAAATCTGACCCTAGCAATTGTGGAGGGACGTTTGTTAATATGAGTAGCTCAGGGTACAAAAGAAGATACTCAACTTGATTAGCAGATTATTTTAGTGGGAAGTTATAGTCTTTCTACTTGTTGTTGTTAAGTTTGAAATTGTAGTATCTGTCCCATAAAATTTGTTTGTATGGTTAACCAACTGGGCCTTATCATGTTATCAATTTACTTGCATATATTTTGGTTGATTGCTACTTGAAGTGAACCAATTATCAAATGGATGTACTCTAAGCAAGCATGATTGGTATTGGATTGCCTCATATGCATCTTATTGTTAGCAGACACTAATCTTACTGCTAAGATTGTGGTTGCATCATGGTGGCAACAAACATTGCTGGGTTGATACAATAAAAGAAATTCAGAAGTACATGTTTTATTTTATGGAGATTAAATTTAACATCATACCCATAGTTATAACCGATTAACATTCCATCACATGACACCCAAACCAAATAGAGATGAGATAACCAGTTTAAAAGCTCAATATGAGCTCACTTTTTTGGAATGGAGGATTCTCATGTTATGCCCCTAACACATTGGCTAGATCCAGCCAAGTCTTAGTAATTAGTTGTTATTATTATTATTTTGTATCTTTGAGGTGGATCAAGTAAACACTTTAGCAAAGAATCTCAATGTGCATTTGGTATGCCTAGAATCCACATTTGACGCCATAGTATGAGAATAGTTGCATTGTAAGAGCAATCTGTATAGACTAGTTGGAAGATCATCTTTTGGTACACTGTAGACCCTCTTGAAATGATATTACTCCTCTGTTACATTGCAAATTTCCAAGCAAATCACCATCATTGTCCACTTCTACCATGACTTGGGCATTGTCTGCACTATTAGTCCATGAGATTCTTTCTTTTATAGGAAAATTACCTGGACCGATGCTCCGTGGAGTGCAGTTGCATCTGCATGTTAAAATTCTAGGCTGGATGATTCTTAAAAAAAATAGATTGCGAACCAGATCTAAGCTTCTACTGGAGAATATTGGAGACGACTCATTCTACATTCTATGTAACCGGATAAAGGAAATAAGAGAAATTTTCTTCAAATAAAAGTAACACTTGGTAAATGAGAAAGTGCCATTAGGTAATTGTCTTGATTCTCAACCACTCAAATTTCCTGAGGAAAAAGAGTGATTTTATAAACTATAGGGTGTTATGCTCTACTTTTATGTTTGGTTTAGCAACATTTCCTGAGAGAGGATTTCTCGTTTACTAGCTAAGATACACTGGAGCTCATAGGTTGCATAAAAGAATTGATTGTGCGCCTTGTATATCTAAATATTTTTGCTAAAAATTCCCATACTTCTGTCCCTCCGATATCAGCATGACATGGTTTCTGAGATCATAAAGATAATGTTGTCTATTTCAAAAATCCGTGACATAATTTTTACTTATCACTTGTCTCTGAGCAGGTATACTGTGGAACGTCCTCGTTTTAGTGATCATCTTGAGGCAATCAAGTTTATATGCAAAGAATTCTGGTCAGAACTGTTCAAGAAGCAGATTGATAATTTGAAGACCAATCACAGGGTAGTACGCTTAATAAGAATTTCAATAAGACTGTAGAAGTTTCTTTTTTAAAAAAGAATTAATACAAACTATTTTCAATATGTTTCAGGGCACCTTTGTTCTGCAAGACAATAAGTTCCGTTGGTTTACTCGTGTATTGATTGATCCTTCATCAGAAGACAATGAAGCATCTCAGGGCTCTTCATCTGAAGCCACAAGCATGCTTCTACACTTCCCATGTGGAATTATAAGGGGAGCCTTGTCCAATGTGGGAATTTCCTGTGCTGTTTCTGCCGACGCATCAAATCTCCCCTCATGTGAGTCTGGCATACTTGTTTTTGCACTGAAGTTTTCCATCTAGATCGCATTCTCACATGAAGTTGGAAATGCTACTCGTGCAAATATATAGAAAACAATTCATTTAGAAAATAAATTAATCCAACCAGTTCAGGTTTAAATTTCAATGTCATTTATTTCTAAAAAATTAAAAATGTAATTTTTATTTATTTCTGCTTTTATATTTCTAGCATATCAAGTTTTTTTTCATGTTTAAAAAAGTCTATAATAACAGTGTAGTTTCCATAATTGTGACTTGAACACCACATCCCTCTTGCCACCAGGACTCTGTTCGCTGATAGAAGAAATTATCTTCGAACAACAGCCTTGAAGCTTTTATATAGGCTTTTACAATCCAATAAAATAGACACAGCTCAATAAAATAATAAATTAAAGTCTAGAAATAAAATGAGAATAGAATAAATATTTATATAATTATATCTGAACATGATCTAGATCTGGAAATTATCTTTAGTTGTGAACTGATTAATTATACATCAAAATGAGTAGAGGAAGACTGTTTTGACAGGTAAAAGGATCAAATTGTTAGCCTTTATAGGAATGGTGATGCGATGCTGTTTTTCTCAGTATTTTTTTTTGTTTTTTTTTATGTCTAATAGTCTGAACAACTTTCGGTTTCTGATTAAAAACAGGTTCGTTCATGGTACGCATAAAAGTCTAGAGAACTCATCAAGGGCATCAGATGCTAATGTCACCGTTTTGATTCTCAAGGAGTTGCTTGCTACATTTTCCTCTTCTTCGTTTTTTTTAAAGTGAACTAACAAAAATCGTCTTATTATCTATTTCTTGCAACTACACTGCTACTTCTCGAGAACATATTCGTTTATTTTCCTAGTCTATTGATTTTGTCTGAAACAGCTGAGGTGATCACATTCCTGAGCATCTCTGCTGGCAGAATTTGACTTAAATCTATCTGGTCAAGGTTGCTACGTGGAATGTTGTTTGTTTTTTTAAAAGAAAGTTTAGATGATTAAATTAATACTAATTCTTGTTTAAATATGTTGAATCAAGGAAAAACGGCTCAAAACTTCCAAGTAATAAACTATTCTTTCTCCTTAGTCTGTGTTAGAAAAATTTGTTTCCACTCTTTGCATGTAAATTTTTCTGGCATGTAATTGTTAGTACGGGAAATATTATACGATCAAATTTGGATTTTGATTATGTCAAAAGGTCTAAAGTTAAGTTATGTTGTGATCTAACAAGATTGATTGAGCTTGTAGGAAAGACCTAAGTTGTCTTAGGTAAAAGTCCTAGTGGACTTTAGACAGGTGGAAAACCTTAGGGGGTGGTTGCCTTAGGTCTTAGGGGATGATAACTCTAGGTGATGGAAATTTCTAACTGAGGTTAGGCAAGTGGAAAATTCTAGGGGGTAACCCTAGGTGATGGAAAGTTTTAGTTGCGGTTAGGTAGATGAAAAATCTTAGGAGGAGGTAACCTTAGGTCCTAAGGGTAGTAACCCTAGGTTATTTACAACTCTAAGGGGAGATAACCTTAGATCTTAGGGGGTGGTAACCCTAGGCGGAAAGTCCAGTCAATCTGGAGGATCGGCCTAGCAACAGGCAACTTCTCCTGAGAGGAGTAGGTGAAGATGCGTTCCTCGGTGAGGGAACTGTAAGCATCGGTTCAACCTAAGATTTCTGGAGGAAATTTGAAATTAGAATCGGATAGTCCAAAGGTTGTCAAGTTATTGATTTATATATTATTTGCTATTATGTCTAATTCTATTTTGCAGGAAACTAGCAGTTTTGTAGGGTTGGACTTAGCCTTGATCGGTCGACCGAACGGTTGTATCGGTCGATCAAACTCAGTACAGCAGGATCAGATTTCCAGAGATCAGATCGGGTTCGATCGAGGGATCGGTCGACCGAACTGAGGATACGATGACCAGATCGAGCCAGGTTGATCGGATCAGATAAGGCGGAGACCATCAGCTGATCGGTCGACCGAATGGAGGGATCGGTCGACTGAACGAAGGCTCATTCAGAGAGACTGCATCTGGATGGAAGGTTAGGTGGATTCAGCAGGTTCGGTCAACCGAACCTGGGGATCGATCGACCGATCCGGGTCGAGTCAAAACTTGATCCCGAGATCAAGGGATCTAGATCAGGTCTGAAGAGGCTATAAAAAGGGTCTCGGCCAGCTATTTAGAACAACTGAATTCACAACGATCTTTGAAGCTGCGCACTATACCGAGACGACTCAACAACGCTCACCTGCTATTCCGACAAATCGACGAACAAATTCCTAATTCTTTATTGTCGGTGACTTTGTTTTTTGGTACTTGTAATTACTTACTTGTAAAAGATTTCTGAACTATTAGTGATTGTTCACCGAAAGTGATCAACGATCGCAGGTCTTGGAGTAGGAGTTGTCACAGGCTCCGAACCAAGTAAAAGAAATTTGTTAGCAATTGCGTTGGTTTCTTTTCTTTATTCCGCTGCATCATTCTGTTTTTTCCGAAATGAACGAATTAGCCACGAGTGTTATTCACTCCCTCATCCCTCCTCGAGCATATCATCGATCCTACAATTGGTATCAGAGCTAGGTCGTTCTGATTTAGTGAAACCACCAATTGAGCAGGGGAGTTCTTTTTTTTTTAAAAATAAAATTATATACCGTTTTTGCTTAAAAAAAGATTTTTATGCCTTTTATTTTTTTCCTCCAAAATTATTTTTGAAAATTTCATTTTCATCATTTCACCATTAGTCAGTACTAACAAAATATCGCATTTACCAAAATTCGTAATAATATTTTTTTTATTATTTTTTAAAATTAGTGAAATTTTTTATTTTTCTCCCGCACGGATAATCCAAGATCAACTCTTGGAACATTCATTTTGTTCTTATTGTGTGTGAGATTTCTCCTTTTAAATGACCCACCAAGAAGGCTACAACACAGTCCGCCCGCCTCTTTTCTCCGACGAAGACTTCGGCTACTGGAAGGGTCGAATGGAGTATCATCTCAAGACACAGGTGGAAATGTGGATAATAATCCAGATCGGATTCACATTTCCCACCGAAGATGGAGTCCTCGTCCCCTGTGACAAATGGGACGCACCAACTCGCAAAAAGATTGAAGCTGATGCAAAAGCAACACAGACTCTCCAATGCGGCCAACCAAAGAAGAGCTGAACCGAGTTGGTCCCTTCAACAATGCAAAGGAATTGTGGGAAAAATTGATCGAGCCTCACGAGGGTACTTCTGACACAAAGCTAAGCAAACGAGACTTAATATTAAATAAATTATATAATACAAAAATGCAGGAAGGTGAGTCAGCGAGCCAGCTTCACGCTCGCATACAAGATCTTCTGAATGGACTCCACGCGATCCGATAGAAAGTGGAGAACCGCAACATAATAAGGTACACACTAAATGTTTTTCCAAGGAATACATTGTGAGCATCAATGGTAGACACCTATAAAGTATCTGAGGACCTTCCTGTTGGGACCATGTTAGCCGGCTAGAAGGGGGGTTGAATAACCCTAAAAAAACACAAACACAAAATACTCTTCTCGAACTTATAACTTAAACACTTGCATAAAATGGAAAGCAGTAAAAAAGAAGAGGCTCGCAGACTTGACTTGGTTATAACCGGGGAGATTGTTAATCCAAGGAATGAATCGTATACTAAAAAGATCTCCTCAGGCGGAGAAGCCTCTTACAACAGTGAAAGCGCAAAAAGAAAAACTAAACTAGAAATGGAAGCTCACAAGTGTTGTATTGCTAATTCTTGTTCTGATTTGAAGCTTCTGGACCAATGCTATATTTATAACCTTGATCGGGGTGCCTAGAAGTGTTCCAAACGCTCGGGAGGAGATAAAACTTTATCCCTGACGCGACGGTCAACGTCTGTTAGGATGTATACTAAAAGCCTAGCTTTTTGTATGAACATTTATTTTGAAATGAGAATCACATTGGTTAAATGTCTACATTTAGTTAAATGCAGTTGTCCATTTAATTTATATTATAGATAACATGGTGTGTGGTGTTACACAGAAGATAATGTTATCAGTTTCTTATAAATTATAAATAGTAGCTCACAACCAAGATGGATTGGGACAAACTATTGGAATGGTTGTAATGTAATTTGGTATTAGTTTATCTTGACTATAAAATTACACTAGTACACTATGTGTGTATTGAGTAGGACCATTTGAGGTTGTTCTTTTTATACTGACTGCATAAAACAACAAAACCTCTGTTATTATGGATGTGCGTACTCTTAATCCCGATATAATAACAAACACATATACTTAGTATTTATTTCTTTAATTTATCAAAGGGTGAGATTTATTCAATTAAATCAATAGGCCCGATAAGTTGGAAAATAATATTTTTATATGGTCTGTTGTTGATTATTAAAGGAAATTGTGTCCTAGTAATCTAGGTTGATGATGTCCCCTTGAGGAGCTTATAAAGATTATCATGTAAATCCTGCATGCGGACTTAGTCCGACATGATAATAAGATTGAGTGGTACTACTTTTGGAGTTAGATGTTAATTAAGTGAGTTGTCAGTAACTCATTTAATTAACGAACATACGATATCTTAAATACAGGGAGACTAACACACTCATGATAAGAAGGCGTCCATATTGTAATATGAGATTGGTGTGATAGTTCAATAATAACTCTTTAGTGGTATGAGTTATTATTGATGAACTTGAGTTGGGCGTTCGGGTCGAACACAGGAAGCTCAAGTCCATTAGGAGGTCAAAATCAATTCCTCCTCTCGGTCCCTGTTGTAGCCTCTATAAAGTCTCACATTCACCCGTTTTAGTTTTGCTTCCTACCCAAGAAAGGGACCGGCCACATCCTTGCTTGGTGCCCAAGCAAGGGGCCGGCCAAGCCTTGCTTCCTACCCAAGAAAGGGGCCGGCCAAGCCTTGCTTGGTGCCCAAGCAAGGGGTCGACCAAACCAAAAAAAAAAAAAAAAAAGGAAAGAAAAAGAAAAGAAAAAAAAAGATGAGATTTTTTCTCAATAGAATTAGAGATTTTTCTAAAAAAAATTACATTAATTCTTTCTTAGAAATTTTCTAAAAAGAATTATATTAATTCTTTCCTAAGAATTTTTTTTAAAAAGAATTATGTTAATTCTTTCCTAGAGATTTTTCTAAAAAAAATTATGTTGATTCTTTATTAGAAATTTTCTAAAAAGAATTATAATAATTCTTTCATAATAAAATTTTCTAAAAAGAATTATGCTAATTCTTTTCTAGAGATTTTTTCTAAACAAAAATCTATTACTTTTTCTCCTTTTTTTATCTGGGGCAAAGGGTTATAAAAGGAGAGAAGGTTGTGCCACGAAAATCAACAATTCAATTAAAATTTGATAAGTTTTTCTCCACAACTAAAACCCTCTCATTTCCCTTAAGGCCGGCGCCCCATCCTTTTCTTCTTCCCTTTCTTCCCTCTAGGGTCGGCGCCCCACTTCCCTTTCTTCTTCCCTCTAGGGCCGGCACCCCATCTTCTCTTGGTGACCGGAGCTTGGAGGAAAAGAAAACGAAGAGACGAAGCACCTTGGTGGTCGGCGGTTTGGAGGAGAAGAAGAAGAAGGAGATGCCCCTTTTCTTTGCACCCTTTGGTGGTAGGCGGCTTGGAAACAAAAATGGTTCGGGTGTTTTTGTCTTGGTAGATCGTCGCCCACACGACGTCCAAGAAGAGGAGAGGAATACGGCAGAAGATCAAGAGGTCTTTGTCTACGAAGAAAGGTACAATTAGTTATTTATTCCGCAGCACAACTAGTTTTGTTTTCTTTGTATGAATCCTGAAATACCAAGACAAGAAGCTAGCAATTTCGTGTTTTCATTTTTGTGCTTCAATTTTGTGTTTCGATCTTGTGCTTTGATTGAGGTCTCTGCAGTTAAACCTAAGGTTATTATGAGAAGTTTAAATATTCAATTTCTTTGAAAGACTTTGTCTAGGAAGTGGTGGATGATCCCATAACCAAGGTCTAGTGCCTCGCCAACGACCTCAAAGTCAATTCTTGAAATAAATATTTAATCAACTTCTGTAATATGGTTTAACTTCTGAAGAACACAAGGGTTGAACTTGGAGTAAAAATGTTAAGTTTCGTTTTCAATCCAAGTTTAACTTTGAAGAACGAACTTGGAGTAAAAATGTGAAGTTTTGTTTCAAATCCAAGTTTAACTTCTGAAGAGCACATGAGTTGCTAGGAAACGTTCTGTGCTTGTACAAATTTTTGTACAGGGGAAACAGAATGGTATTCCGAGTAGCGCCCAACAACATCCACGTCGATATTGATAAACTTGCGGTTCCGGGCGACCGGACCCTTAAAGTCAACCTCGTTGGCTTTTTCAGTCCGGACCCTCTACTCCGGTTCAGCTCGCCTTAGTCCGGGTCTTCTGCTCCGGGTCCGCTCACTTGGGTGATCTCGACCATCTAGGATATGGCTCATCCGAACCCAGCTTCCGGCCTTCTCGAGCAACCTTCCGCTCCGGCTTCTTATCCCTCGGAAATGTCGCGCGCCTCCTTCTCGTCCGCCCGCGTACTCTTCCGCAGCTCCTCGTCCCTCGGACGCATTGAGCCCGTCGGCTCTCTCTTGTGTCGTCCTTCTCGCTAGCTGCATCTTTTGCTCGACTTCCTGTGCTCCTAAGCTCCTGCACACTTAGACACAAGGTTAAAACACCATAGGACCTAACTTAACTTGTTGATCACATCAAAGCAACATTGGGGTTCCAACAATCTCCTCATTTTTGATGTGAGCAACCTAAGTTAAGTTAGGGTAAATAGACATAAAAGTAAAATAAATAATATTGCAATAAAGTACAAAAATAAAAAATTATAATCTACCTCCCCTTAGGCTTAACCTTATCCTTCTTTTCCTTTGATCATATAAAAAAAATTAGAGTACCAAGAGAAAATCTAAGGGTAATAAGTTTGAAATTTATTTCGATACTTTTTAGGAAAAAAAATTCTAAGTAAAAGGAAATTTCAAAAAAAAAATCTAAGTTTAAAAAAAAATCCTAAGTTTAGACAATTTTACAAAAAATATTTTAGAAAAAAAAATTTTAAATTTTTGCAAGCATAAATATTTTTGAGAATTTACAAATGAATTGAGTAACCCTTTAAAGTATTATTGAATTTTAATTTTATACTTTTTCAATTAGTCAATTAAAATTTTTATTTCAATACTTGGCTTCCCGGCAGTGGTGAGACACTAGATCTTCTTAGTTATTGGAGCAAAAATCACTTTCTACACAAAACCTCATAAAGAAATTAAATGTTTAATTTTCTCGCTGAAGCGCTAAGTCTAATTAAAGTTTAAGTTAGACAAGACTTTGGAACCCAATATAAATTCCAGTCAACTAGATTAACTAAGAACTTTTTGGAGACATATTTCTTTGAAATATTTCTAATTTGTCCCTTGTGATATCTATAATATCAATTTAAATTAGTGAATTTTCTAAAGCTTGTATTTGATGAACATGTATGATTTTTCAAGTTATCTACTTGTCTTTTCAAATTTTCATTTTCTAATTTTACTTTGTCTAACTCTTCTAATGGCCAAGATTTAGTTAGAATTAATTTTAAATTTTTAATCTCTTTTTTAAATTTGCAGCAATCTTTAGTTAATAATTTAACGAACTTAAATAATTTATCGGGAGGAAGAGATCGTACCTGACTTACCTTGTCGATCTTGTTATCCGTGTCTCCCCCTGAACTGCTGCTTTCTTCTGACGTAGCTCCCCCTTCATCGATGCTCTCGATGCTCACGATGCTCATTTTGGACGAGCTTGAATCGTAGTCCTCGTCTTGATGACTTGCCATTAATGCAAGATCGAAAAAAGCCTCGACTTCCGATTCGGACGACGTATCGTCCCACGTCGCTTTTAGTGTCTTGAATTTGTTCGGTTGGATAACCTTCTTTCCTTTGTCCTTGTTTCTTAGCTTGGGGCAGTTGTCCTTGACGTGCCCTTCTTCATTGCAGTGGTAGCATCGGATCATCCTTTTCTTTCTGTTAGGACCAAAAGTAGCTAGAGGGGGGGGGGGGGTGAATAGCTCGTCGCGTGCTCGTCGCTCGGCGTTGCTTGTTTCTTCTTGGATGTGCAGCGGAAAATACAAAGAAACAACACACAACGCTAACACGGTTGGTTTACTTGGTATCCACCTCACAAGAGGTGACTAGTCCAAGGATCCACACCACACACGCACCCTCCACTATGAAAACACTCCTTTATGGTAACTACCAAAGGCGGAGAAGCCCTACAACACTCTCAATACAAGAAGAAGAAAGGGAAATACAAGTTAAGCAAAAGCTTACAAGATGTGCAGTAAAAACCCTAACCCTAACTTCTTCCTCTTGCAATAGATCCGCCTCTTGACTTGGAAAGCCTCCAAGAACCTTCAAGAACTGGCGATCACGTGCTTGTAGAGAGCTGTGAAGGAGCTGGAATGAATCTGAGAAGAGCTCGTGAAGATCTGCCGAAGACCACGCTCGCCTGCGGCTTTAAACCCGACGCAACGGTCGGATCCCGATCGATTCAAATGTTCTGAATCGATCGGGAGGCTGGATCGATCCACGGATCGATCCAGAGCGCCTCGTGCTCGAAGCGCTGGATCGATCCACGGATCGATCCAGCGCTAATCGCGCGACGATCGCCGATCGATTGGGCGATCGATCGGGACCTCGATCGATCCACGGATCGATCCGAGCTTTCTGAAGAATCCGGATCGATCCACCGATCGATCCACATCTGAATCGATCCACGGATCGATCCGACTGATTTTGCCCAAAACCAAGTCCCAAACCTCCTAACCAACATCCGGTCAACCTTGACTGCTTGGTACATCATGCCTCGCATCCGGTCACTCCCTTGACTGCCAGACTCCCCACCAAGTGTCCGGTCAATCCTTTGACCCACTTGGACTTTTACTCGTCGTGCCAAGTATCCGGTCACTCCATTGACCTACTTGGACTTCCACCAGATGTCTGGTCAACCTTGACCCATCTGGACTTCCTTCCTTGCCAAGTATCCAGTCAATCCCTTTGACCTACTTGGACTTCCTTCCTTGCCAAGTATCCAGTCAATCCCTTTGACCTACTTGGACTTCCCAACACCAGATGTCCGATCATCCTTGATCCATCTGGATTTCCTTCCTTGCCTGGCTTCACTCACCAGGACTTTCACCTAGCTTCACTCACTAGGACTTTCACCTGGCTTCACTCACCAGGATTTCCATCTGCCTAGCTTCACTCACTAGGACTTTCACCTGGCTTCACTCACCAGGATTTCCTTCTGCCTAGCTTCACTCACTAGGACTTCCTTCTGCCTAACTTGCCAGTTAGGACTTCCCAGTCAAGTATCCAGTCAATCCCTTTGACCCACTTGACTCTTCTTCAATCATCTTATTGTCAAACATCTAAACCCTAACCAAGACTCAGCTTGGTTAACCAGGTCGCCCTTGACCTGAGGGATATTGCACCAACAATCTCCCCCTTTTTGATGTTTGACAATACCACACTAACACTTACAATACCACATGTAAGTTAGGCTAATCCCATAGCCTCATTCTTCATGCCACTAGGTGATGAAAGCATAAGTTAAGCTCTTCATTCTCCCCCTAAGAGGGCAAACTCCCTCTAGGTAATGAAAGCCTAACTTACTTCCTTTCACAAGCCCTTTCATTCTCCCCCTATTGGCACACATCAATCCCTTATTGATAAACCACATCGACCCATATTTGGACACATCAACCTATGCTCCAATTTTGGGCACACTTCAACAACTCCATTTGTTGAAGACTCTCCTACTGAAGAGTTACTCATCGTTCTTCACAACATCACTCGTTGTGATCAACACGATACTGAAGGTCCCATACCCTTCATTATCCTTACCCCTACATTCTCCCCCAATGTAGGTAAATGCCCATCCTTGAGCATTATCCTTTGAGACCTCTGAACAAATGAGGATATCCACTCCCCATTTTCAACCCATGCTCAACCTTGAGCACTTTCTTAACAGAAGGTTAACCACCTTCCAAGGTTCATGAAAAATAGTTTTTCATGTCTTTAAAGAGTACCTCCCCCTAAAGACATGGTGGTAACTTCTGTCATTGCACCAACAATGACTTGGAATCCCTAAAACTTTAGGAAACCCAAATTTAGAAGTTTTTGAGGTTCAAATATTCAAAATTTGAAACAAACCTCAACCTAAACTTCAATGAAGTCTTCCTTTACCATTCCATCCTTGTTTTCAACACGAAAATACCCTTTTTATGTATACAAATGTATTTTAAGGGTTTGGAATGGTTACCTAGACTAAAATAGGTTCAAAGTGCTGAAATCAGGCTTTCCCAGCCAAAATCAGCAACTTGGATCGATTGGAGTTGGGTTCCAATCGATTGAACCTTTCTGAATCGATCCACTGATCGATTCAGACTACCTGGATCGATCGGCTGATCGATCCAGCGAGCTACTGCTCGCGAGATTTGCCTTCTGAATCGATCCATGGATCGATTCAGGCACTCCAATCGATCCATGGATCGATCGGAGCTCTGATAGTTGCTGAAATTCCATTTCAGTCAACTTCAGAAACCCCTAGAAAATTCTACAAAAATCCAAAAATTATGAAATTTCGTGTAGACATTGTTTAGGGTATATATTATCAAGGAAAAATAGTTTTCTATGAAAATACATCATATTTTCAAAGATTGACACAAACTTGAAAACTTGCAAAAACTTTAGTGTTTTCTTCAAGTTTGTGTCTAACTATTCAATGGTGATTACTATCAAAAGATAGCCTTCACCAAGGTTTTCCAAAACATTTTAAAAACATTTTCAAAACCAATATCCCATCATGTTCCTTGGGCATAATGCACATGACTTGTACATTAGCTTTCCCAATGATGGGAAAACACATAACTATGTGTTTTGATGAACCTAAAACTCAAAAGAATGCACTAAATCAACATTTTGAGTTTTATTCATCTTCCTAACATCTCACTTGTATCTAATGTGCACTAAAACACATACATGTCATCTTATAGTCCTTGTGAGATGTAAGATTTTGGTTTTGCCCTATTCTAGGGATCATGCATATCTATCTAGGCATTTCAAAGATATTAGACATCCACCTAGGATGTCACTTGTTAATAAGTGTTGTTAAATGCCATTTATCCTTAACTACAAGAAATTAAACTAGTGCATGATAATGTTATGACATACATCAAAAGGAAATAATTTTCAAAAGAAAATATCCTATAACTACATGATGTATGAATGTCATGACATGGTATTTTTGTATTTTTCATAATAAGTCATGAATGCAAAAGTAGACATGATGTCATGGCATATGATGGGCAAACAATCATGGCAAGATTTAGCATAAATAAAATATACCTAGATTAACTATCTAAGTATCCTTAAAACCTTAGCTAAACTTACAACTTAAACCTAGATTGCCCTTAAGTGCGTCAAGAAAACGCCAAAACCTAAATTGGCATTTCTAATTCCCTTGATTAATTTATGCCAATTGAAATTAAGCATATTCCTCAAATGTTGGCATATTTCATTTTTCCACAAGAGTAGCACTTCAACATAAGACTTCAATTTCCTTTAATTTTCTAAGAACATACCAAAATCCCAACTTGGTAGCTCTTATGAATTTCCCAATATGTGCCTTTTAAGATTAAAATCAAATTTTCACCACTAGGCACATTTTACTCTTTCAAGGAGTAAATACTAGTTCCATTTCATTTTCAAAGGTTAACAAAAACCTTGAAAATGCTCCTTGAGTGTCAATTTCCTCAAAGTTGGGTTAACTACCCTTCTAATCGGAGTTGACACTCTCTAACCCCTCTATGGGGTAGAGAAGATGCTCCTAGGAACCCAACACCTATTGGTGCTCCTTGAATGCTCTAGGTACTCACTAGGGATAACTTCCCTAGATACCTTCCTAGTGACCTTGTTGGGCTTCTTAGAAGCCTTGGTCACATTTTCTAGGTCAACCCTAGGATAGCCTCCCTTGTGACCTTGTTAGTGACTTTCTTAGACTTCTTAGAAGTCTTAGTCACTTTGGTTGCAAAAATACTCTTAGGGATGACTTCCCTAGTATTCTTGACTTGACCACTAGACCTAGGGTTTGTTCCATAACTATATGGAACCCTATGATAACTAGACACATCCTTCTTAGCCTTTGGTTTGTATCCCAAACCTCTATGGCTATTTGATGGCTTTGATTTTCCTAGCCCTAGGTTTTGCTCATTTTGCCCTTTTAGGATATTTTCCATCCTTTTTAGGGTCTTTTTCATTTTATCAAGTCTTGATCTCAAGACTTGATTTTCTATCATTAAATCCTTAGAATTTGGTTTTTCATTAAGTCCATGAGCATGTTGGTTTTTAGGCTTGTATCTAAAATCCTTAGAGTTATTGCCTAGACTTTTACCTACATTCCTAACCCTAGGAGTGATAGTCTTAGCATGTAGGGCCACATGCTTTTCCTTAAAGCCCTCATGCTTTCTATTCTTATGGTAAATTGCATTAAAATGATAAAAATTAGAACTATCATGCTTTTTACCATTTTGCAAAGGAATAGGCTCAATGAAAGTTACCTTCCTTTTTACCTTGGAGGCTCCCCCTTGACTAGTGCCTCCTTGAGCCTTGACCTTCTTCTTCCCCTTGGGGCATTGACTACGATAATGCCCCTTTTGATTGCAAGAGAAGCATATAATATGCTCCTTGCTCTTCTTTGTGTTGGGGATGGTCTCCTTGGGCTTCACCTTGCCCTTTTGTGCCACTTGGCCCTTCTTCTTGGCTAATTTAGGGCACTTGCTCTTGTAGTGCCCATGTTCCCTACATTCAAAGCATATAATATGATTTTTATTATTAATTGAAATATTTATACCTTTGCTTGTAGGGGTGGCATCTTTTTCTTTGGATCCGGAGGTAGAAGCTTCCTCTTGATCGGACCTTGATTCTCCTCCATTTGATTTTTCTTGACTTGTGGAGGTAGAAGCTTCTTCCTCCTCTTCTTCTCTTGACCCGGATGTAGAGGCTTCTCCTTCTTCTTGATCCGGTGTCACCAAGGATTGCTCCCCTCAATCCTAGAGGTGGAGGCTTCATCATCTTGAATATGAAACAAGGAGTATGCTCCTCCTTGTTCCCTTCGTTGCATTCCCTTGAGGATGAAGCTTCTTGGATTTCCTCTTCTTCGGAGGTTGAGCATCTCTCAACCTCGGAATCCTCCTCTTGGTCTTGCTCCAAAGAGTCTCCCTCTCTGGATTCTTCTTGATCTCGTACAGTGGAGGGGATCTCTTCATGAAGCTTGGCCAATTTGCTCCAAAGCTCCTTGGCATCTTCGAATTCTCCAACTTGAGCCAAGATGTGGCTAGGCAATAAGTTGACCAAAAGCTTGGTCACTTTGTCATTTGCCTCGCCCCTTTGAATTTGCTCCGAGCTCCATCTGCTTTTCTTTAGAAGCTTGCCCTTGGAGTTCGTTGGAGCTTTGAAGCCTTCCATTAGAGCAAACCATTGCTCTATCTCCATCATAAGGAAGTTTTCGATTCTTGATCTCCAAGAATCAAAACTTGTGGAAGTGTATGGTGGAGCCACCCTTGTGTCAAATCCAAGTCCATCTTGGAATTGCATCTTGAAGTTGAGCTTGATAAAGTCTTGAACTTGAAGAATTTGCTCCAACTTCTTAACCCTCTAGCTTTTCTTGTTACGCTTGACCCTTCCGGCGATGATTCCGGTGAAGAGCGGCCTCGCTCTGATACCACTTGTTAGGACCAAAAGTAGCTAGAGGGGGGGGTGAATAGCTCGTCGCGTGCTCGTCGCTCGGCGTTGCTTGTTTCTTCTTGGATGTGCAGCGGAAAATACAAAGAAACAACACACAACGCTAACACGGTTGGTTTACTTGGTATCCACCTCACAAGAGGTGACTAGTCCAAGGATCCACACCACACACGCACCCTCCACTATGAAAACACTCCTTTATGGTAACTACCAAAGGCGGAGAAGCCCTACAACACTCTCAATACAAGAAGAAGAAAGGGAAATACAAGTTAAGCAAAAGCTTACAAGATGTGCAGTAAAAACCCTAACCCTAACTTCTTCCTCTTGCAATAGATCCGCCTCTTGACTTGGAAAGCCTCCAAGAACCTTCAAGAACTGGCGATCACGTGCTTGTAGAGAGCTGTGAAGGAGCTGGAATGAATCTGAGAAGAGCTCGTGAAGATCTGCCGAAGACCACGCTCGCCTGCGGCTTTAAACCCGACGCAACGGTTGGATCCCGATCGATTCAAATGTTCCGAATCGATCGGGAGGCTGGATCGATCTACGGATCGATCCGGCAGCCCAATCGAGCGCCCGGATCGATCCACGGATCGATCCGGCGCTTATCGCGACGATCGCCGATCGATTGGGCGATCGATCGGGACCTGATCGATCCACGGATCGATCCGAGCTTCTGATCGGCAGAAGAACTGGATCGATCCACCGATCGATCCACATCTGAATCGATCCACGGATCGATCCAGACTTGGTTTTGCCCAAAACCAAGTCCCAAACCTCCTAACCAACATCCGGTCAACCTTGACTGCTGGTACATCATGCCTCGCATCCGGTCACTCCCTTGACCGCCAGACTCCCCACCAAGTGTCCGGTCAATCCCTTTGACCCACTTGGACTTTTACTCGTCGTGCCAAGTATCCGGTCACTCCATTGACCTACTTGGACTTCCACCAGATGTCTGGTCAACCTTGACCCATCTGGACTTCCTTCCTTGCCAAGTATCCAGTCAATCCCTTTTACCTACTTGGACTTCCTTCCTTGCCAAGTATCCAGTCAATCCCTTTGACCTACTTGGACTTCCCAACACCAGATGTCCGATCATCCTTGATCCATCTGGATTTCCTTCCTTGCCTGGCTTCACTCACCAGGACTTTCACCTAGCTTCACTCACTAGGACTTTCACCTGGCTTCACTCACCAGGATTTCCATCTGCCTAGCTTCACTCACTAGGACTTTCACCTGGCTTCACTCACCAGGATTTCCTTCTGCCTAGCTTCACTCACTAGGACTTCCTTCTGCCTAACTTGCCAGTTAGGACTTCCCAGTCAAGTATCCAGTCAATCCCTTTGACCCACTTGACTCTTCTTCAATCATCTTATTGTCAAACATCTAAACCCTAACCAAGACTCAGCTTGGTTAACCAGGTCGCCCTTGACCTGAGGGATATTGCACCAACACTTTCTACCTTGCGGATGATCAGTTTTTCTACATTTACATAATTTCTTAAAGTGTCTTACCATCATTACCAGTTCCTCATCGTCGAGAGAAGACTCTAACTCAGGTTTGTCTCTCGATGCTTTGAGGGCGACGTTGTGCTTCACCTCCTTCGTACTTGCACATCTCGATTCATGCACTTCAAATGTGGAAAATAATTCTTCTAAGGAAATAGTTTCTAAGTCCTTAGATATATAAAAAACATCTACTAGTGATGCCCATTTTGTGTTCCTAGGGAAGGCATTAAAAGTGTATCTTAGCGAATCTCGGTTACTTACCTTTTCTCCAAGATTTGAGAGTTCGGTGATGAGCTCCTTAATCCTCGAGTGGAGATGCGCAATGGTTTCGTCCTCTCCGAATTGCAGGTTGGTGAGCTGGTTATGAAGTAAATCTCGTCTCGCAAGCTTGGCTTCGGACGTCCCTTCGTGTAGCTCAAGGAACTTCTCCTAAAGTTCCTTTGCTGAGTTGTAGGTGCCGATCCGGTTGACTTCTTATGGCGGAAGGACGCTTAGCAGATGAAACTCTGCTTTGTTGTTTGCCACGTAGTCGGTCTGCTCCTTTTTCATCCACTGGTATTCCTCCTTATCTTTGGGTGCTACAAAACTAAACTTCATTATTAAAAGTAATTCAAAGTTGGTTTTAAAAAATACCTGCATTCGCTTTTTCCAGCTAGCGAATTCCCCTTCAAACTTCAGAGGGTAAATGCTTGGTCCGACCATTGATTCGGTGCTTCGATCGGCGGTTAGTCCTCCTAAAGCGTCCTTACTTTGATACCATTTGTTGGAACCGCGTTGGCCGGCTACAAGGGGGATTGAATAGCCCTAAAAAAATACAAACACAAAATACCCTTCTCGAACTTATAACTTGAACACTTGCATAAAATGGAAAGCAATAAAAAAGAAGAGGCTCACATACTTGACTTGGTTACAACCAGGGAGGTTGTTAATCCAAGGAATGAATCACACACTAAAAAGATCTCCTTCAGGCGGAGAAGCCTCTTACAACAGTGAAAGCGCAAAAAGAGAAGTTAAACTAGAAATGGAAGCTCACAAGTGTTGTATTACTAATTCTTGTTCTGATTTGAAGTTTCTGGACCAAGACTATATTTATAGTCTTAGTCGGGGCGCCTGGAACCCCGACTGGAAGGGTTCCAGGCGCTTGGGAGGGGATAAAACTTTATCCCTGACGCGACGGTCAATGTCCACGTCGATATTGATAAACTTGAGGTTCCGATCACCCGGGCCCTTAAAGTCAATCTCGTCCTCGGTTCGGGTCTTCCGCTTCGGCTCCTCTCACTTGGGTGATCTCGGCCATCCAGAATAGGGCTCATCCGAACCCAGCTTCCGGCCTTCTCGAGCAACCTTCCGCTCCGGCTTCTTATCCCTCGGAAATGTCGCGCGCCTCCTTCTCGTCCGCCCGCGTACTCTTCCGCAGCTCCTCGTCCCTCGGACGCATTGAGCCCGTCGGCTCTCTCTTGTGTCGTCCTTCTCGCTAGCTGCATCTTTTGCTCGACTTCCTGTGCTCCTAAGCTCCTGCACACTTAGACACAAGGTTAAAACACCATAGGACCTAACTTAACTTGTTGATCACATCAAAACAACCTTGGGGTTCCAACACTTTCCTCAATTAGACTAGATGAACTCTTTTCAGAATTCGAACTTTATGTACAGAATAATGTGTGCCCCGCCGAGCAAGGTATTACTTTGATTATAGGTACAAGTAGAAAGAGGGAACCAAAAATCAAGTGTCGAATCAAACTCGAATCCGAAGACGAATCGGATCTCGAAGACAAAATCACCATCAAACTAGTCAAACAAGTTTGGAAAGCTCTCAAGAAGAAGAAGGTGACTCAATCGAACTCGAAGACTAAGTCTGGAGTTATCTGCTACGGCTGCAACCAGAAGGGACACTGCACGCCTGAATGTCCAAACCAGAAGCAAGGAAGAAGGAAGACATTGAAGGCAACGTGGTCTGAGTCATCAAAAGAGTCAGACAAAGAAGGACACAAAGAAGCGAGCTTCCTTGCTCTACCGGTACAAGCGTACGTTGCCGAAATCGAGTCCGAGTCCGAAATCGAGAGCGAATCAAAAATTGAGTCCGAGAGAAGCTATAAATCCGTATTTATTTTCGAAGGGCCAAACAGCGTTGTAAGATCTTCTCATGTAGATAAATTGTACAATTTAATTAATTATTTAATGGTAAATTAGCCAAGTTAAATATCCAAGTCAAGTCACTCCAAAAGAAAGTAACAGTCCTTAAGGAAGTGACTAGCCCAAACTCTTTGACCGAACCTACTCAAATTGGAACTTAAACTCAAGTTCAACATCTTGAGAAAGAAAATTCCAGCATAAAAAATCAAGTCAAAGAACTAAAGGGAACATTGGAACGGTTCACCTTAGGTTCCAAGAATCTGAATTTGATTCTTGGAAAACAAAGAGTCATAAACAATCGATCTAGACTTGGATATAAGGCTAAATGTAAGTTTAGATCTTATCTATCGCTTGTTAATCGAACACATAGAAGAACAGTCCAAGCATGGGTCCCAAAGTCTAATCTAACTAATGAAGTTGGACTTGGTCAATATTAGATTCCCAAGGATCAAATTCATTACCTTGATAAACCTTATCGTGGCTATGATCCAGGGGAGCCAACAAAAAGATCGTCTTTATCATAAAATAGAAATGTATGATGTCTGTTTTACTATTTTTCATTATACATGCTTAGATTAGGATAGATAAGGACTTATGCTTGATTCACACTTGACTAGTTAGGCCTAAGATTTTCATAAAGAAAATTAAATATTTAATTTCTTTAAAAGGCTTTGTCTAGAAGTGGTCGATGATTCCATATCCAAGAAGGTCTAGTGCCTCGTCACAGCTTGGACGTCAATTATTGAAATAGATATTTAATTAACTGACTGTTAAACCTTAGTCTAACTCAAATGTTGATCAATCTTTAGATTGAAATTTAAATTGAAGATTAAATTAACCTATCTCACAAAATTATTAAGGTCCCGTGATTGGAAATCTAGAAAATGATGAGATGGACCTAGGTTTAAAATATAAAGTAATTAACCAAATCCAAATTAATTAAACTCAATTAAATTAACTAAAAATTAATTCAATTAAACTAAGTCATTTTATTTAATAATTATCAAAATCTTTTTAATCATAATTAATTTTAAAATTATACTTAATTTTAAAATTTTAATTATTTTCAAATGATATTCAAAATTTTAATTTTTTTAAATATTTAATTATATTTTAAAATTTAAACTTATATTTTAAAATCTCAATTTCAGTATTTTTAAAATCCAAATGTAACTTAAATTGTTTTTAAAATATACTTCAATATCATAAATATTTTTTAAATTTAAAGATAAAATCAACTTAACTTAACTCCATCTCACACACACTCATAAGTTGAACATACTTGATAACATAGAATGAATGAGATGGAAAATCAAAAAAATAAATAATAATTTTTATGTTTTTGATTTACATGTTTGGACTTTAGGACCCTCAAATATTTTTGGCATTAATTAAGGGGGAGTGAAAGGAAGGTTAAGACATTAATTTTTATTTTGTTAAACATTGATTTTAAAAGTTCAAAATACTTCTGAAAGAGGAAGTTTAATTTTTTTAACTATTTTTTTAAAAAAATAAATTATTTTTGAAAAGACAGAAAGTAAGTATTGGATAAAGTATTTTTCAAATAAATCATTTACTTAGCTAAGTATTTTTATCAAAATATTTTTAAAAGATAAGTGTTTATCAAAATCTTTTTAAAAGCTAAGTTTTTATGAAAATAAACCTTATTTGAAAAAAAAATAAGTTAAAATATTTTTGATTTTTTTTTAAAAAAGTTTTTTTTAGCTAAGTACTTAAGCTAAGTTTTTATCAAATTTTTTAATTACTTAACTAAATTTTAATCAAAAACCTTTTTAAGCTGAGTACTTTTAATTAAGTTTTTTTCAAAATCTTTATAAAGTTAAATTCTTATCAACTTCTTTTGAAAGCTAAGTACTTACAAAATAATTATTTTCAAAGCTAAAATTTAGCAAAGTTATTTTTTGGAAAAAGCTAAGACAGTTTCAAAACTTAAGATTAGCTAAGGTTTTTTTACAGCTAAGTAATTTTCAAAGCTTAAGTTAGTTAAGTCTTTGTTGAAAAAAATAAGTATTTTCAAAACATTTCTAATTTAGCTAAATGTTTTTCAAAATAATTATTTTCAAAGCTAAATTTAACTAAGTTTTTTTAAATGCTATCCTTCAGGGGGAGCTTAAAGTTAAACAAAGTAATTTTTTTTTTCAAACAACCTTCTCTCCTTTTTGATATATGTCAAAGGGGGAGAGAAAAGTTAAAAGTTAAGAGTTAAACATAATTTTTATAAAAGGGGAGCATAAGGGAGTTTTTTTTTTACAAATTATTGTATTTATGCTCACACTTAAATTTCTTTCTTTATTATTATGTTTTACTTAACTTTGAACCGTGTTGCCATAATCAAAAAGGGGGAGATTGTTGGTGTGAGAAGCATCAGACGATCGAACATGAGTTTTGATTATGTTAAAGGGTCCAAAGTTAAGTTGTCTTGTGATCTAACAAGATTGATTGAGCTTGTAGGAAAGACCTAAGTTGTCTTAGACAAAAGTCCTAGTGGATTCTAGGCAGGTGGAAAACCTTAGGGGGTGGTAACTCTAGGTGATGGGAAGTCCTAACTAAGGTAGGTGGAAAACCCTAGGGGGTGGTAACCCTAGATCTTAGGGGGTGGTAACCCTAGGTGATGAAAAGTCCTATCTGCGGTTTGACAGGTGGAAAACCCTAGGGGGATGTAATCCTATGTTATGAAAAATCCTAGGGGGAGGCAACTCTAGGTCCTAAGGGGTGGTACCCCTAGGCGGAAAGTCCATTCGGTCTGGAGAACCAGTCTGACAACAGGTAACTTCTCCTGAGAGGAGTAGGTGAGGATGCGTTTCTTGGTGAGGGAACAATATGCGTCGGTTCAACCTAGGGTTTCCGGAAGAAATTTGAAGTCAGAACCGGACAGTCCGAAGGATGTCAAGTTATTGATTTATATATTATTTGCTATTGTGTCTAACTATGTTTTGCAGGAAACTAACCATTTTGCAGGGTTGAACTTAGCCTTGATCGATCGACCGAACACAGTATAGCAGGATTAGATTTCCAGAGATTAGATTGGGTTCGATCGAGGGATCGGTCGACCGAATCTCGGGAACAATCGACCAAACTGAGGATAAGCGATGACCAGATCGAGCTAGGTTGATCAGATCAGATAAGCCGGAGACTATCAGTTGATCGGTCTACAAAACGGAGGGATCGGTCGACTGAACGAAGGCTCATCCAGAGATACTGCATCTGGACAGAAGGCCGAGTGGATTTAGTAGGTTCGGTCGACCGAACCTGGGGATCAGTCGACCGATCTGGGTCGAGTTAAAACTTGATCTCGAGATCAGGGGATCTGAATCAGGTCTGAAGAGACTATACAAGGAGGTCTCGACCAGCTACTTAGAACAACTGAATTCGCAACTATCTTCGAATCTGCGCACTACACCGAGACGACTCAACAATGCTCACTGATCCGGTGGTAAGGACGGGGGACCCTCGTTGGCGGGAGGTTAATGACACGTGGAGGTCAATGGTCAAGAGGGCCAACCCCAAGGTCGGGCCGAGCGGACTGGTGGGCCAACCAAGCATCCGGCCGACCAAATAGCCGGCCATGGGTCTCCCAGGCCGGACGAAAGACAGTCCGACCAGGGGTCGGGTTTCCGATGCTCAAGGTAAAAGAGTCTCTGGGCCGAGCGGACATGCCACTCGGCCGAGCCACAGGACAATAAGGCGCAATCCCATCCGAGCACAGGAGCAGGGCTGCCCCGCCCGGTACCGGAGCATTCCCGGAGGCCATGAGGGCCGAGCGGTTGGTCCGCTCAGCCCGGGAACAGGCAAATGGCGCAAAGGGACAGCTGGTAACATCATCCTCGAGACACTTGCCGCCGACAAACAACACAGTCGGCGGCCGGAGCGGACAGAGTATCGTACGGTGGAAGTTTCCGTTGTCACGTCAGAGATATGCTCGGACGATTGCGGAATGACGTCAGACATGATTTTCTGACACAACCCTAGTGAGGTATGTTTAGGGAAGCGTGCACGCATTGAGAAGCGTGCCCGCATCTCCTCGGAGTCCTATATAAGGACCCCCAGACTTCGACGAAGGGATGCAATTCTCATCACTGTAGCCACAGTAGCGTTACTTTGCTCCTCTCCTTCTTCATTGCTTGACTTGAGCGTCGGAGGGTCGTCGCCGGGAAACCCCTCCTGGCTCGGCTTCTTTGCAGGTTCGCTGGAGATCTACATCACCATTCGGAGACAGCGGAGAGTGCCACGTCCCCAGTGTCCATCGACTCAGCACTCGGACAGGATCACTCACCTTTTATTCCGACAAATCGATGAACAAATTCATAATTCTTTATTGTCAGTATACTTTGTTTTTGGTACTTGTAATTACTTACTTGTAAAAGATTTCTAAACTATTAGTGATTGCCCATCGAAAGTGATCAACGATCATGGGCCTTGAAGTAGGAGTCGTCACAGGCTCTGAACCAAGTAAAAGCAATTTGTTAGCGATTGCGTTGATTTCTTTTCTTTATTCCGCTGCATCATTCTGAATTTTCCGAAACGAACGAATTAGCCACGAGTGCTATTCACCCCCCTTTAACACATCATCGATCCTACAACAATTTCCTAATGTGTATTGATTTATCTAATTATCTTTTATTTTTTATAGGTATAAAAAGTTCAAAAGGAGGTATAATTTTTCTTAAATTCAGCACATTTGAATTAAAATTTAGTATATTTTTTTTATCAAATTGAGCATAACTATTTTTTCCGCTTGATCAATCAATTGGGAATTATATCAATTAATTAAGTCAATCAATTGGTATGAGCTCCTAATCGATTGGTCAGATGATAAACGAGTTGTGCTCATTTGGATAGAAAATATACTAGATTCTTTTAAATGATATTAAATTTGAGAGTAATTATATCTCTTTTTAGTTTTTCTGTACCTATAAAAAATAAGGGTAATTAGATAAATTGATATCCATTATGTTTAGTTAGAGAGTTAAAACAAATATTCTTTAATTTACCTTATTATCCTTTATTTTAATAGGTATAAAAAGTTCAAAAGGAGGTATAATTTTTTCTAAATTCAGTCCATTTCAATTAAAATATAGTATATTTTTTTTTATTAAATTATGTACCATTCTTTTTTCGACTAATCAATTGATTGAGAATTGATACCAATCGATTAATTTATGATGAATCGATTCATCAATTGAATCAATTTAGTCTAAATTAATTGATTAGTATGATTTCCAATCGTTTGGTCAGGTGAAAAAATAATTATACTTAATTATATTAAAACTATATTAGATTTTTTAAATAGTACTAAATTTAATTGAATTATATAACATAAATTATATTTCTTGTTAGACTTTTTATATTTATAAAAAATATGGATAATTAAATAAATTGATCTGCATTATCTTTGATTAAGGAGGAAGAATAAATATTTTTGGATACGGGCACTGATGATAGAGTTTAAATTGTGATTTACTATTGAATCAATGTTTACACTTGACGACATTGAGTGAGTCCCATCGGCGAACAGAGAATCCAATACTTAGGTGGGTTCCAGCTGGGCCTTGGCAACCAACAGACTCTCCACTGTCCTCGCCTGCAGTAGCAATGCCAGCTGAAGTCGCCAACATACATAATTTAGTTTCCATTATTCAAACTCGTTCTAGAGATGATGGGACTTGGGAGTGTTTCTTCGCTCAAGAGACGAAAACATCGGTGTCGTTTTCTGCACTCCGTTTGTGATTTAGCGATCAAATGCGCAGACAAAATGGTGCTAGTTTTTGTGCCAAAATGTTCCATGTCGCCTTTTTTTTTTTTCTCTGTCGTCTTGTCTTGGAACGAGCGACGACAACAGGCTGTTGCCTCAGCGCTTGCATTTGATGCCGAAGGCCGCTCCAGTTCTCTGTCCTTGCTCATGGTTGCCGAGGAAAGCAAACTTAACGGCTCCGTCTCATGATCTAACGGAACCTTGCGATTCCGTTGACACTTGGACGGCGGCAGACAGCTCATGTGCTTCTTTGCTTCATCCTATATAAATGGGCACCTCGGCCACCGCTTCCCGGCCTTGGGAGTGTCCCTTTTGCTCGCTCTGTCGATCTCAGTCGTTTGATCGCTTTGCCGGAAGAGTTGATGTCGGTAAGTGACAACTCCTCTTGCCTTGCTATACCTTTGTTAGTTTTTCCTGATTCGGTGATTGGTGTGTTGCTTGTTCAAGGAATATGGTTCGGTTTGGTTGATCTCGAAGGGTTTGTCTCGTTTTGGATGACATTAATCTTGTGAAGGATCTTTTCTTGCTCTTTTCCTCTTGTCTTCCCCTTTGTTTGTTGAGTAATTGATGATCTAGGTCTTGTTCATGCGAAAATTCTGGTTTTTTTCGGCGTGCGTTTATTATTTTTTTTTTCTCGTGGTGCGTTTATTTAGTTCACTGCCGCTCGGAGCTATTCGGTATACTTTATGTGATTCGAAATCTGATGCCTTGCTCCTTTCGACAGTCATTATGCGTTTGGCGGTCATCTTTGTAAAGTTGCAAAAGCTGCTTTCTGTTGCATCGTATATACCATACTTTTGTATATTTTGTGAATCACCATGTGAGTTTTATGTAAAATCGTTTTGTTCTGAGACAGGATTTTGAGATTAGCCTGACATGAATCTACTAGACTTTTGTTGTACAAGAGTTTCTGTTATGAAGGAACGAAGAGCCATAGCACTCGGTGCTTGTTTTTTGGACTTCATGAATGATGAGGGTTGAGTGCAAATATATTCGTTTGCTTCTAGACTTTAATTTGATTTAATTTTAATGCATATGCTTCTTTTATAAATTGATCTAAGATTTCATGTGTGTATCTTGGTCTAAATAATTTTTTCTTGTGCCTTCTGGTATGCAATTCTGCTAATGTCTGACTATGACTATCCATTTGGTTTATTTATATTATAGCGTGTCAGTATTCAACAATCACTTATTCATGTTGTCTTAGTCTTTAGTCTTTGTTTTAATGCCATTCTGCAAATAGATGTAGTTTGCCATTTGCAATGACACAGTCTCATGCAAATTTACCCTATAGTCAAGACAGAATAAATATTTTGATTTTCTATTTAAACTGTTGACTCACTGAGCCAAAATGAAGATGACTGGTCAAGAAGAGAGTACATTTCTTGTTTATATTAGATCGTCATTCAGTAAGAGTGTGGTTGTGCATTGACATCGCATCATATTCTCCCGATACATTTTTGTATGGCATGTTGATTATAATCTGACATGCTCTAGCATTGGCAAAGACCCCTTTTGCCCAACTTGCCTTGGCATGCTTTTAGATCTTTCCGACCATTTAAGCCATTCTGATTAGCATGAAAATCCTGTCCTACTATATCCAAACGTTAATTTGAGTTGAGAACTAAGTTGGCAAAACACCTCTTTGATGAAACAGAAAATATTTTAGTCTATGCTCACCAATAAAGCGTGTAGATAAAATATCAAGGAATTAGACTTTGAAGGATCAGGGATCTATGTAGATTTTTTTTTTTCATGTGTTTTTAACATGCAAGTGGTATAAAATGATGTTCTAGAGCTTCTTTTGGACATTTTGAAAGTTGGTTTAGTTAAGGCTACAACTTCTATAGTGTTTTTTGGAGTTCAATTGATTCCCTGCCTGATTATTGAGCTAACCAAAATTTATAGTTAATTGAAGTTTGATCAATAACTTGCCTCCTTAATTGACCTGTCCTAAAAACCAGCTATATTCTCAGTCAGCTACAGATGTTTGCTGCCTATAGAGATTCTCGAAAAGAAAACTTAATTGACGTTCTTCTGAGAACAAAGAGGTGGGTGATTCAAATGTTGGCTCAAATTGACTTTCTTCAACCTTTGTTATAAAGTTTCATGTCCAAACTGTTTTCAGTTAGTTATATGGATTTTATTACATATTTAAATTTTGTGAAAATTTGCTAGTAGTAGTAATATTTGAGATTTTAAAAATCATTTCTATCTACATTGATAAGATTCTTTTTGTTTCTCTTACACCCTCACATCTTTAATTCTAATCCATTCTACTTGTCTGACTATATTATTTATTAGTTTTGAGTATCTTTCATATTCTTTTAAAGTGTTTTATCTCATTTTATCATCTCGTTCTCCATTTCTAGTATTTTTAACTTTCTTTAATCTTCAATTCTAAGAGCATGAGCTACATTTTTGTTTCTCTTCTAAATTTGCTGTGATAAAACATGAAGAACAACTAAATATCATCTCACTTCACTACTTACAAAAAAAGTGGTTGTAAATTCCAGGAGGAAAGAGGCAGGCCCTTGCCGAAGTTTGGCGAGTGGGATGTCAACGATCCTGCTTCCGCAGAGGGGTTCACTGTGATCTTCAACAAAGCACGTGATGAGAAGAAAACTGGTGCGAATACACGTGAAACGGACTCTCCGGCTAAGGAGGATCCAAATTTTAAACCTGGAACTTATTCTTCCAGGTCACCTTCTGTAAGTATCCAATGTGCTTCAACTCCTTGTGTATGAATCCTTTGGATTAATTAGCTCTCTCTGATCTTCTATAACCACAGAGGAAATGGTTTTGCTGCATTCAAGGATCCACAGAACCTTAGAGATGGTTGGATGCTTGTCACATAGAAGTTACGGAATCAAAAATTTTCCCTTGGTTTGTGGCATTTTCAAGTGGCAGGTAGCAATAACCATCTTAACAGTTGATGTCTGATGGTTAGAGTGAGCATGGTGTAGAAGAAAGCTGGGAGAACAACGTTCTTATTCTTGTTCATGTTCATCTGTGGTAACATGAACTGATTAATGCACATTGGTCCATCCTAATTGTTCGTAGTTGGCATTTTTGTTTCAATTAAGACCTATATCGCCTTTTGTTTCGATGATGTGATTTGTTTCATTTGTTGGTGAATAATGTCTGCCCTCATTTGCATTTGTTGTTTTATTGGTAGTATATGGAGTTTTTTTTTTTGTTAATGAAGTTTCTAATTAAAAAGGAATAGACAATATCCTGACTGGATATATGGTCCGGTCAAACATTTCATCTATCAGGTAAATCTAGGAGTGCTTGTTGTTTGTGATTGTCCGTTTAAAGCAATCGGCATTTTTTACTTTAGTCAGCATTTTTAGTTTTGTCATCGTATTAGAGGAAAACTGTCCCGTACTATATTTTAGTTGAGATTTAGCTTGCCTAGTTAATCGCTAGAGTGTTGATTGCCCGATCAAAGTCCGATGGTAACTTTCACATATACTTGATAGCATAGGATGATTAGGTTCATCCTATATATTTCTTAGAGCCCGTCCATGTATTTTATGTGAAAGAAGATAAATAAATCAGTTTATAGTCAACCTAAATGCTCTGTTTACTCTCACGTGCAGATAAAGAAAGGAAAGAAATCTATGATGAAAAATTATTCTAAAAAATCTATGGTGAAAAATTATTCTTAGAGGAAGAGAAGAGAAAGGGTGAAGAAATCCTTCCTTTGCATTCTTGTTTATCTTAATAAAGAAGGTGGATACATGCGATATAATTTTATAAACAAAAAATGGTATATGCATCAATTTTTTTATATATGGTGTAATTTTGTAAGTTAAAAAAGGTACATGCGTCATTATTTTTTTTTGTATATGGTGTAATTTTGTGAATGAAAAGAGGTACATGCGTCATTTTTTTTTCATCCGCTGATTTACGTCCAATTTTGAGATGATTGATTTTGGCTCCAAAACCATCCGTGGATGGATTGCGTTTATCTTTCATTTGAAAATTTCAATGAAGTCAACGATGGAAACTTTTCTACTACAGAAACTTTTCCTTAGTTTTATTTTCTGCTCTCCCAAGTAAACAGAGCATAAGTGACCAGGAGGAGGAGTTTTTTTCCCTAAGGGCATGCGTCTAACTTTCATCTAAGCTTTTATAGCAAAAGTAATTACATTTACACTAAGAGTCTTTCAAAGTTTGTCCATAAGTTATGTGAATTGAAATAAATCATAAAATTAATTTATAACCGACCATAAAATTAATTAAGGGTAGAGGAATTTTTTAGTCCGTCTTTTAGAATTAAACTCTTATGATACGGTGCGTAAATAAGGGGTCCGATAATACCAGAAAGTCAATGGTTAAGAGGACGTGACAGTCAAGGGGAGATGTTGGTTTAGTCTCCTTTCTTCACCCTCCATATAATTCTTGGTCGGTCACAGATAGGTCGGGTCCTCAGAGCTGAGTCTTGGGATGGGGTTTTAACTAGTTTCCGACTGACTACCTACTACTCAGGTTATCCAAGCTCAGTCTCTACATATGACCCTGACATCAGATATCTTCCATCTTTACATTCCAGAACAAGTGCAGAATTTCCTATAGACGACGTTAAATTGATCATGTCCGGAAGTTGAGTCAGACGAAGGCTAGTGAAGGTGGTGTTGACGTTGACAGAGCAGCGACTTTGACACACCCTATATGTGTGCATCGGAAACTTGGACCCCAACGTGGTACTAGAGACCTGTGATAACGAAATCGGTGGTACTTGGGTTCTACACACACCCAGACAAGCACACAGAGTGTTAGAGATCAAAAACCAGGGAAGGTGTCCCTGACGCAGGCCATCCGAACGTATCTTTAGCAGTTCCTTTTTCTTCCGTCCTTCATACACTACTTCGCCGAAAAAAGGACCTGACTTGAGCGTCAGAGGGTCTGCGCCAGGGACCCCTTTCCTGAATTTTGGTCTCTAACACTTTGTGTACTTGTTTGGATGTGTGCAAGATCCAAGTAACACCGGTTCCGTTATCACAGGCCTTTGGTACCACATGGGAGTCCAAGTTTCCGGCGCACGCATATAGGGTGTGTCAAAATCGCCACTCTGTCAACGCCGACGCCACTTTCACCAACCTTCATCTGACTCGGCTTTCGAATAGATTCAGGCATCAATTTGACTACATACTGCAATAGGAAAGTTTTTGGTAGCGTAGGCATTTTAGTATGCAACAAGGCTCACTACAGCCCATTCAACTAGTTTCGATAGGTCATGATTGATTGAGGAACACAGTTGGAAAACTTCCGTACAGACCGATTGATTATTAGTCGGTTTAAAAGTTGGATACTTGATTTTAAAAAAAATAAATAAATAAAAATATGATTGAGGAATGAATGCATATCATTCTCTCAACCATTACTATTGTCTGAAATTCCTTTGTTTTTCATGAGGTACTTAAATCTTGACCAACACAATATAAGGTGTTGTCGCAAGAGCCAGTAGCGTCCAACGTTCACAAATCCGGAGAAAACGTCAAGTAACACAAGGAATGATATATATTTCAGCAGATTTAACAAATACAAATTAAGAAGCATAAATAATGGGAGAAATGGGAGGAAAATTCAACAAGGAAATAAGATCTGTTCCGAATCCGTCAGTGCACGCGAGACTCCGAGTAATTCATTTCTTGGACAAGGATCTTGAAACAGCAGTCGCATGTTGATCTTGTTCTTGTAAGAGTGGAAGCTATGGCAGTCCTATGTATCATTAACTTGAGAATGAAAAATGAAACTCGGGAATGTTGTTGTGATGTCCCTGTTCAGGATTTAGACGACGATAATGAGAAGAAAAAAAAAAACTAGAGTTGATAACAATGTAAAACAACACTATGTTTACACATTAGATTTCAAAGGCGACTACAATAGTTGATGCTTATAGCTTCTATTGTCATCTACAAAATAAAGACACACACTTCAATGCAGTGACAGAACGATCATGCTTTGGTGGCGGTGTTCTTTTTTTTTTTTTTCTAAGAGAGAGACAACTCCTATCTTGGAGGGAAACGAAGGTTTGGTTACTTTACAAGAAAACAACGAACCTAAGCCACTCTGCATCATGAAGCAACTTTAGGTTAGGTTAGGTTTGGGCCATGAGATCTAGAATCAGGTTATATCTACAATCTTTGGATTATGTTGATATCTTACAATTTCATTGAATTAGCCTCTTTTTTTGTTGGGGAAAGATTCAATGATCTATAAAGCTACCATGTAATAGTTACGCACACAGACAAAGAAGAGGGATGCTACAATTACTTGAGGTATTGTAGAGTCATATTCTTCAGAAGAGAGGGATGGTGCAAGACAAGATTGCGCCATTCATCTTTGTCAATTCTCCCATCATTCTTGGTATCTGCTTCCTCAAACGTCTGAACAGAAGAAAGGAGAAATAAAACTGCTTAAAATTTCCAAATTTAATTGAATCTTATTCCGTTTTCCTTGATCTCAACTGGAAGTTAGCCAGTAGCACCAAATCTCTTATACAGATGCAGTTACTGATGAGGAAAAGCAGAGAGTAAAAAACGAAAAAAAAAAAAAAGAGCAAGCTAACAAATGTCAACCTTGTCAATTATGCTTTCTATGACATCGTCCGAAAGATTCATTCCAGATTCGGCAAGGGTTGCCACAACCATTTGCTTCACCTGGATCGAATGCATGGGGAAATATTTTAATGAGACAATTTTGTATTGCACAATTGCAAGCAGAAGAAAAGATGTGAAATATCTTGAACAGAAAGTAAATCGTCATGCAAATTGGCACATCCAAAATATCAGTGTGAGGAGATTCTTTTACTAATATCAATTTTCTTGGAATAAGTTAGGTGTTTAATTATTTTGATATCAATGTTGCCAGTCCACCTGTTGAGTATCAGAAGATGGTATACAGTTGACAAAATGATGATTTCGAGTTGTTTGATTATTTTGATATTTAAATGGTTCCAGTCCACCTTTTGAGTTTCAGAAGATGGCATGCAGTTGACAGATTGATGATATTAAGTTTCTGCAAGACCAAGCTACAAAATCTCACATAAGCATGAATTGGATTAGTTTCAGTTTTTTCTGGTCAAGCTTTTTTAGATCTCTGGGGAAAAACAACAGGTGAAATTTGAGAAGAATGTTTGTACCTCTTGACGTTCAATAAAACCTTGCTGCTTGAGATCATATAACTTGAAGGAAACTGCATCATGAAATAACACCAAAGGCATGTTTACCCAACAATACAAGTATGTCATTCTAATGATGCAAAAAGAGAGAGAACAAGTAAAGAGCAGTTTCAAGACCAAAACTTTTAAAAATTTGGAGAGAGTAGACAAGATATGATGTAGAGAAAAAGAACTGATACTAGTAAATGTACCATGGAGCAGGAAATAAAAAACAAGTTGGATCACAATTCAAATTTCAAAAAATGCCTAAGACAACTGCTTTTGAAAACTTAAGTAGGAACTTGATCCGTGCTTTTTGACACTGCTATCATTCTACTATTTGATCCCGTAAAGCTCTCTTCATTTCTATGTAGGAACTTGATCCTATGCCTATGCAAATTATTGTTGTATGATTTGTTTAATAGATTCTGCAATACTAACAATAACCAATAACATGGAAAAGACAAAACCACATCAACCACTCGGGCTTATATGCCATCTGCTAGACCTTAAAACTCAAAAACCCTTGAAAAAACAAAGCAAAAGAGCAATCCAGATCGATCTTACTTACAGTCAATTTTGTCACCAATAGGAGCACTCGGATGGAAGACTGACATGGCACGTGCAAACTCTTCAAACCCCAGTACTCCATTGTGCTTCGTGTCAAATATATCAAACACCTGAAGTTCATTTACAATATTACAAAGCCCAAACTCATGATGTTCACTATCACACTATAAGTAAGTAATTTGCTAAAATTTGCTTCCAGGAAAATAGCATTATGAAGACACATCATAACTATACACTATTCAACAACCTTTCTCCTTCATGTTTATTAATTAACATAAACAAAAAAAAAATCCATTTTATAGTGTTCCCTTCCTAAAACAAAACTATTTCTCATTCATAAATCATCAAGATATGAATTAATTACAACAAGAACACCATGTGGACTAAGTGTGGGCTCTCTAGTACCCAGGGAGGCCAATCAATCCCACTGAAAATAGTTAGACATTTAAGCGGGGCTCTCTGGTTCTTAGGCAAGCACAAGTCTTTGTTACTGTACCATGTGGACTAAGCTAAGGTGTGAATACATAGAACTTCAACTAGCTTTCCACCTTGGTCAGCAAACCGAGCTCTGTACTATGTAGATACACAAGAAAGATGAATCGAATTCAAAGCACCTAGGCATTTAGGTAGGGACTGTAATTTCTTAAGCATGGCAGCGACCATACTCTGTTGTGTAAGCAACCATGATTTTTCTTTGTTGTATGCGATTTCATTTAGCAATTCGAGGATCCGACCTTGTCTCCCTCTTTCAGGAAGGGAAAAACGGCAACGAAGATGCCTTGTGGATTGTGCCACAACAGATGGTAAATTGGCAAGACTTTTAATAAAACCATTACTTCAAATGAAACGATAAGAAGCTAATTCGAGAACATTTGTAACTTTCCTAGCAAAACAAGAAAGCCCAGCCTCATGAGAAGCGATAAGCTCAGTATAGAAGAGAATTTAAGAATACATTGTGCATAACTTTCTCTAGAGTATAAAAAATATTAGAACTGATATGTATTGTTGCAAGTATACACCTAAGCAATGGCATCAAAATAAATAAAGTAAATTGAAATTAAAGAAGCAAGTGCTGTGTTAGTAAAATCATTAAAAGAAATAGAAACCAAAATACCCTATCAGCAAACAAGCTCTCCTTTTTAGTCTTAAATAATGCCAACTGGAATTCTTCCTGCAGAGAAAAAGTTGAGGCCATTAAAGAAACACGGATCAAATTGTCGAATATCAGAAATCAACTGCTCAAAGCTATAGTGAGAAAACCACAGACAATTGCAACAATTACTAGATAAATATATCTCTTTTACTACTTAAACCCGGGCTTTCCTAAAGTAAGATTTGTTAAATGGAAGGGGATACCTTTCCATCTAAAAAAATGAAATGACCAACTAATAATTCTCTCACAGATATGCATGAGGAGTCTATACCTCTGACATGACTGTTCAAAAGATTAAATTAGATGCACAGATATTAAGAGAAATTAAATCCAAATGCAACTATTTGACTTGAGAGAGAGAATGAACTTCCATACCTTGTGGATCAACCCATCATCAATGACAGCAGTGCTGATCCCTTTAAACAGCTCATACAAAGCTTCTATTTCGCTCACGCTAACTGCAAAGTCAACAAACAGAACTTTAGGTGGAAATCTTATTTAAAGCCAGCTTGAACCCCTATTCCTTAATAAAAGAACACATACACAGAAATATATGAAATTTTTGTTGTCAACGACCCAAATAGTTGGGACATATAGTGATCTGTTATTGTGTTTGGTGCATGCGCACGTGCACACACACACACATTCATATATGAAGATCCACATGGCTGATCCACACAGTTAGTTGATGATGATGTACAAATATCTAATTGTAAATATGAAGAGGAAAAGAGATAAGCATTTAAATCTATCAAAAAGGTAGAATGAAAACATTCTAAATAAACATTAGTCAACATACACACAGTTTGTCTGGCTAACTGTTCAAGTTCCTCGATGCCTCTTTGGGGCTTGTACAATTCAAGATCACAGCACTTCCCAAGGATAGTGATCAAATGCTTCAACCAGTCTAGACACAGCACCATGATTTCTGCCACTCATAACAACACTCCATAACCTGCATTCAGATTGAACAAAGAGAATTATGCTTTTATGTTGATTCAAAGAAGCAGTGCTGCTTAGTATTTCATAAGTACTATGATATTTTTCAAAGTGATGAAGGAAGTGAAAAGTTTTCATTGTTGGGTTGCTGAAAATGCTTTAAAGATTAGATTCTGGTGGTTGGGAATGAAGCTACAAGCTAATTCTTATAAGGACATTCAAATGAATGTGTTGGATTAACAAAAAAGAGAAAAACAAAAAGCATTCTTGAGCAACTACGTTTTCAGTAGGAGTAAACACTTAAAATTTGATGAACTTAACATTACTACATAAAGAGTATAAGAAGGCTTAAGAAACTTCTACTTATCTTTACAAGAACAGTGAGGTTTCAATAAATAGACTCAATGGAGAGAAAAAAAATCAATGTAGCAAGCCAAATAACTAGAATTTTAAAACTTGTTGTCAGGCTCAAGCAAGCAGGTACTATAGACATGGAAAACAAAGATCGATAATTATATCTGATAGAAATTATAACTCGTTCAGCATGTATAAAGTTCAAGAAATCCTGTTCTAAGGTAAACTCAGGAATGCAAAGCACTTGTCTTCATAATGCATACCATTAACTTTTTTTCTCTAGACCTTTGGACTTCATATTACGATCCAAAAAGATACTCAGAACATGCACCCACCTGCATCGGAGACTGGTTATTGATACACTAACCTTCAAAAGAAAAGAATAAATTTGACCACATAGAATCAAATTTACGACGCCACTTGAATCCATTTTCAATCTTTTATCGACAAAACACAGAATCAAATATACGACGGCACTTGAATCCATGCGGAATAAAATCCAAGATAAAGCCATTTTTCCAATCTGAGACAGAGAAAAACTTACCGGATTCGGAGCCGACGGAATCACCTCTCTTCCCGCTCAACTCCAATCCATCGAGAATTGGAGATCGTCTAGGGAAGAAGAAGACCTTCCGATGATTGAGGAAACTGATTAAAAAATGGACCTAAAAGGAACAAGAGAAGCCGAGATTCAAGATCTCGACCATTTTGGTCCAAACGACGAGGAGAGATTCGAGAAATGCCCTCATTCCCGATATAACAATTACCATTATTTTATTTTCATGTGAAAAAAAACGATTCGCTCTCCTAGTGTCCCCGTCAATACAGACACAGGAGAAATTATTGACAATACCTCATGTCTTAATCATCGCATCCCGAGGGGACCCATTATTTTATTTCCATGATAAATAATTAGCGCGACAAATTACTGGAAAATCAAACATATAATGAAAATCCTAAATGCCATTTTAAAATGGTTCATCCATTTTTACATTCTCTTGTTTTTTTTTTTCACATCTCTATTGTTTTCTATAAAAATTGGATCTATCAAAAACGGTGTGTACTAAATAAATGCCAATAGTACGATTCACAAAAATAGAAATTAATAATATCTCTTATTATTTTTGTCTGTTCTACCATTCAATTCGAAAAATGCCTTCATTTTTTGTCAGATTAATTTGATGTACTGAATTCCTTTCAGCGTAGGTGGAAGTTGTTTCGACGTGATGTACCTATTATCAGGGAGGTAAGATGATACGGTGAGTAAATAAAGGGTATGATACTATCAGAAAGTCAATAGTTAAGAGGACGTGATAATCAACAATCGGGTCTCTCCACTTCACCCTCCATATAATTTCCAGTCGATCATAGATAGATCGAGTCATGACCGACTTTAGGCATAGGCCTATGCCTAGGGCCTAATTTTTATTGGGGGCTCATTATTTTAATATATTAAATATATTTTTTAAAAATAATGAAAAAAATGGCTCACATGATAAAAAAATTATACAATCTTATTCTCTAAAATTTTCTAAAAATTGGAGTCATTATTTTTAATATTATATATATATATATATATATATATATATATATATATATATATCAATATATATATATTGTTAAGAGAAGTCATAAAGGACTTTTTTTAACAAATTAATTTTTTTTAATTATAGATGTTATTTTATAAAATCTAATCTATTCCTCTTCGATATCTACTCTGTTACATTTCTCATTGGTGATATTTTCTCCTTTGATCAATAAGAACATTAATTAAAATTGTTTTATCTTATCCTTATAATACAAAATAAAAATGCTAGTTTTTTAAAGTTTTGCCTCTTCTCCTTTTCCAACTCCCCTTCTCTGTGCTTCTCTTACTAGATTGGAGAAGAGAAACCGCACCTAACACTAACACGTTGATGCAGTCAGTACTACGATGCTTGTTGCTTGATTAAATTCAAATGTTCATGCATTCATCCATATTATGTCTGATCAAAATGGAAGATTTTATTATTTTTTAATAATAACGAGTTAGATATCTCTACCATTTCGCTTCCTCGATAGACATTAAGTTTAACTTTTATTTAAATATATTTACCGTCATAAATTATTTGATTTTTCATTTGTCTCCATTCCATCATTTATAATTGTTCTAGTTTAATGAAAAATATGGTTTATTTTTCCTTTTGCTTTATGCCTAAAAAGACTTTCATTTAATTCTTAATAAATGATAATGACGGGTTTAATCTCATTGTGATCTTTATTTTCTAAAGATTATATTCAGTTTTATCATTTTATACATTATTTTTTATTTATTTGTTTTTTGTGCATCACCTATAATGATGAGTTGAGCATGGAAGCATGATTTTTTTATACTGTTATCATATTTTATTGTTCTTATTTCCTCAATTTTGTTCCTTCTTGTAAGGATGGTTCTCTTTATATTTCATTTAAATACATTTAGTTTTTAGCTAAGTGAATTGTAAACTTATTATCAACTTAAAGTGTATTATTATATCTAATAATAATACTCTGTTTAATACAGTAAAACTTATATTTCTCTTAATTAGGTTATCAAAACATAAATATAAAAATTTAATTAATAATTTTACATCTAAAAGTGAGAAAATTAAATTTTATAAAAAATATTTTTAAAATTAATATTTAATTTGTTAAAAAAATTTAAACCACCATTTTCAATCCAAATCCGAATGAAAAAAAGGTGAGAATTTTTTTTTTAAACAATATCAAAAGCATAAAAAAATGTTTCCGCCTAGGCCTCAAATAGGCTTCAACCGACCCTAAATCAGGTCCTCAGGGTTGAGCCCTGGGCCGGGATTTTAACTAGTTCTCGACTGGCTACCTACTGCTCAGGTTATCCAAACTCAATTTCTACATATGGCCCTGGCACAAATGGCAAGCAATCCCTGACCGACTCTGCATCGGTCGGATCATGCAGGTTTAGTCCTCGGTTACAGTCTGATGATTCTCGACCGGTTCTGCACAGCTCATTCTCTTCATCTCGATCAGGCGTAGTCCCTTGATAGCCCCTGACCGGCTGCACACGGGAAAGGGAATCAAGGCTCAGTCCTTGCACCGCATTTGAGCAATCATCTAAAGATATTTACGGTTGAACCTGGGCAGGACGGATAACACTAAGAGACAACAATGTCAAAGAATCGTAACCTCCTATTAGAGAATAACTGCTGTGAGTCAGGGAATATTCCAGTGTTCTATCACACACTAAAAGTGGAACCTTCCTCCTGCTAATGGGAGGCTACCGGACATCCTCCGTCACCCCAACACACCCTGACACTCGACATTCTCTAGCAGCGTGCAGACTGAAGTCGTATAAAAATAGAGGTCCTCTTCATTGGTCAGGTACGCGCACATCTGTACGCATCTTCAGCAGTTCCTTTTTCTTCCTTTCTTTAAACACTGTTTCATCGAAAAAAGGACCTGACTTGAGCGTTGGAGGACCCGCGCCAGGGACCCCTTCCCTGGTTTTTGGTCGCTAATGCTCCGTGTGCTTGTCTGAGTGTGTGCATGACCCAAGTGTTGGTGTAGCAGGACCGGCAAGAGGGGAGGGGTGAATTGCCTGCAAATAAAGAATACCCTCCTCAAGACTTTTCAACTCAAAAAATAATAGCAACAATAAAATGTAAAATAACAGTAATAAAAGAGAGACAGGAAATTTAACTTGGTTACAACCTAGAGGGTTGTTAATCCAAGGCAGTCGAACAGCTCCACTAGAATGTTTCCTTCATTGTAGGTCGAGAAGCCTTTTTTTACACACTAAGAACGCTCAGAAGTTGCTAGGAACTTAATACAGAGTTGATTGATTTATTCCTAGCTCCAGGGGCCTTTTATATAGCTCATGGAAATTCTATCTCGGGTCTTGAAGGCGCCTCCAAGAGGGTTAAGGGCGCCTCCAATGGATTTGACCGGATAAAACCTTATCTGCTTCGCAAACGACCATCTAGACTGGGTCTGAGGTGCCTCCAATGCCCTTGAGGCACCTCGGACAAGGTTGAGGCGCCTTCAAGGTAATGGAGGCACCTCCAAGACTGCAGTCATCGCAGGCGCCTTCAGCACTTCGTTGAAGGTGCTTCCAGCTAGCTTTTTCAGCTCCTTTTGACTCCTTTTCTTCTTCTGATTGCTTGGGTGATTATGGCCAACCGAAATAAGGCTCACCCGAATCCAATTTTCGGCCTTCTCCTCAAGCAAGCTGTTGGGACCGAAATGTAGTTAGAGGGGGGGTGAATAGCTCGTCGCGTGCTCGTGGTCGGCGTTGCTTGTTTCTTCAAAGATGTGCAGCGGAAATATACAAGAAACAACACACAACGCTAACAAGTAGATTTACTTGGTATCCACCTCCAAAGGAGGTGACTAGTCCAAGGATCCACACACTCACACACACCTCCACTAATAAACACTCCTTTTCGATAACTACCGAAGGCGGAGAAGCCCTACAAGACTCTCAATACAGAAGGAAAGGAAAGGGAACAAAAGTATAAGCAAAGCTTACAATGAATACAAGGAACCCTAACCCTAACTTTCTTCTTCTTGCTTTTGATCTGCCTCTTGACTTGGAAGAGCCTCCAAGAACATTCAAGAACTGGTGATCTGGAGCTTAGAGAGAGCTGTGGAGTTGCTGTCGAGGATTTGAGCTGTATGCGTGAAGTTCTCTGGTTCTCTACCGAAGGAATCGAACGCCTGCAGCTAAATACGATGCCAACGGTCGGATCCCGATCGATTGGATTGCTCTCAATCGATCGGGGAGGCTTTGGATCGATCAACCGATCGATCCAAAGTGCCTCTGTGCTCTCTGGAATAGCCTGGATCGATCGGCTGATCGATCCAACCTTTATCGTGTAAAAACGCGCCACCCCAATCGATCCACTGATCGATTGGGGTCTCTGGATCGATCCATCGATCGATCCAGAGGCGTTCTGTGCGCTCTGCGACTTGCCCACTCGAGGCTTGTGGCGGGGACCTTCCCAATCGATCGGCCGATCGATTGGGCATCAGCCAATCGATCGGCTGATCGATCGAGACATTGGTTTTTGCCCAAAACCAAGTCCTAAGCCCCAAACCCACATCCGGTCAATCCATGACCTGTTGGTTCATAAAACCTAGCATCCGGTCACCCTTGACCAGCTAGGACTCTCTCACCAAGTGTCTGGTCAATCCCTTTGACCCACTTGGACTTTTCTCCTCTTGCCAAGTATCCGGTCAATCCCTTTGACCTACTTGGACTTTTCTTCCTCGTGCCAAGTATCCGGTCAATCCCTTTGACCTACTTGGACTTTTCTCCTCTTGCCAAGTATCCGGTCAATCCCTTTGACCTACTTGGACTTTTCTCCTCTTGTCAAGTATCCGGTCAATCCCTTTGACCTACTTGGATTTCCCCGTGTCTAGCTTCACTCACCAGGACTTCCCTTCTGCCTAGCTTCACTCACTAGGACTTCTCTTCTGCCTGGCTTCACTCACCAGGTCTTTCACCAAGCTTCATTCACTAGGATTTTCACCTGGCTTCACTCACCAGGATTTTCCTCTGCCTGGCTTCACTCACCAGGACTTTCACCTGCCTTCACTCACCAGGATTTTCCTTCTGCCTAGCTTCACTCACTAGGTCTTTCACCTGGCTTCACTCACCAGGATTTTCCTTCTGCCTCGCTTCACTCACTAGGTCTTTCACCTGGTTTCACTCACCAGGATTTTTCTTCTGCCTAGCTTCACTCACTAGGTCTTTCACCTGACTTCACTCACCAGGAGTTTCACCTAGCTTCACTCACTAGGATTTCCTCACTGCCTAGCTTCACTCACTAGGTCTTTCACCTGGCTTCACTTACCAAGATTTTTTTTTGTCTGGCTTCACTCACCAGCTTCCTTTGCCTAACCTCAAAGTTAGGACTTTCACCTGTCTTCACTCACCAGGATTTTTCTCCTGCCTAACATCCCAGTCAGGACTTCCCAGTCAAGTATCTGGTCAACCTTGACCTACTTGACTCTTCTTCAACCAATTTGATCAGACCCTGATCAGAGGGGAATTGCACCAAACAATCTCCCCAAATGAACAACTGCACCTGCACTTGTCCATATCATCGAAGTCTTGTATTGTTAAACATCGAAACCCAAACCAAGACTCAAGCTTAGTCAACTAGGTCAACCTTGACCCGAGAGATATTGCACCAACATAGGCTTCTGACCCGACTTCTCGTCCCTCGAATGCCGTGAATGTTCTTCTCGTCCACCGGTGTACTCTTCCGCAGCTTTCTCGTCCTTCAGACGCACCTAGCCCGTCGGCTCCCTTCCCGTGCCGTCCTTCTCACTAGCTGCGTCTTCCGCTCGACTTCTTGTGTTCCTAAGCTCCCGCACACTTAGACACAGGGATCAAATAATAAGCAGGACCTAACCTAACTTGGTTGATCACATCAAAATAACCACGAGGCCCAACAATCTCCTCATTTTTGATGTGCATCAATCCAAGTTCAAGTTAGGAAAAAAAATAGACAAACAGTAATGTATAGAAATTACTAAACTAACAGTTTAAGCATAAAGATTGCAATAATAGAATTTGCAACACTAAGAATTTTTTTTTTTTAAAATTTTTAACTCTCCCTAACTTGTTCATATCTCTCCCCGTTTGTAAAAAATGAGGGTCATAACTATCAAGTAGAAGTTTTCTAAAGAAAAGTTCAAGTTTTAAAAGAAATCATTTTCAAAATAATTTCTAAGTTAAAAACAATTTTAAATAAAATTTAAAATAAATTAGTTTCAAAATAATTGCCAATTTTTTTTAATTATTTTATAAACATAAATATTTTTGAAATTTTTCTAAGTAGATTTTTTTTTAACTTAGGTAATTTTTAAACAATTTTGAAAATTTCTTTTGAAAATTTTCTAAGTTAAACTTAGGTAAGATAATTTTTAAAAAAAATTTAAGCAAAAATTTCTAATTTCAGAGGAAATTTTACCTTAGGAAATATTAGTTTAGAATTTTTTCTAAGTAAAAATTTTATGCATGAAACATTTTTCTAAGTATAAAAATATTTAGAAAAAATTGTTTAAAAAAATATTTGAATTTTTTTTTAAAGTATTATTTAATTCTAATTTTAATGTTTTATCAGAAAGTTAATTAAATATTTTATTTCAATATTTTGGCTTCCAGGTCGTGCCGAGGCACTAGGCCTTCTTGGTTATTGGAGCAACAACCACTTCCTTAGACAAAACTTCATAAAGAAATTTTAACGTTTAATTTTCTCGCTGAAAGCTTTAACCAAAAAAATTTAGTCTAGAAAAGATTTTGGAACCCAGTAAAAGTTCCTTCCTACTGGATTAATCAAGAACTTAGGGGTACATAACTTTTGGAAATTTTCTTAAGTTGTCCCTGATGTTTTCTAATGTACTAGTTTAATTTTTCATATAACTTGAGTTTTGATTTTGGAAATTTATCTAGGCATGCATAATCATTTTTCAATTTCATTTTTCAATTTCTCATTTTCTAATTTTAAATTATCATACATTTCTAGTGGACATGCTTTTGCTATGTTTAACTTCAACTCATTATTCTCCTTTTCTAATTTAACTAAGTCTTTAGTGAGAACTTTTATGAATTGAAAGGACTGCTTGGGAGTCAGATTACGTACCTCACTTACCTCTATTTCTGATGCTCCCTCTTCATCGTAACTTTCTTCTTCTGATGATCCTCCCTCTTCATCTATGCTCATTTCTGAGCTGGTTTCTTCGAAAAGATGGTTGGCCATCAGTGCTAATCCCGAGAATGTTTCGACTTATGATTTCGAGGATGACGATTCATCCCATGTAGCCTTCAGACTCTTGCGCTTCAAGGACGTTGGCCTTTGAGACTTCTCCTTGTCCCTTTTCTTTAGTTTTAGGCAGTTTTCCTTGATGTGCCCTTCTTCGTTGTAGTTGTAGCATCGGACCGTCCTTTTGTTGTGTTGTTGTTTCCTCGACTGTGATCTAAATTTATTAGTTTTAATAAATTTATTTAACTTCCTTACCAATAACGCCGCTTCAGTTTCATCGATCGACGCTTCAGAGTCGGGATCTTCCTTTTCGGCTTGTAGGGCTATATTGAGATTTGGCTTCTCTACTTGTTTAGGCTATGCAATTCGAGATTCGTGAAGTTCAAATGTAGAAAATAAATTTTCTAAACTACTTATCTCATAGTCCTTAGAGATGTAGTATGCATCTACTAAGGACGCCCATTCTGGAGACCTTGGGAAGGCGTTGAGCGTGTACCGGATCGAGTCTCGGTTTGTTACCGATTCTCCGAGGTTGTTTAGTTGCGTTATTAGCTCCTTAACTCTTACTTGAAGTTGCGCTACTTTTTCGTCGTTGTTCATCCAGAGATTTGTCAGCTGGGTTCAGAGAATGTCCCACATTGCTAATTTTGCTTCTGAAGTGCCTTCGTGGAGGTCCAGGAATTTCTCCCAGAGGTCTTTGGCGGAGTCGTAACTTCCGATTCGACTTACCTCCTGAGGCGGTAGAACGTTGAGCAGATGAAATTCCGCCTTTCCGTTGGCCAGAAATTGGCTTGCTCCTTCTTTGCCCACTGATACTCTTCTTTGTCTTTTGGAGTTGTAAAACCAAATTTCATAGTTAGAAGAATGTCAAAATCTGTTTTAAAAAATACCTCCATTCTTCGTCTCCATGTAGCGAAGTCTCCGTCGAACTTCGGGGGATGAATGTTTGTTCCGACCATCGTCTTGATCTTTGTGTTTCAGTCGGCGGTTAGTCCTTCTGAGGCGATCGGGCTTTGATACCACTTGTTAGTGCAGCGGGGCCGGCAAGAGGGGAGGGGTGAATTGCCTGTAAATAAAGAATACCCTCCTCAAGACTTTTCAACTCAAAAATTAATAGCAACAATAAAATGTAAAATAGCAGTAATAAAAGAGAGACAGGAAATTTAACTTGGTTACAACCCAGAGGGTTGTTAATCCAAGACAGTCGAACAGCTCCACTAGAATGTCTCTTTCACTGTAGGCGGAGAAGCCTTTTTTTACACACTAAGAACGCTCAGAAGTTGCTAGGAACTTAATACAGAGTTGATTGATTTATTCCTAGCTCCAGGGGCCTTTATATAGCTCATGAAAATTCTATTTCGGGTCTTGAAGGCGCCTCCAAGAGGGTTGAGGGCACCTCCAATGGATTTGACCGGATAAAACCTTATCTACTTCGCAAACGGCCATCTAGACTGGGTCTGAGGTGCCTCCAATGCCCTTGAGGCGCCTTGGACAAGGTTGAGATGCCTCCAAGACTATAGTCAGCGCAGGCACCTTCAACACTTCGTTGAAGGTGCCTCCAGCTAGCTTTTTCAGCTTATTTTGACTCCTTTTCTTCTTCCGAAGCTCTGATTGCTTGGGTGATTGCGGCCAATTGAAATAGGGCTCACCCGAACCCAATTTCTAGCCTTCTCCTCGAGTAGGCTTCCGATCCGGCTTCTCATCCCTCGAACGTTGTGCACGTTCTTCTCGTCCACCGGTGTACTCTTCAGCAGCTCTCTCGTCCTTCGGACGCACAGAGCCCGTTGGCTCCATTCCCGTGCCGTCCTTCTCGCTAGCTGCGTCTTTCGCTCGACTTCTTGCGCTCCTAAGGTCCTGCACACTTAGACACAGGGATCAAATAACAAGCAGGACCTAACCTAACTTGGTTAATCACATCAAGACAAGCACGGGGCCCAACACCAAGTACCACCGGTTCCATTATCACATGCCTCTGGTACCACGTGGGGGTCCAAGTTTTCGACGCACACATATAGGGTGTGTCAAAGTCGTCGCTCTATCAACGTCGATGCCACCTTTGCCAGCCTTCGTCTAACTTAGCTTCCGGACAGGATCAATTTGGCATTGTCTGTAGAAAACTTCTCCACCTGTTCTAAAACGTGAAGATGGAGGACACCGGTAAGATCAATGTAACTATGACAACAGGAGAATATGAGTTGTTCAAAGAAGCCAAAAGACTGGGGGTGTAGTGGAGACCGGCAAGAGGGGGGTGAATTACCTGAAAAATAAAAACTATACCCTCCTCGGAATTTTCAACTCAAAAGTGCAATAGCAATAATAAGATCACAGAAATAAAGAAACAGAAATGAAACCAAGACTCAGCAGTTAATCTGGTTACAACCATAAGGGTTGTTAATCCAGGGCGATGAAAAGCGCACTAGAAAAAGTCTCTTTTACTGAAGGCGGAGAAGCCTTTTACACTCTAATAGCTCATACCTATTGCTAGGAAATGATTACAGAGTTGATTGAACAATTGATCAATAATTCCTAGCTCTAGGGGTTTTTTTATAGCCCCTGGAAAGTCTATCCCGAAGGTCCAAGGCGCCTCCAACAGAGGTCCAAGGCGCCTCCAAGTGAGTGATCAGATAGAACTCTATCCGAATGCAAATGGTCAGTTTGACCAGGTTGAAGGCGCCTTCAACAAGGACTGAAGGCGCCTTCAAGCTGGAGGTGCCTCCAATGCCTGATGGAGGCGCCTCTAAGCTAGCAGCTTTTCCAGCTTGCTTCTTTGCTTCGACTTCCGAAGTTTCGTTCTTTTGGGTGATTCCGACCAACTGAAATAGGGCTTCCCGAACCCAATTTCCGACCTTCTCCTCGAGCAGTCTTCTGTCCCGGCTTTACGTCCCTCGAACGCCACGCACGTTCTTCTCACCCACCGGTGTACTCTTCCGCAGCTCTCTCGTTCTTCAGACGCACCGAGCCCGTCGGCTCTCTTCCCGTGCTGTCCTTCTCGCTAGCTGCGTCTTTCGCTTGACTTCCTGCGCTCCTAAGCTCCTGCACACTCAGACACAGTGATCAAATACAAAGCAGGACCTAACCAACTTGGTTGATCACATCAAAATAACCACGGGGTCTAACAATCTCCCCCTTTTGATGTGCATCAACCCAAGTTCAAGTTAGGGTAAAAATAGACAAACAGTAATTTTAAAGAAAATTACTAAACTAACATGTTAAGCATAAATTTGCAACAAATAAAATTGCAACTATTGAATTTAGAGTTCAACAGAATTTTTCAAAAATATTTTTAAAACTGAAAGTTTTGAAAAAATTCTCTCCCCCTAATTAAAACTCAAAGTTTTGAAAAAATTCTCTCCCCCTAAACTTGTACATTTTCTCTCCCCCTTTGATCACAGCAAAAACGGGATAAAAAAAATATTTAGCCAATTCTTAAGTTAGAAAAATTTCTGAGCAAAATGAATTTTTAGAATTTTCCAAAAAAATTTCTAACTAAAATGAATTTTTAAAAAAAATTCTAAGTTAAATGACTTTTTAGAATTTACCAGAAAAAAGTTTCTAAGTAAAATGAATTTTTAGAATTTTGAAAAAATTTCTAAGTAAAATCACTTTTAAAAAAATCTAAGTAAAAATTTTGAAGATTTTCAAAGACAATATTTGAAAAACTTTCAAAGTATTATTTATTTCTAGTTTAATGTTTTTTCAGAAAGTTAATTAAACATTTTATTTCAATATTTCAGTTTCCAGGTCGTGGCGAGGCACTAGGCCTTCTTGATTATTAGAGCAATAACCACTTCCTTAGACAAAGCCTCATAGAGAAATTTTAACGTTTAATTTTCTTGCTGGAAGCTTTAATAATAAAAGAATTTTAGTCTAATAAAGCTTTTGGAACCCAATAGAGGTTCCTTCCTACTGGATTAATCAGAAACTTAGGGGGTATATAATTCTTGGGAATTTTCCTAAGTTGACCTTGATGATGTTTAACATACTAGTTTAATTTTTCATAAATCCTATGTTTTGACTTTTGAAAAATATTTGTTTTAAAACATGCATCAGTTTTAAAATTTTCAATTTCTAATTTTAGATTATCATTTTCTGATTTTAATTTATCTAAAATTTTATTTAAGTCAGCATTCTCTTTTTCTAATTTGAATAAATCTTTAGAAAGAGACTTAATAAATTGAAAGGACTAAGTCAGAGTTAGATTACGTACCTTACTTACCTAACTTGGTGATGCTCCCCCTTCACTGCAGCTTTATTCCTCTGATGTTCCTCCCCCTTCATCTATTCTCATCTCTGAGCTTGACTCTTCCTCCAGTTGATGGTTACCATTAGCGCTAACCCCAAGAAGACTTCGACGTCTGATTCGGAAGAAGACAAATCTGACCAAGTGGCCTTCAGGTTCTTCTGTTTGGAGGAAGATTGTCGCTTTTCCTTTACTCTTACCTTTTTCTTCAATTTTGGGCAGTCATCTTTGATGTGCCCTTCTTCGTTGCAGTTGTAGCAACGAACCGTTCTTCTCTTTCACTCATGCCTCTTTGCCTGCGATCTAAATTTATTAGAATTAAAAAACTTATTGAAACGCTTTACCAGTAGTGCCGCTTTTGATTGGTCGATCGAGGCTTCGGAGTCAGAATCGTTTGTTCTTGCCTTCAAGGCAATGTTCTGACTTGTTTTCTCCACTTTATTGGGCTCTGCAATCTGAGATTCGTGAAGTTCAAAAGTTGAAAATAAATTTTCTAAAGTACTTACCTCAAAGTCCTTAGAGATGTAGTATGCATCTACTAAGGACACCCATTCTGGAGTTTTGGGGAAGGCGTTGAGCGCGTACCGGATCGAGTCCCGATTCGTTACTTCTTCTCCAAGGTTGCTTAGTCGAGTTATTAGCTCCTTAATCCTTGCTTGGAGTTGCGCTACCTTCTCGCCTTGGTTCATCCGGATGTTCGTAAGTTGAGTCCGGAGGATATCGCGTCTTGCAAGCTTCGCTTCGGATGTACCTTCATAAAGCTCTAGGGATTTTTCCCAAAGGTCTTTCGCGAAGTTGTAGCTTCCGATCCTACCTACCTCTTGTGGTGGCAGCACGCTAAGCAGGTGGAACTCTGTCTTTCCGTTGGCGACAAAATCAACTTGCTCCTTCTTGCTCCACTGATGCTCTTCTTTGTCTTTCGGAACTTCAAAACCATATTTCATAGTTAGTAAAATATTGAAGTCGGTTATTAAAAATACCTCTATCTGGCGTTTCTAAGTCGCGAAGTCTCTGTCGAACTTCGGGGGATGAATGCTTGTTCCGACCATCGTCTTGATCTTCGTGCTTTAGTCGGCGGTTAGTCCTTCTAAGGTGGTCTTGCTTTGATACCAATTGTGGGTGCAGCGGAGGCCGGTGAGAGGGGGGTGAATTGCCTGAAAAATAAAAACTATACCCTCCTCGGAATTTTCAACTCAAAAGTGCAATAGCAATAATAAGATCACAGAAATAAAGAAACAGAAATGAAACCGAGACTCAGCAGTTAACCTGGTTACAACCAAGAGGGTTGTTAATCCAGGGCGATGAAAAGCGCACTAGAAAAAGTCTCCTTTACTGAAGGCGGAGAAGCCTTTTACACTCTAACAGCTCAGAACTATTGCTAGGAAATGATTACAGAGTTGATTGAATAATTGATCAATAATTCCTAACTCCAGGGGTTTTTTTATAGCCCCTGAAAAGTCTATCCCGAAGGTCCAAGGCGCCTCCAACAGAGGTCCAAGGCGCCTCCAAGTGTGTGATCGGATAGAACTCTATCCGAATGCAAACGATCAGTTTGACCTGGTTGAAGGTGCCTTCAACAAGGGCTGAAGGCGCCTCCAATCTAGTAGCTTTTCCAGCTTGCTTCTTTGCTTCAACTTCTGAAGTTCCATTCTTTTGGGTGATTCCGGCCAACCGAAATAGGGCTCACCCGAACCAAATTTCCGGCCTTCTCCTCGAGTAGTCTTTCGTCTCAGCTTTACATCCCTTGAACACCGTGCACGTTCTTCTCGCCCACCAGTGTACTCTTCCGCAGCTCTCTCGTCCTTCGGATGGACCGAGCCCGTCGGCTCCCTTCCCGTGCCGTCCTTCTCGCTAGCCGCGTCTTCCGCTCGACTTCCTATGCTCCTAAGCTCCTGCACACTCAGACACAGGGATCAAATACAAAGTAGGACCTAACCTAACTTGGTTGATCACATCAAGACAATCACGGGGTTTAACAGAGACAAGCAGCCTCCGAGAGGTAGACCACAGATTCACAGCCACAGAAGATACTTGCGGCCTCGAAGGACCAGACCCATGCCTCAGACAAGGGGTCTAAGAGGAAACGACCAGAGGACTTCCCTCGAGTTTTCTATCGCAACCCCGGCTGGGATTGCAACAACAAGAAGGAGCAATACCAAGCCTCCACAGTTGAAAGTTCCCCGCCGAGAGACTCAAAAAAGGGAAGGTCATAGTCATCCGGAAGGAGCCCAGGGAGGTGTCAGAGGAATGGCAAGTACCCTTCTCTCAAAGGGTGCTCGAGGAAAAACTGCCGAAGGAGTATAAGCCCCTAGCTATTGGGGAATACGAAGGCAGTACAGACCAAAGGATCACCTTTGTAAGTTTTAAAACGCTGCGCTGTTGCACCAATATAGCGATGCCATTAAGTGTTGAGTGTTCTTAAACACTTTATCAAGTTCAACACAAAGATGGTTCGATAGATTACTTGTCAAATCCATCACTTATTTTCAAGATTTTCGGTTGACTATAAACTGATTTATTTATCTTCTTTCACATGATATATGGACGGACTTTAAGAAATATCTATGATGAACATAATCATCCTCTGCTATCAAGTATAGGTTAAAGTTACCATCGGACTTTGATGGGGCAATCAAGACTCTAGCAATTAACTAGGCAAGCTTAAATCTCAACTAAAATATAGTACGGGACATTTTTCCTCTAATACGATGACAAAACTAAAAATGCTAACTAAAGTAAAAAATGCCGACCGCTTTAAACGGACAATCACAAACAACAACACTCCTAAATTTACCTGATAGATGAAATGTTTGACCGGACCATATATCCAGTCAGACTATCAGGATATTGTCAATTCCTTTTCATTTAGAAACTTCATTAACAAAAAAAAAAACTCCATATACTACCAATAAAACAACAAATGCAAATGAGGGCAGACATTATTCACTAATAAATGAAACAAATCACATCATTGAAACAAAAGGCAATATAGTGTCGAATAAGTGTGAATGGAGAAAGAGGTGGAAGAGAAGAAGCTCTATTGTGAATGAGACTTTTGTCCCACATTGGGAGTTTCAAGGTACTTTTGTTGGTTTATATTGATTCACATACATTGAGGATGCGAACAAATGCATGGGGAGAGGCTCTCTCTCATGCATGGGTGCGCAGTGGGGGTGCAAATCTAGGGGCCCGGATTGCACTGAACCAAGGTGACTCGTGTGCGAGCGCGACCTGCGCACACGAATGCCGGACCGGTCGGGGCAAAAACTTGCCCAAGTGGAGCAACCAACATTTTGCCACGTTGATCTTTTTGCTGTTGTGAAACGGATGCATTAAATTCAAGATTAATGCAGAAGAAAAATGACCGAGGAATATTGAGTGAAACGGTGGACGTTTCACTGCTCAACGAGTAATGATCATTAATCGACCATTAACGCTGCCATTGATCTGAGCTCCTATATAAGGAGGCTCTGATCATAGGTAGAAAAACACAGAGCGAAGCAAGCAGAAGTTCTCCGCCTCATTCCCCTTCTCTGTCGTGCAACTCCTACTCGGCAGAGTGCCCGTGATAGCGATCGGGTTCCTCTCAGTTCGCCGTGATCACCAGTGCTTGGTGGAGTTCACGGTCAGACCGTTGTATCCTGGGAAACAGACGACCTGAGTAAGCCTCGAAGCACATCTGGAGGTGGGGGCGAATCTGTTTCAAGGACACTGCGACTTGCAGGCCTCGGTCGATCCTCTCGGCCGACCTACCCGCTCGGCCGACCCGACCTTCTCTCTGTCGACCTGACTGCTTGGCCGATTCGCTATCTGTTCAGCCGACCTGCCCTCTCGGCCGACCCGACTCCCGCTCGGCTGACCTGGCTTCCACTCGGTCGATCCGACGTGCTCGCTCAGCCGATCCGCCCATTCGGCCGATCTGCCCTCTCGGTCTTTTCCTCGCTCGAGCTCTGCTGTTCACCCGACCGGCTCCTGTCTGCTTCGACTAATCTGCCGCCCGACCTGTCTGCTGCCCGGTCTGCCTTCTGATAGACCTGTCTTCCTGACCTGTCTGCTTCGATCGGTCTACCTCTCGCTCGGTCGGGTCTGCCTCCTGACAGACCTGTCTTCCTGATCTGTCTGCCTCTCGCTCGGTCGGTCTGCTCTGCCCGACCAACCTCGCGGTCTACCCGACCTGCCTCTCTGATCTAACGAAGACTTTGCCCGGTCGACCATACTGCTCGGTCGACCTTTCTGATCTGCTACACCCGCCCGATCAACACAGTGCAAATTGCCTTCATCACTTGGCAGAAACCAGCCCTTGCTGGCAGCCTGAGATAATCCGCTCAGGTCTTTTCAACAGATAAGTCAATTTAAATTTGGTATATTTAAATTCAACTAATACCCCGAAAAATCTCCAGCAACAGATTGTTTGTAATCCAATAATCTTGAAACAGAATCGAGTCTGTTGAGATGACCACGGAACGAAATGTTGAGGTGCAACAGACTCAACACGTGCATGCCCTCTCCGCCCCGATTGGAACTATGCCAATCAGTCATGGAGAAAAGCCAGAGAAGTTCAATGGACTGAACTTCAAGAGGTGGCAGCAGAAGATGCTCTTCTACCCGACCACGCTCAATCTGGCTCGGTTCTTAACCAAGGCCCCTCCCAAGCATGCCGAGGATGCTGATGCACAAACCATCAGTACAGTGGAGGCATGAACTCATTCTGAGTTCCTTTGCCAAAACTACATTCTCAACTGCCTTGTCGACTCGCTGTACGCTGTGTATAGCATGAAGAGAACGACTAAGGAGCTGTGGGAGTCCCTGGACAAGAAATACAAGACGGAGGATGCAGGGGCAAAGAAGTTCATCGTGGGTCGATTCCTGGACTACAAGATGGTTGACTCCAAGACAGTGATCAACCAAGTCCAGGAGCTTAAGGTGATCTTGCACAAGATCCACTCAGAAGGGATAATTCTGAGTGAAACCTTCCAGGTGGCTGCTATCATTGAGAAGCTGCCTCCCGGCTGGAAGGACTTCAAGAACTACCTGAAGCACAAGCGGAAGGAGATGAATGTGGAGGAACTCATTGTTCGACTTCACATCGAAGAAGACAATAAGAGTTCAGAGAGGAAACTGTTCTCTCAGGCTATTGTGAAAGCCAACGTGGTTGAGCACGGTCAAAGCTCGAAATAGAAAAACCCCAAGTCTTCCAAGATGGGACCCAAAGGAGGCATCAATAAGAAGAAGTTCTCTGGGAAGTGCTTTAACTGTGACAAAGTGGGTCATAAATTTTCGAAGTGCAGAAAGCCGAAGAAGAAGCAAGAGGCCAACCTGAATAAGGGACCAGAAATGGACGACCTCTGTGCTGTGGTCTCTGAGTTAAACCTGATTGGTTCAAACCCGCGACAATGGTGGATCGATACTGGAGCCACCAGACATGTGTACTGCAACAAGGAGCTGCTCCACAACTTCGAGGAAGTCACTGGAGACAAACTGTTCATGAGGAACTCAGCAACCTCGGACATCATGACCCAAGAAAAAGTGGTGCTGAAGATGACCTCGGGTAAGGATCTCACTCTGAACAATGTGCTGTATGTTCCGGAGATTCGAAAGAATCTAGTGTCCGGATCACTGTTAAGCAAGCATGACTTTCGCATTATCTTTGAGTTGGACAGAGTTGTATTGTCCAAGAATGGAGTGTTTGTAGGAAGGGGCTATGTATCTGATGGGCTGTTTAAGCTTAATGTAATGACGATTAGGCCTAAGATAAATAAAACTAAAAGCTCTTCCACTTATATGCTTGAGTCTTCGTGTTTGTGGCATGGTAGATTAGGACATGTTAACTACGATGTATTACGTAGATTAATTAATATGCAAAGCATACCTACATTCCACCTTGACCCAAAACACAAGTGTGAGATTTGTGTTGAAGCGAAAATGACAAGGTCATCTTTTCAACATATTGAAAGAAGTAATGAACCACTAGACCTAATCCACACTGATGTGTGCGACCTAAAAGGTATACCAACGCGTGGTGGTAATAAATACTTCATCACTTTTGTAGATGATAACATAAAATATTGTTATGTGTATCTTCTCAAAAGTAAGGATGAAGCTATAGAGAAATTTGCTCTCTATAAGAATGAGGTTGAAAACCAACTTAATAGGAAAATCAAGGTGGTTCGATGTGACCGAGGTGGTGAATATGTGTCACCGTTCGTTGAGTTGTGTGCTGAATATGAGATCAGATACGAAACAACAACTCCTTATACTCCTCAGTAAAATAGAGTTGCTGAGCGAAAGAATCGAACTCTAAAGGAGATGATGAATGCTCTTCTATTGAGCTCTGGATTACCATACTCCATGGGGGGGGGGGGGAAGCTGTGTTAACAGTTAATTATCTTTTAAATAAGGTAACCCGGAAGAAAATAGATAAGAGCCCTTATGAGTTATGGAATGGAAGACAACCGTCCTATAAATATTTACTAATGCGGGGGTGTCTTGCCAAAGTGTTGGTGCTTGATCCGAAAATGATTAAGATAGGACCAAAGACTGTTGATTGCATATTTATTGGATATGTACAAAACAACATTGCATATAGATTTTGTGTGTATGAGTCACACATACTGGAGATACACAAGAACTCGATAATCGAATCGAGAAATGTCTCATTCTTCGAGCATGTGTTTCCGTATAAGACCCGGGAGGATGCTAGCTCCTCAAAATGGGCAACCAAACCACAAGGCGAAGAAGAAGATGATGACGATGAGGAACCCATGGAGGTTGAGCCTAGACAGAGCAAAAGAGCTCGGATAGAGAAATCCTATGGATCAGATTTTATCACTTTCATGTTGGAGAGTGAGCCCCGAAGTTACTTAGAGGCTGTAGGCTCTTCTGACGGACCTCACTGGAAAGAGGCAATTGCATCTGAAATAGAATCTATCTTGCAAAATCATACTTGGGAACTAGTGGATCTTCCTCTGGGAAGTAAACCACTAGGTTGCAAGTGGATTTTCAAGAAGAAAATGAAGTCAGATGGCACGATCGATAAGTATAAGGCCAAATTGGTAATCAAAGGATACCGACAACGAGAAGGCCTCGATTACTTTGATACGTATTCTCCGGTGTCGAGAATAACTTCCATTAGAGTATTGTTGGCTATTGTCGCTCTATGGAATCTCGAAATACATCAGATGGATGTAAAGACCGCCTTTCTAAATGGGGATTTAGAAGAGGAAATCTACATGGTGCAACCTGAGGGGTTTTCTATGCCAGGATAGGAAAACAACGTTTGTAGACTGGTGAAGTCATTATATGGCTTGAAACAAGTACCAAAGCAATGACATGAGAAATTTGATAATGTCATGAAGGAATGTGGATTCAAGATCAATGAAAGTGATAAATGTGTCTACATGAAGGTCATAGAGAGTGATTATGTCATCTTGTGCCTTTATGTAGATGACATACTTATCATTGAGAGTAATGATAAGATAATCAAATCCACTAAAGACATGTTGAACTCAAGATTTGACATGAAAAACATGGGCCTAGCTGATGTGATTCTAGGAATCAAAATTCTTAGAACGACAGAAGGACTAGTTCTTAGTCAGTCCCATTACGTGGACAAGATTCTTGAGAAATTCACAAGGGTGATACTGCGTTGGCACGAACGCCGATATATACAAGTCAACATCTATCAAAAAATCGAGGTAAAAGTATCTCTCAGATAGAGTACTCTCGAGTAATTGGAAGTCTGATATACTTGATGAGTTGTACACGACCAGACTTGGCCTACACAGTAAACAAACTGAGTAGATACACGAGTAATCCCGGTATTGAGCACTGGAAAGGGATAACAAGAGTATTGAGGTACTTAAGGTATACTCGTGAAAATGGACTGCACTATATGAGATATCCTGCTGTGATCGAAGGATACAACGATGAGAGTTGGATATCTAATATAAAAGACTCTAAGTCTACGAGTGGATATGTCTTCACTCTAGCAGGTGTAGCCATTTCTTGGAATTCTTCTAAGCAAACTGTAATAACCAGATCCACGATGAAATCTGAGTTTGTAGCTCTTGACAAATGTGGTGAAGAGGCTGAATGGCTACGACAATTCTTAGAAGATATTCCACGATGGCCGAAACCAGTGTTGGCGATTTGCATACATTGCGATAGTCAATCAGCAATCGGTCAGGCACAAAGCCATCTGTATAATGGTAAGTCTAAACATATACGTCGTAGACATAATACCATTAGACAACTACTCTCAACGGAAGTTATCACTGTTGACTATGTGGAGTCAAAAGATAACCTAGCGGATCCGCTAATCAAGGGTTTAAATCGAGAGTTAGTTGCAAGCTCATCAAGAGGAATGAGCTTGATGCCGTTGTCAGCGATCAGTGCAGAGGACACCCAACCTATGCTGACTGGAGATCCCAAGAACTAGGTTCAAAGGGACAACTAATATGCACTGACTAGACACACTGTAGGGGGGATAACCCAATGAAACAGTGACTAGACCAGGGTAAGCCGATAAGATTTTAATGATCAAGAAGAGTAGATGGCAACTCTTGAGGGATCACCTATGTGAGAAAGAAGTGGGGCCGTTTCGAAGAGAATTGGAGGCACAATTCTTAGAGCTTCTCACAGAACCAAGAGTGTTCATGGCCAAGAATGAACACCCTCATGAGAACTGAGTTGTATCAGGGAGAGTCTTGGGTGAGATTTGTCACTGCTTACACAGATGACAGTATAGTTCAAGGACATCATGTCTACTATCAACCAGTAAGCAACCAAATATTCATAAGGGAAGGTTCAAAGGGTAAAGCCTACCTATCCTATACTTGACTCAACTGTTGAATGCTATCACGTACCCTATCTCCATTCATGTGGGCGATTGTTGAATAAGTGTGAATGGAGAAAGATGTGGAAGAGAAGAAGCTCCATTGTGAATGAGATTTTTGTCCCACATTAGGAGTTTCAAGGTACTTTTGTTGGTTTATATTGATTCACATACATTAAGGATGTGAACAAATGCATGGGGAGAAACTCTCTCTCACGCATGGGTGCGCAGTGGGGGTGCAAATCCAGGACTCGGATTGCACTGAACCAAGGTGACTCGTGTGCGAGCACGACCTGCGCACAAGAATGCCGAACCAGTCGGGGCAAAAACTTGCCCAAGTGGAGCAACCAACATTTTGCCACGTTGATCTTTTTGCTGTTGCGAAACGAATGCATTAAATTTGAGATTAATGCAGAAGCAAAACGGCCGAGGAATATTGAGTGAAACGGTGGGCGTTTCACTGCTCGGCGAGTAATGGTCATTAATCGACCATTAACGCTGCCATTGATCTGAGCTCCTATATAAGGAGGCTTTGATCATAGGCAGAAAAACACAGAGCGAAGCAAGCAGAAGTTCTCCGCCTCATTCCCCTCCTCTGTCGTGCAACTCCTGCTCGGCAGAGTACCTGTGATAGCGATCGGGTTCCTCTCAGTTCACCGTGATCACCAGTCTTGGTGGAGTTCACGGTCAGACCGTTGTATCCTGGGAAACAGACGACCCGAGTAAGCCTCGAAGCACATCCGGAGGTGGGGGCGAATCTGTTTCAAGGAAACCGCGACTTGCAGACCTCGATCGATCCTCTCGGCCGACCTACCCGCTCGGCCGACCCGACCTTCTCTTTACCGACCTGACTGCTTGGCTGATCCACCATCTGTTCAGCCGACCTACCCTCTCGGCCGACCCGACTCCCGCTCGGCTGACCCGGCTTCCGCTCGGCCGATCCAATGTGCTCGCTCAGCCGATCCACCCATTCGACCGATCTACCCTCTCGGTCTTTTCCCCGATAGAGCTCAGTTGTTCGCCCGACCGGCTCCTGTCTGCTTCGATTGATTTGCCGCCCAACCTGTCTGCTGCCCGGTCTGCCTTTTGACAGACCTGTCTTCCCGACCTATCTGCTTCGATTGATCTGCCTCTCGCTCGGTCGGTCTGCCTCCTGACAGACCGGTCTTCCTAATCTGTCTACCTCTCGCTCGGTCGATCTGCTTTGCCCGACCAGCCTCGCGGTCTGCCCGACCTGCCTCTCTGATCTGACGAAGACTTTGCCCGGTTGCCCATACTGCTCGGTCGACCTTTCTGATCTGCTACGCCCGCCCGATCAACACAGTGCAGACTGCCTTCATCACTTGACAGAAACCAGCCTCTGCTGGCAACCTGAGATCATCCGCTCAGGTCTTTTCAACAGATAAGTGAATTTAAATATACCGAATTTAAATTCAACTAATACCCCAAAAAATCTCAGACAACAAATTGTTTGTAATCCAACATATAGGTCTTAATTGAAAAAAAAATGCCAACTACGAACAATTAGGATGGACCAATGTGCATCAATCAGTTCATGTTACCACAGATGAACATGAACAAGAATAAGAACAACTACTCTGAACGTTGTCCTCCCAGCTTTCTTCCACACTATGCTCACTCTAACCATCAGACATCAACTGTTAAGATGGTTATTGCTACCTGCCACTTGAAAATGCCACAACCCAAGGGAAAGATTTTGAGTCCGTAACTTCTATGTGACAAGCATCCAACCATCTCTAAGGTTCTGTGGATCCTTGAATGCAGCAAAACCATTTCCTCTGTGGTTATAGAAGATCAGAGAGAGCTAATTAATCCAAAGGATTCATACACAAGGAGTTGATGCACATTGGATACTTACAGAAGGTGACCTGGAAGAATAAGTTCCAGGTTTAAAATTTGGATCCTCCTTAGCCGGAGAGTCCATTTCACGTGTATTCGCACCAGTTTTCTTCTCATCACGTGCTTTGTTGAAGATCACAGTGAACCCCTCTGCGGAAGCAGGATCGTTGACATCCCACTCGCCAAACTTCGGCAAGGGCCTGCCTCTTTCCTCCTGGAATTTGCAACCACTTTTTTTTTTTGTTAAGTAGTGAAGTGAGATGATATTTAGTTGTTCTTCATGTTTTATCACAGCAAATTTAGATGAGAAACAAAAATGTAGAGCTCATGCTTTTAGAATTGAAGATTAAAGAAAGTTAAAAATACTACAAATGGAGAACGAGATGATAAAATGAGATAAAACACTTTAAAAGAATATGAAAGATACTAAAAACTAATAAATAATATAGTCAGACAAGTAGAATGGATTAGAATTAAAGATGTGAGGGTCTAAGAGAAACAAAAAGAATCTTATCAATGTAGATAGAAATGATTTTAAAAATCTCAAATATTACTACTAGCAAATTTTCACAAAATTTAAATATGTAATAAAATCCAAATAACTAACTGAAAACAGTTTGGACATGAAACTTTGTAACAAAGGTTGAAGAATGTCAATTTGAGCCAACATTTGAATCACCCACCTCTTTGTTCTCAGTGTAGTAATTGTAATAGAACTAATTACACTAATGCAGTAATCTATAATTGTACCAATAAATGACGAGCATGCAATAAACGTTAATAACAGTAAGGGTTAAGAAATTGTGTATCTCCGGTCGAAGCGTCGGACGTGCCGACTATCTTTAGAGAATTGATTGCCGCCCACGGTGCAGAGGCTCTCCGACAAAATCCTCCCAAGATCCGACAACCGCTCGCGTCGCTCGTAGGTGCACTCCAAAACGAGCGCCGCACTCGGACTCAACCTCAGATCGCGAACCAAGCCTCAGAACTCAGAAAGAAGGAAGAAGAAGTAGAAAGCAAGGGAGAAGGAATGCTTTGCTTTCTAGAGTGAGTTGAGAAGGAAGTGAGGAAGTGTATTTATACACTTGAAGCAGTGCAGAGGAAGGGGCGCACACTCACGCGTGGATGCGTTGTTTCGCATCCTCACGCGATGCGGACAGAACTGAAGCGCTGCTTCGCTTCCTCACGCGGACCAAAACCGAAGTCCGCGTCCCTTCCTCACACGCGGAACCAAACTCTGGTTTGGTTTTATCGAACCAGAACCGGAAACCAAACTGGTTTGGTTCAGACTGAACCAAACCAGCAAAAACAGACCGGGCCGCCCGTGAGCGCAAGGCCCACGGGCTGGGGATTTGCACCCCCCCTGCGCGCGTTAATCGCGCACGTGACGCTCGATTTATGGATTTCCGGCTCGAACCCCACAAATCCACTCGATTTGAGCTTGGCCCGCGCATGCGTGTAGGTCCTCTTATCATTGCTAAGCAAGGATGGAAGGGCTTCCTATATAAGCCCTTCCAAGCTTCTCCACTTAGCAATGTGGGACTAAAAATGCTTTTGAATTTAAAACAAAATTCAACAATCCCCCACAAATTCAAATCATTTTTAGTCAAAAAACAAAGATATGTTCTGAGGCTTGGTTGCAATGAGCTTTCAGTGAAAATACCTTCCGGTTTGAATTTTCACCTAAGTACACCAATCTTATTCACATAGGTTTGAAGAGAACAGAGTCTTGATCTTAAACCTTTTATATGTGAATATCAATTGGTAACAACTCATCATTGGCGACGGTTGAATCCTTCTGGGTTGGTGCATTACGACCATGCCACCGAATCTTGTTTCATAAGTGCTAAGTGTAAGACCGTTGGGCCGGCTAGAAGGGTTGGTAAATAACCTGTCAATTAAAAACAGACAACCCTTCCTCGAACGATTAAGCTAACACTTGTAAAATGAATTAAGCAGATAAATAGAAGCATAAAAGAAAAGACGAGGCACCAGATGTTTACTTGGTTACAACCGATGTGGTTGTTAATCCAAGAAAGATTAAGCTCAAAAACTCCTTCAGGCGGAGAAGCCTCTTACAGAAAACAGAAGCTTAACTACAACTAAAGCATACAAGTGTTTGGAAATAGAATGATCGTGATTGTTGAAAGCTGACCAAGGCTATATTTATAGCCTTGGTGGGCGCCTGGAAGGGTTCCGGCCGCCGGGGATAAAATTTATCCCTCAGCGGTTGGATCGAGTCAGCTCGATCTGTGAAAGTAACTCCGGCGCCGGACAGCCCGGCGCCGAGCCAAAAGTCAACCAGTTGACTTTTGGTCCGTTTCTCTTCTCGGTTCTCGCCTCGGGTCGTGGTCTTTCCGCCTCCGCTTGCTTGGGTGATCTCGACATCCGGAATAGGGCTCACCCAACCCATCTTCCGGTCTTCTCGAGCGTGCTTCCTCCCGCCTGTTCCTCGAATTGTCGCGCCTTCTCGTCCACCGTACTCATCCGCAGATTGCCCCTCGGTCACTCCGGCCGACCTTCGCTAGCGCTCTTGCTCCCCGAGCAATCTTCCGCTCGGCTCGTCCCTCGGAACCACCGTGCACTTCCTTCTCGCCCACCGGTGTACTCTTCCAAAGACTCGTCCCTCGACGCAGTCCCTTCTCGCTAGCTGCGTCTTCCGCTCGAGTACCTGTGCTCCTAAGCTCCTGCACACTTAGACACAAGGTTAGAAACAACGCAGGACCTAACTTAACTTGTTGATCACACCAAAACAACCTTGGAGTTCTAACAATCTCCCCCTTTTTGGTGTGATCAACCCAAGTTAAGCTAGGGTCAAAAATAGATATGAAATTAAACAATTTATTGCAATAATGTACAACAATATAGAAAAAATTAAATTTTGGAAATTTTTAATTTTCAATTTGTACCTCCCCCTAGACTTATACTTTCCTTCTCCCCCTTTGATCACAATAAAATGGGGTTTAAAATTCTAAGGGTTTAAATACTTAGGAAATTTTGAAAAGTTATCTGTTAAAATATTTCTAAATCAACAACAGCTTTTTGAAAAGTTTCTAAGTTAAAAAAAACTTTCTAAGCCCAAAAAAGGCTTTTATGCAAGAAAATTTGAACATTAAAAAAATTTCTATCCATTTATTTATTTATTTAGTTCTTAATTCTATTTATCAGAAAGTTTTAAATTTCCATTTTAACTTGTCATAATTTCTTAAATAAATCTTTTTCAGATTTAAAACCGCAAGTATTAAACATGTAAAAATTTGTATCATGTTAATTTCTATTTTTTGAATTTTTACTTCACAAAAATATTTGAATAGCATAAATTTTAACTTGATAAAATATTTTGACAATATAAGAAGTTCTTTCGGAAAGGTGCAAAATTCGTTCGAAAGACTATTTTGTGATTTGCAAGAATTTGACGACAAAAATTCTAACTTGCAAAAATCTTTTAACAGTCGATTTCTTAATCCGAAAAATTCTTTCGATAACATATTTGGAAATAAATCTTTCGATAAAGTACTTAATTCGCAAGAATCTAGTTTGCAAGATTTGTTATACAAAAGTTTTTCTGAACCGAAAATCTCTTTTGATGAATCAATTTCTAATTCGAAAAAATCTTTAGGCAGCTTTTCGACTGGTTTAACCAATTGATTAGAAGATGGAGACCATACCTGACTTACCTTTTTGGCCGTAGGTTCTCCCCCTATTGAATTAATTTCTTCTGAAGATTCTCCCCCTTCATCGATCTCGGGATGTACTTCGGCTGTTGGGGCTGTCTTGGTAATTTCTTCCGTCTCGGATTCTTCTGATGACGGCTCGATGTCTATTGAGGAGACGACTTCAACCGGTTCTTCATAGAGCATTAAGAACTTTTCCCAAAGTTCTTTCGCGCTTTTGTACTCTCCGGCTCTGTCGAAATCTTTAGTTGGTATTGCGCTTAGAATGTGAAACTCTGCCCGAGCATTTGCCATGGACTCTTCACGTTGCTTCTCGTTCCAGAGGCGTATGCCGATTTTCTCTCCGTTCGTGTCTTTCGGTGCTTCATAACCTGTTTTCATTATTAGAGAAATACCAATATCAGAGTTAAGAAATACCATCATTTGTTGCTTCCAAGAAGCAAGCTCCCCCTCGAATGCTGGTGGGTAGTCGCTAGCTCCGGCCATTGTTTTGTTGCTTCAGACGGCGGTTAGTCCCTCTGAGGCGTACTCGGCTCTGATACCACTTGTAAGACCGTTGGGCCGGCTAGAAGGGTTGGTAAATAACCTGTCAATTAAAAACAGACAACCCTTCCTCGAACGATTAAGCTAACACTTGTAAAATGAATTAAGCAGATAAATAGAAGCATAAAAGAAAAGACGAGGCACCAGATGTTTACTTGGTTACAACCGATGTGGTTGTTAATCCAAGGAAGATTAAGCTCAAAAACTCCTTCAGGCGGAGAAGCCTCTTACAGCGTTTAGGCACAGAAAACAGAAGCTTAACTACAACTAAAGCATACAAGTGTTTGGAAATAGAATGATCGTGATTGTTGAAAAGCTTCTGGACCAAGGCTATATTTATAGCCTTGGTCGGGGCGCCTGGAAGGGTTCCGGGCGCCCTGGGGGGGATAAAATTTATCCCCCAACGGTTGGATCGAGTCAAAGATCGATCCTGTGAAAAAGTCACTTCTGGGCGCCCCAGACAGTTCCGGGCGCCCCGGACAGCTCCGGGCGCCCCGGAGCCAAAAGTCAACCCAGTTGACTTTTGGTCCGTTCTCTCTTCTCCGGTTCAGCTCGCCTCTGGTCCGGGTCTTTCTGCTCCGGCTCCGCTTGCTTGGGTGATCTCTGACATCCGGAATAGGGCTCACCCGAACCCATCTTCCGGTCTTCTCGAGCGTGCTTCCTCCCGGCTTCGGAATTGCCGCGTGTCCCTTCTCGTCCACCAGCGTACTCATCCAGACTTCGTCCCTCGGTCTCACCCCGTGCCGACCTTCGCGCTAGTTGCGTCTTGCTCCCCGAGCAATCTTCCGCCCCGGCTTCTCGGAACCACCGCACTTCCTTCTCGTCCCACCGGTGTACTCTTCCAAGGCATCTCCCTTCCCATGCAGCCCTTCTCGCTAGCTGCGTCTTCCGCTCGAGTACCTGTGCTCCTAAGCTCCTGCACACTTAGACACAAGGTTAGAAATAACGCAGGACCTAAATTAACTTGTTGATCACACCAAAACAACCTTGGGGTTCCAACACTAAGGAGAGTTGCCTAGACCCCCCACACTGCGGCCTCACAGTTACACTTACACAGATGAGTTCTCCAAGGATGTACTGCAAGCATCCTGTCATTAAGACCTTGAACTCATTAAGAGCTCCTAAGCTCATCCTTACTAGCAGTCAAGCATCTATCCAGGGAAGAGACTATGAGATTACATCTCAATCAATTTGATGCTCACGTTTCACCCTTATAGCTTGTTTGTACCACATTGAACCTACTTTTTGGGATCTCCAATCAGATAGGTTGGGTTGCCACTATAGATGAAACCAGGACAGGCCTCAGTCCCATTCCCTTACTGGATCTCTTGATTTTCTCAGAATCAAGTCCTTTAGTGAGTGGATCAGCAATATTGTCTTTTGAACTTACAAAGTCCAATGACACCACTCCAAGAGATACTAGCTCATGAATAGATTTCAATCTTATTCGTACATGTCTCTTCTGTTTCTGGTTATACTTGGAGCTTCTAATCTGAGCTATTGTTGTTTGATTATCACAGTGCACTGGAATAGAAGGTATTGACTTCATCATTAAGGGAATTTCAGAAAGAAGACCCTTAAACCAATCAGCTTCAGTTACTGTGGTATCCAAAGCACACAATTCTGCCTCAGATGTAGAACGGGTTATAATCGTCTGTTTAACAGACCTCCAAGCAACTGCACTGCCTCCAAGTGTAAAGACATAACCAGTAACGCCTTTACACTCAGCAGTGTCAGCTATCCAACTGGCATCACTATATCCCTCCAGGACTGCAGGGAATCTCCCATACCACAAGCTCAAGGATATAGTACCTTTCAGATATCTGAGTACTCTATCTAATGCATCCTAATGCGTTCTGTCCGGACAGCTGGTAAACCTGCTCAATTTCGATATAGCAAAAGAAATATCAGGTCTAGAATAATTTGCTAAATACATTAGACTACCTATTATTTGTGAGTATCTTAATTGAGACACTGCCATACCACTCGTATTCTTGTGGAGAGTTTTTGAAGGATCATAGGGTGTGACTACAGATTTAACTTAGCTATAGCCATATTTCTCTAATACTCTCTCAATATAGAGTGATTGAGAAATTGCTATTCCATCAGTTGAACGAGTCAACTTCAGCCCTAAAATCATATCAGCACAACCCATATCCTTCATATCAAACTTACCACTTAAGAGGGCCTTAGTCTCATTAATAATAGAAATGTTAGAACCAAACAGTAGAATATCATCTACATTCAAACATAAGATAATACAATTATCACCTTTCATTTTAGCATACACACATTTATCAGAGTCATTCATTTCAAAGCCAAATGATAACATAGCTCTATCAAATTTTTCGTGCCACTGCTTTGGGGCTTGCTTCAAACCATAAACAGATTTGACTAACCTACAGACTTTGTTCTCATTTCCAGAAACTACATATCCCTCGGTTGATCCATATATATCTCTTCTTCAAGATCTCCATTAAGGAATGCCGTTTTGACATCCATTTGATGGACCTCAAGATGATATATGGATGCCAATGCTATTAACACTCGGATTGTAGTAATTCTAGTAACAGGAGAATAAGTGTCAAAATAGTCAATCCCTTCTTTCTGTTTGAATCCCTTAGCAACTAGGCGGGCTTTGAATTTATCTACTGACCCATCAGGTTTTTGTTTTCTTTTAAACACCCATTTACATCCTATAGTGGTACACCCAGGAGGTAAATCTACAAACTCCCAAGTGACATTAGAGATAATAGAGTCCATTTCACTTTTAATAGCCTCTTTCCAGTGTTTAGCTTCAGGAGAAGCCATAACATCTCTATATGTCACAGGATCACCTTCTATATTATAGGTGATAAAGTCCTGGCCTAAATCCGTAGACACACGTTGCCTCTTACTCCTTCTTGGTTCTGTATACTCACTAGATTCATCTAGTCTAGAGTGACTTGAGGAAGGTGTACCTACTACGGATAGTGGGACCTCTACGGAAGAAGGCTCATTTCTAGTAGGAATACTAGATTGAGGTGTTCTCGTCTTCATAGAAAATATATCCTCAAAAAATGTAGCATCGCGAAGTTCTACAATAGTATTTGCATCTATTCCAGGAATTTCTGATTTAATAATCAGGAACCTATATACAATACTATTTTGAGCATAACCCAAGAAGATACCATCTACGGTCTTTGGACCAAGTTTTTTCCTTCTGTGTTCAGGTACTAGTACCTTTACAAGGCAACCCCACACTTTAAGATATTTCAAACTTGTCCTTCGGGCTTTCCAAAGCTCATATGGGGTTTTATCCCTTGACTTCATTGGGACTCTATTTAGCACATGACATGCAGTGTTAGAGCCCCCCCACATAAAGTTGGGTAACCCAGAACTTCCTAACATGGAATTAATCATATCTTCAAGGGTTCGATTTTTTCGTTCTGCTATACCGTTGGATTGAGAACTATATGGAGCAGTTACCTCATGGATTATACCTGTATCTTGACAAAAATTTTGAAACAGGTTCGAGGTAAATTCTCCACCCCTATCAGACCTTAACCTTTTAATAGTTTTATCGGTTTGATTCTCAGCTTCAGATTTAAAAACCATAAATTTATCTAAAGCTTCATCCTTGGTTTTTAGCAAATAAACATAACAATAATGAGAATGATCATCAATGAAGGTAATGAAATACCTTTTATGATCTCTCGTTATTATACCGTTAAACTCACAACAGTCAGTATGAATCAATTCTAAAATATCAGAATTTCTATCAACTGATTTGAAGGGTTTACGGGGTTGTTTATATTGCACACAAATTTCACATTTTTTCTTATCATTTATAGCATGCTTAGGGATCATGTCAAGATTCATCATCTTTTTTACGGTATTAAAATTGACATGTCCTAATCTATCATGTCACAGATCATAAGACTCAATGTTATATGAACAACCAATATCAGAAGATTTATTTAAAGTAGCATTTTCTACATTGAGTTTAAATAAACCTTCATTAAGGTAACCTTTTCCAATAAAGGTTCCTAAATGTAATATTACAACTTTATTACATTTAAAGTTCAACTCATAACCAGCACGGACTAACTTTGATCCGCTAATCAAATTCCGACGGACCGTTGGAACGTGATGCACCTCATGCAGTGACAGGACTTTTCCAGAGGTGAACCTCAGGTTAACTTGTCCTATCCCAAACACCCTGGCTGCAGAATGGTTCCCCATGGTCACGGAAGTGCCTTCAATTACCTGATAAGTAAGGAAGGCTGAGCGATCAGCACAACAATGTACATTAGCACCTGTATCAACTAACCATTCATTGGGTTGATATATCAAGTTTAGTTCGGGTTTGAAGGTAACAAACCTATCACTGTCGTCACTAGCAGTCACGACATTTACTTGTGCCTTGGACGTATTGCTTTGGTTTTTCTCCTTGTCCTTTCGCTTAGGGCAGAATTTGGCATAATGTCCAACCTGTCCACATGCCCAGCAAGGCTTAGGTTTGGTTCCAGTTTTCTTTTGAACCTTTGGGTCGGGTTTCATCTTGTTTTTCATTTTCTGTTTTTTGAATTTCTTCTTGTCAGATGAGACTACTACATTCGCCTTTGGAATAAAATCCATAGGCATTCTTGTATCATCATTTTTATGTTGTTTCCGATGTTCTTCTTCGATATTTAAGGCAATCATCAAATCTTCGAGAGAGATTTTACCTCTCCGATGTTTAAGAGTCATGCCAAAATCTTCCCAACTCGGAGGCAATTTTTCGATGATTGACAAGACCTGAAATTTTTCAGGTAATGACATATCTCCTTCAGCAAGACCATGAATTTGGACTTGGAATTCATGTGTCTGCTCTATCACAGATTTGCCTTCAACCATTTTGAAGTTTAGGAATTTTGCCACAGTGTACTTTTCTAAACTAGAATATTCAGAGTTGTATTTTTTATCCAAAGATTTCCACAGCTCTTTAGCTGAAGCGGTTGAACAGTATACATCAAATAGTGCGTCTGAGAGGGCAGATAGGATTCTCCCATGGCAGAGATAATCCCTTTGCTTAAACCTCTCTAAGGCAGCACTACGGGCAGGTTCCTTTTCATTGAGTGAAGGAGGGTCTGTTTCTATAACGGAGAATAGCCCTAGCGTAGTAAGCCAGAATTTCATTCGTTGTTGCCAACGTCTGAAGTTTTGCCCGAAAAATCTTTCGGGTCGGGCGCTAGCCTCATCAGACCTCGTTACCCTATCGTTCATCATGTTTATTGATGCTACAATCAATTCTCTAAAATTGTAGTAATTGTAATAGAACTAATTACACTAATGCAGTAATCTATAATTGCACCAATAAATGACGAGCATGCAATAAACGTTAATAACAGTAAGGGTTAAGAAATTGTGTATCTCCGGTCGAAGCGTCGGACGTGCCGACTGTCTTTAGAGAATTGATTGCCGCCCACGGTGCAGAGGCTCTCCGGCAAAATCCTCCCAAGATCCGACAACCGCTCGCGTCGCTCGTAGGTGCACTCCAAAACGAGTGCCGCACTCGGACTCAACCTCAGATCGCGAACCAAGCCTCAGAACTCAGAAAGAAGGAAGAAGAAGTAGAAAGCAAGGGAGAAGGAATGCTTTGCTTTCTGGAGTGAGTTGATAAGGAAGTGAGGAAGTGTAGGGTTTAGGGGCGCACACTCACGCGTGGATGCGTTGTTTCGCATCCTCACGCGATGCGGACAGAACCGAAGCGCTGCTTCGCTTCCTCACGCGGACCAAAATCGAAGTCCGCGTCCCTTCCTCACACGCGGAACCAAACTCTGGTTTGGTTTTATCGAACCAGAACCGGAAACCAAACTGGTTTGGTTCAGACTGAACCAAACCAGCAAAAACAGACTGGGCCGCCCGTGAGCGCAAGGCCCACGGGCTGGGGATTTGCACCCCCCCTTGCGCGCGTTAATCGCGCACGTGACGCCCGGTTTATGGATTTCCGGCTCGAACCCCCTAAATCCACTCGATTTGGGTTTGGCCCGTGCATGCGTGTAGGTCCTCTTATCATTGCTAAGCAAGGATGTAAGGGCTTCTTATATAAGCCCTTCCAAGCTTCTCCACTTAGCAATGTGGAACTAAAAATGCTTTTGAATTTAAAACAAAATTCAACACTCAGAAGAACGTCGATTAAGTTTTCTTTTTGAGAATCTCTATAGGCAGCAAACATCTGTAGCTGACTGAGAATATAGCTGGTTTTTAGGACAGGTCAATTAAAGAGGCAAGTTATTGATCAAACTTCAATTAACTATAAGTTTTGGTTAGCTCAATAATCAGGCAGGGAATCAATTGAACTCCAAAAAACACTATAGAAGTTGTAGCCTTAACTAAACCAACTTTCAAAATGTCCAGAAGCTCTAGAGCATCATTTTATACCACTTGCATGTTAAAAACACATGAAAAAAAAATCTACATAGATCCCTGATCCTTCAAAGTCTAATTCCTTGATATTTTATCTACACGCTTTATTGGTGAGCATAGACTAAAATATTTTCTGTTTCATCAAAGAGGTGTTTTGCCAACTTAGTTCTCAACTCAAATTAACGTTTGGATATAGTAGGACAGGATTTTCATGCTAATCAGAATGGCTTAAATGGTCGGAAAAGATCTAAAAGCATGCCAAGGCAAGTTGGGCAAAAGGGGTCTTTGCCAATGCTAGAGCATGTCAGATTATAATCAACATGCCATACAAAAATGTATCGGGAGAATATGATGCGATGTCAATGCACAACCACACTCTTACTGAATGACGATCTAATATAAACAAGAAATGTACTCTCTTCTTGACCAGTCATCTTCATTTTGGCTCAGTGAGTCAACAGTTTAAATAGAAAATCAAAATATTTATTCTGTCTTGACTATAGGGTAAAATTGCATTAGAATGTGTCATTGCAAATGGCAAACTACATCTATTTGCAGAATGGCATTAAAACAAAGACTAAAGACTAGGACAACATGAATAAGTGATTGTTGAATACTGACACACTATAATATAAATAAACCAAATGGATAGTCATAGTCAGACATTAGCAGAATTGCATACCAGAAGGCACAAGAAAAAAATTATTTAGACCAAGATACACACATGAAATCTTAGATCAATTTATAAAAGAAGCATATGCATTAAAATTAAATCAAATTAAAGTCTAGAAGCAAACGAATATATTTGCACTCAACCCTCATCATTCATGAAGTCCAAAAAACAAGCACCGAGTGCTATGGCTCTTCGTTCCTTCATAACAGAAACTCTTGTACAACAAAAGTCTAGTAGATTCATGTCAGGCTAATCTCAAAATCCTGTCTCAGAACAAAACGATTTTACATAAAACTCACATGGTGATTTACAAAATATACAAAAGTATGGTATATACGATGCAACAGAAAGCAGCTTTTGCAACTTTACAAAGATGACCGCCAAACGCATAATGACTGTCGAAAGGAGCAAAGGCATCAGATTTGGAATCACATAAAGTATAACGAATAGCTCCGAGCGGCAGTGAACTAAATAAACGCACGACGAGAAAAAAAAATAATAAACGCACGCCGAAAAAAACCAGAATTTTCGCATGAACAAGACCTAGATCATCAATTACGCAACAAACAAAGGGGAAGACAAGAGGAAAAGAGAAAGAAAAGATCCCTCTCAAGATCAATGTCATCCAAAACGAGACAAACCCTTCAAGATCAACCAAACCGAACCCCATATTCCTCGAACAAGCAACACACCAATCGCCGAAACAGGAAAAAAATAACAAAGGGAGAAAGGCGGGAGGAGTTGCCACTATGTAATCAAATTGATGCCTGAACCTATCGAAGCTTTCCTGAAGGGCTTCTGGGCGGGGTTAGCAGCGTCGCTAGAGAGGGAGGTTACTGGACACGCGAGGCCGCCTGCGGAGGAGAGGGGAGGAGCGGTGATTCTCCGCCGACGCACCGGAGCGTAGCGAGAGGACGAACGGCCCGCGCGAGCAGCTGCGCGCCTGCCAACAGCACAACTCGAGCTTGGCGTTCCTTTGGTAGGCGAGATTTTAGTCCCACATGGGAAGCGAGGGAGAGCTGCCCAGAGATGTGCGCAATAAATAAGGAGGGAGGTGCTTTGGGAACAGATTAAAAGGGTCGGTTGGCTATGTATGCCACGCTCGTCTTTCAATTGATGAGTGCTGTATGGTTATCAAGACATATGGCCGACACAATTTGTGGAATCAGATGGGGTTGGCTCGCTCGGCCGACCCTACAATTCATATTTTCTAAGTTTTCAAATATATATTATTTTTATTTAGCTCGAGTCAATTACTTGGAATGTTAACTGACCATTATTAAAAAAATTTGGTTATTGTTTTATTCAATTTTTAAAGGTTGGGCTCTATTCAAATATATATTTATTTATTTATTATTTATTTAAATGAGTATTGATAAATGAGAAGAGCGAAAAATATAAATTTCTAGCTCAGGGATTGAACCTTCTTTCTACCGTTTTTAATTTAATTTAACGAAGTCCAATTCGTTAAAAAAATTTCTTTCTTTTCTTCCCGGCAAAGAGAAGAGAATCATCCAACCCAATTGCTCAGCTACGGAACTCAACTATTGGAGTGAAATTGCGTGGCTCGTCTCCATTGCTCCCAGTGAATAAATACAGCGAAGGAGGCTTCAAACTCAGCGAAAGATTCAATCCGTCTCCTTTCAAGTTGCTCTGACTTGTACACTCTAGCTCCTTTTTCCCGTCCCTTCAGCCACGACCCCTAAACGAGTACACTTCCTTTAAGTAGATCGAAAATTCTAGGTAGCGATAAATCCCCCTCAAAATTCACGACTACAACATCTAGATATATATATTAGATTGTTCAGTCTTTTAATTATTGGGTTAGTAAATGATTGAGAATTTGATTTCTTTTGATTTGAGAGTGCTATAACATCTGGAGTGACGGTTGTGTATATGAAAATATTTACATTGATTGAACATTTTTTTGGGGTTTCTATACATTCCGTCTCTCTATTTCTTAGCAACCAAACAAGTTATGTTTATTCTACTATTTTTTTTTTGCTGAATATTATGGGGAATTCAATCAACTAAAAGTTTGAATTAAAGAGTCAGATGGGGTACCTTGCCTTCTTTTTTTTTTTTTGCTCAGTTTATTGCTTTAATTTTGGGTCGTGTTCAACTAATGAATGTATTTCATCAGTTTGAGGTTGAATATTATGTTTTCCTATTTTTTTTTCTTTTACTTAACTAATGAAATTTTAAATATTAAATTATTATTTCATGATATCATCAAAGAGCAGCAGCATCAACAATACTAAATTTGAAAATGTAACATATAAGGAATGCATACTAAAAGCATTGATGCTAGTATCTATAAAATTCAAAAAGACTATTATGAATGTAAGCATCATAACTAGTTAAAGTTAGTGTTGATCGATATATTTGATGAAGACAACAATCATATATATTTAGGAGATTGGTAAGAATAGACGGTCAAGGTAAGGGAGTGAACATACTTTTTTATCATGAATATAATATGAAAAATTAGAATGTACAGAAATTGGTTTTGATATTAGTGATTGTGAACTTAATGTTTTTGGCTGTGTACCTAATTTATTTGATTGTTCATCTAGTTAAGCAATGGTTAATTAGTGTTATGTTGTAATGTGATAAAAAAAATATAATTTTGGAAACACAATATACTTGATGGTTATAATATGTTTGCCAAATATGGCTCTTATGCTTGCCAGATAGAGCTTGTCAACATTTTTTTTTTATTGTGAAAATTTTTTACTTGCCAGAGTTCAGTTGTACTGTTATGCTTGCCAGATATGGTTGTTATGCCTTCAAAATTTTTCTTTTACCAAAAAAAAAACCTAAGACTTGTAAATAATTATTTTTCAAACAAAAGTATCCTGTTTCCTATGCTTTTTGGGAAAAAAGCACAATTAAACACTGCAAAATATGTATGATAAGGTGAAATATGGTTGTTTATGTAACGCCTGTTTTTTTTTTTTTGGCTTACCTTACTTGATACGTGTATGGACGTTTCGGAAATTTTCAATATCCGTACATAAATTAATAAAAATCATATTCCCAACTTCATTATAGAATAATTTTACCATAACCGAAAGTACCATTCATTAACCTGAATCTAACACACTACCATGGAAATAACGACTGACTAATGTGGAAACGTAAATTGGAAAATAATTTTACCACAATCGAAAGTACCATACATTAACTTGAATCTAACACACTACCATGGAAATAACGACTGACTAATACAGAAACGTAAATTGGAAGATCTTCAGGTTGTACTGTCACTGTGCCGAGCTCTCTCACTTGTCATAGCCTCCTTTCTTATTTACCTCTGATCCTGTCCGAAAGCTGAATCAATGGACGCTGGGCACGTGGGGCTCTCCGGTTGCTGACGTAGATCTTCGACTGGTCGTGTGGAGCTCCGGGGAACCTGCAAAGAAGTCGGGCCGGGAAAGGGTTCCCGGCGACGACCCTCCGACGCTCAAGTCAGAAAGATGAACAATAAGAAAGTGGCTCCAGGGATCCTTGATTGCATACCTCCGGTGAAGTCTAATGGCCTTTATATAGAGCCACGGGAACTTGGTGCACACAAACCGAGGTGTACATGTGTCATATCCCATACCGCAGCATGGGCTTGTCAGAAGAGCATGTCTGACTCCATACTGCTACAGTCTGAGCGTCTCCTTGATGGGACAGCAGAACATTCGATCGCACCATACTGAGTATGGTCTGGTCTTTGAACATGCCTGTTGTCAGCAACAGGGGTTACTGAGATGACGTTCACACTGTCCTCTACTCTTTGACTTCCTCTTCTCGGATCGACCATCAAGCCGCTCGGCCAGAGCATTCGTCTTTGGTCCGGCATAGGTGGTCGTCCGTCCGGGAAGGTTGAGGGTCGTCCGTCCACTCGGCTCGTATCGCCTGAAACCCTGGCCGAGCGGACAACCGCTCGGCCTTCACTCTTGATTTGCAATGCGCCCGAGCGGACTATCCGCTCGGCCATATGATCCGAGCGGACTATCCGCTCGACCATATGATCTTTTTCCCTTGGAAATTTGGGCTCACGGCCAGCTGGTTACTCTCTCGGGTGAAAATCATTGCCTAGTGCTCGGCCTGTCCCGCCCGCTCGTCGAACCCATGGGATTGACCCCCTTTGACTGTTGACCTCCACGCATCGTTGACCTTTGACTGTTGACCTCCACGCGTCGTTGACCTTTCCCTCATGAGGGTCCTCCGGCCTTACCACCGGATCAACCTCATTACGTGAAATAATTAGATCTATGAGTCTAAATACTCAGCACGTTCAAACCATAATGAGTAATAATCAATACACATAATTGTGTGCAACGAAATAAACCATAATGTCCCCAAACTTCTAACTTTCAACCTATATTGCATAAGCATAAACATACATGGACATAAATATGAACATGACATGACCATAATTTAACATAAATATAAACATAACATGAACATAAATGTGAGCATAAACATAGCATAAACATGAACTTAATAAGAACATAAACATGAACATAATCATAGCATAAACCAATGACATGATCGTAAACATAAGCATGAACATAAACTTTAACATAATCATGAGCATAAATGACCTGTATGAATCCCCGCGTTCCCATTCGGTGCTATAAATGCTATTTGTTATGGAACCCTGCAAAGCCTATCAACTTCACCTGAACGACCTATATGCTTATAACTCGCCCGATCGGGTTGAGAGTCTTTGACACTTAGTAATTTTTCATTCAAAACTTCCTGCATCCTTGGAATGAACCTTTTTACAAACTACATAATTTTAGTCACCAACTTACTACCCAGTCCGACAGGGCTGCAGATGGTTCGTGCTCCATGACCGATCCAACTTCCTTTCATTCTCGTCTTGTATATAATAAGACACTGAGTTGAGATTCTGAATCACTCTGTATGGTCATCGCCATGGAGCCTTCAGTTTTCCTATGTCGTCGACCGACTTGACTCTTTTTCAGACTAAGTCGCCAACCTGAAATGATCTTAGCATAACTCGTCTGTTGTAACTTTGCTTCATCCTTTCCCGGTAAGCCATCATCCGAACGACTGCCTTGTTTCTAACTTCATCTATTAAATCTAGCTCCATGAGGCACTACTCGAAATTATCCTTATCGTAGAGATGCACTTGATCATACTCAACTCCCATCTCAACCAGCACCACAACCTCTTCTCAGTATACCAAGTGGAATGGAGCTATTCCGGTCACTTCTTGGGGCATGGTGCAATAGGCCCACAACATGCTTGGTAACTCATCCACCCAGCTCCCTCCGACATGGTCGAGCTGAGTCTTGAGTCCTTTGAGGATTTCTCTATTGGTAATCTCCGTATGACCATTGCTTTGGGCATAAGCCACCGAAGTGAAGGCCTGCGTAATGCCATGGCTGTTGCACCACTCTCTAAGCCTTCATCCTTGAAACTGCCTCCCATTGTCAGAGACGAGTCTATGAGGCACGCCGAATTGGCAAATGATATTTTACCATAGAAACTTTATACCCATCTGCTAGGTTATCTTGGCTAGCAGTTTGACTTCTATCCATTTAGAGAAATAGTCTACCTCTACGAGGAGGAATTTCCTTTGTCCGGTCACCATTAGAAATGACCTTACAATGTTCATGCCCCATTGGTCAAACGGACAGAACACCATGATATTTCAGCTCCTCAGTTGGCTATGTGGTATGTTTTGATACTTCTGACAATATAGGAAGGTTGCCACTGTTCGCACAGCGTCGGCTTTAGTGGGCCAGAAATACCCTGCCAGCATAATTTTTCTTGCCAACGATCGACTGTCCGGGTGACTCCTGCAAGAGCCTTGGCGAACTTCTTGCAAAATATACTGAATATTCTCTAATCTGACGCACTTGAGCAGAGGCGTTGAGTAGATTCTCTTGTACAGGTGGTCCCCAATTAACGTGAACTGTCCATCCCTTTTTTTAGTAACCGCGCCTGCTCCCGGTCGCTCGGCAAGTCACCCGATCAGAGAAATCCGATCAGAGGAGTTCTCCAATCACTAGCAGCTCCTCCGGTCAGTCTATCAATGCACGCTACTAACATCACTTGCTCGATTGGTCCATTCATAACTACTGGAGTAAAGGAACTTGCTAACTTTGCCAGTTCGTCCGCATATTGATTCTCCACTCGGGGGATCTTTTGAACAATAACTTCTTGAGACCTAGCCTTTAACTTTTCGAACGCCTCTGCTAAAGCCTCAACCTTGCATTGTTTATTTCAAAAATCCCAGAGAGTTGCTGCGCTGCCAATTGAGAGTCTGAGTGGATAAGGACTCGCGAAGCTCCGACATGCCTTGCTGCTTGCAGACCGGCTATCAGCACCTCATACTCTGCCATGTTGTTTATAGCTCTGTAGTCTAGCCGAATGGACAGCTGCATTCGATTAATACATGGTGATATCAGGAGTATGCCCACGTCACTCCCTTGCTGAGTGGACGATCCATCCACATAAATCTTCCAAGTTACTTCCCGCTCGATGTTTTGCACCTCCGTCACAAAATCAGCTAAGGCTCGCGCCTTGATCACCGACTGAGATTGATAATGGATATCAAATTCGCTTAACTCCGTGATCCATTTAATTAGTCGGTCGAATGCTTCTGGGTTAAGGAGGACTTGCCCTAGAATGCTATTAGTCAACACAATTATTAGATGCGACAAAAAGTAAGGGCGTAACCTTTTGTTGGAATGTATACTAAAAGCCTACCTTTTTGTATAAACATTTATTTAGAAATAAGAATCACATTGGTCAAATGTCTACATTTATGCTAATTGTAGTTGTTCATTTAATTTATATTGAAGATAACATGGTGTGAGGAGACACACAGAAGATCATGTTATCAGATCCTTATAAATTATAAACAGTTGCTCACAACCAAGATGGTATGAGACAAACCATTGGAGTGGTTATAGTGTAATTAGGTATTAGTTTATCTTGACTAATAAATTACACTAGTACACAATGAGTGTATTAAGCAGGACCATTTGAGGTAGTTTCTTTTATACTGACTCTTTAAAAGAACAAGACCTCTGTTATTATGGAAGTGCATGCTCTTAATTATGATATAATAACAAGCACGTATACTTAATATTTATTTCTTTAATTTATCAAAGGGTGCGATTTAATTCGATAAATCAATAGGCTCGATAAGTTGGGAAATGATATTATTTATATGGTGTGTTGTTGATTATAGAATGAAACTGTGTCCTAGTAATCTAGGTTGATAATGCCCCATTGAGGAGCTCATTAGGATTGTCATATAAACGCTGCAGGTGGACTTAGTCTGTCATGACAGTAAGGATGAGTGGTACTACTCTTGGAGCTAGATATTAATTAAGTGAGTTGTCAGTAACTCATTTAATTAGTGGACATTCGATATCTTAAACATAAGAAGATTAACACACTCATAATAAGAAGAAGCCCATAATATAATTTGGGATTGGTGCGGTAGTTCAATAATAGGTCTTTAGTGGTATGAGTTATTATTGATGAACTTGAGTTGGGTGTTCGGGGCGAACACGGAAAGCTCAAGCTCATCGGGAGACCAAAACCAATTCCTCCTCTCGGTCCCTATTGTAGCCTCTTATATATAGTCTTATATCCAACCAAAGTCTAGCCTCTTAGCCCATGCTAGGGGCCGACCCCTATCCTTGCTTGGAGCCCAAGTAAGGGGCCGGCCAAGCCAAGCATGGGGCTCAAGCTAGGGCCGACCAAGCCTTGCTTAGTGCCCAAGCAAGTGGCCGACCAAGTAAGGAAAGGAAAGGGAATTTTATTAAAAATAAAATTTTGATAAAATTTTTCCTTTTATGTTTTTATCCACATGGTTTTAAAAGAGAGTTTTAATTTTGAAATCTTTCCTTTTATAGATTTTCTACAAAGGATTAAAAGAGAGATTAGATATCTTTCCTTATTTGTAGATATCTATAATGTTAAAAGAAAGATTTTAATTTTAAAGAAAACTTTCCTTTTTGTAACCATGATATAAAAGGATTTTTATTTTAATCTTATCTTTTATAGATATCTATAAAAGAATTTAAAAGAGAGAGATTTTAATTTATAAAACATTCCTTTTATAGCTAACCACAAAAGGGATATTTTAAAGAGAGATTTTAATTTTTGTTTAAAATCTTTCCTTGTTTGTTTTACAAGAGGTGGATGGCCATATCATGTATAGAAAAGGAAGTTTATAAAAGAGAGGTAAAGGGTGCCTTCATGGAACACAACTTCTATTCTATTGTTCCTCTCTCTTTTCCTTTTGGTGGCCGACCCTCTTCCTTTCTCTCTTCTCCTTTGTTTTCCACATTGTGGCCAGCGGCATTAAGACTACTAGGAGCTTTGGTGGCCGGTTACTAGGAGGAGAAGAAGAAGAGAAAGGAGGCCCTCTTGTCTAGATCCCTTTGGTGGCCAGAGCTTGGAGGAAGAGAAGAAGACATTGGTGGATTTCTTCTTGGTAGATCGTCGCCCACACGACGTCCAAGAGAAGGAGAGGAATACAATAGAAGGTCAAGAGGTTTTTGTTTACAAAGAAAGGTATAACTAGTTGCTTTATTCCGCATCATACTAGTTTTCTTTGTACGAATTTTTGAAATACTAAACACAAGAGGCTAACGATTCTAGGCAATCGATTTTATATTTCGATTATGTGTTTCTTTTGTTTTTCGATCTTGTGATTCGATTGTTCTTAGTTGTTAAACCTAGGGTTATTATAAGGAGATTAAATATTGAATTTCGTTGAAAGACTTTGTCTAGGAAGTGGTGGATGATCTCATACCCAAGAAGGCCTAATACCTTGCCATGTTTAACCTGGAAGCCGATCTCTGAAATAAATATTTAATTAACTTTGTAACATTGGTGAATTTGGATTAATAATGTTAAGCATCGTTTGCGATCCAAGTCTAAACCTCTAAGAACAGATAAGTTGAATTTGGAATCAATAATGTTAAGTTCTGTTTGCGATTCCAAATTTAATTTCTAAAGAACACAATAGGTTGCTAGGAAAGGTTCGGGACTTGTACAAAATTTTTGTATAGGGGAACTAGTACGATATTTCGAGTAGCAACCAACACCTCCGAGCGACGAGGACTATCCCATACGCCAGCTTCTCGAGACATGTGTAGCGAAACTCAACATCTTTCAACATATGACTTAAATAATACACTGACTGTTATTCAGTGTGTTCTGCCGCACCAACACTGAGCCAACCGTCCGCTTTATTGATGACAGGTACATCCAGAGTGGTTCTCCAGCTATAGGTTTCACTAATACAGGTAAAGAAGTTGGATAAGTCTTGAGCTCCTCTTGAGCTCCTCTAATGCCATATCGCACTTGACATCCCATTGGAATTTCATTGATTGACACAGAACCTTGAAGAAATGGTGACTCTGATCAGAGGATTTGGATATGAATCTTGATAGAGCAGTATTTCGTTTGGTCAGCCATTGAGCTTCCTTCAGATTGCGTGGAGGTGACAAGTCTTAGAACGCTTTCACTTTGCTTGGATTTGTCTCGATCCCTCGTTCGGTAACTATATAACAGAGAAAGTGTTCGCTCCTTGCTCAGAATAGACACTTGTTTGGATAAAGCTTGATTTCGTACCTCCTCAGCGTTCGACAGGTTTTTTCATGTCTACACAAAGGTCAGTGGCTCAAAGGGATTTTATTAAAATGTCATCGATGTATACCTCCATGTTCTGGCCGATCTGCCTTCGGAACACCTTGTTCATCAACCTCTGGTATGTGGCTCCAATGTTTTTTAGTCCACACGGTATCACATTATAGCAGAAGGTTCCGTCAATCATTATAAAGCTGACCTTTTCTTGTTTTTCTCTGGCGAGCGAGACTTGGTGGTAGCCTTGGTACACATCCAGCATGCAAATCAGCTCGCAGCCGGTTGTGGAGTCCATCATTTGATCAATGCATGGTAGCGGGTAGTAGTCCTTCAGGCAGACCTTGATCTAATCCCGAAAGTCAATGTAGACCCGTCATTTATTACCCTTCTTAGATACTAGCACCACATTAGTTAGCTAGGTGGGGAATTGGACTTCACTTATGTGGTCGACCTCTGACAATTTTTCTACTTCTGCCCAGATGATCTAATTTTACTTAGAGCTGAAGTTTCTTTTCTTTTACTTAACTGGCTTGACGTCTGATCGGATGTGCAACTCATGTTGTACAGTGGTTGGCAAGATGTCCGGGAGCTCGTGTGTTGCCCATGCGAATACATCATGATTTTGACTTAGACAGGCTACTAACTTCTCCTTCTTTTCTACAGCCAAATCGACTGCTATGAAAGTGGTAGCCTCTGGTTGGGTTGGGTGAACTTGGACCTTTTCTTTCTCGTCATACACCAGCGCCGACAGTTCCTCTAAGATTGCATTTACCTCTAACCGCTAGGCCTTTCGAGCGGCTTTTGACTCGGTCTTGACCATCTCGACGTACATCGCCAAGTGGCCAGCTAGTTGCCCTTTACTTCACCAACCGAGTTCTTAACGGGGAACTTGATCTTCTGGCAGAATGTAGAAATGATCGCCCAAAACTCATTCAAGGCCGGTTAGCCCAATATGACGTTGTAGGCGGAAGGAGCGTCCACAATGATGAAGTTTGTCATCCTCGTTCCTCTAAGCAACTTATCTCCAAGGGATATGGCCAGCCGAGCCTGACCGATCGATAATATTTTGTTGCTGGTGAACCCGTATAAGGGAGTCGTCATGGGCCGCAACTCGCTTCGGTCTATTTGTAGTTGGTCGAACGTCTTTTTGAAAATAATATTCACTGAACTATCTGTATTTGCAAAAGTACAGTGAATATTATAGTTAGCAATTACCGCTTTGATGATTAAGGCATTATCGTGAGGGACTTCCACTCCCTCCAAGTCTCGAGGACTAAAGCTAATTTCCGGTCCTTCTGCTATTGCTCTGCTACACCCAATGGAATAGATCTCCAGGCGCCGATCGTGTGACTTCCGAGCTTGATTTGAGTCGCCATCAGTCGGGCCCCTTGCAATCATTCCTATATTGCCATGACTGACGTTGTGGCAGTTCTCCTCTTCCCGAGATGAGACTCGCGGCTACTCAGCCGATGCCGATGTTCTTTGGCTCTGTGTCGAATGTCGGTGCTCTTTGCAGAGGGCCTTCTCTCTTCATGCCGCTCTCCTGGTCACCTGTGATGGTGTAGATCAGGGGATGAGGACCGACACTGTGATCTTGGGGAGGCCGCTCGGCGGGGCTTTAGCTTGAGACTGTAACAGTCTATGGTGTTATGCGTCGCTACCTGATGGAATGAGGAGAAGAGCGGTGCCCATTATCCTCTTTCGATGGATCTTCCCCGCTCGGCTTCCACATGCTGGATCGTGTGTGTATGGGGCTCTGGGTGCTGTTGTGCTGCTCTACTCGGGGCCCCTTTGTGGTGGTTTGAATGGGCCATTTGGCGTTCTAGGATGGCTGTTGGCTTAGGGATCGGTTCCTTCCTCCGAGCCACCTAGGCCTCTTCAACATTGATGTACTTGGTAGTTCACCTGAGTAAGTGATCAAAGTCTCGTGGGGGTTTCCGAATGAGCGAACGAAAGAACTCGCACTCTAAAAACCCCTGTGAGAATGAACTTACAAGGATCTCCGGAGTAGCCGATGGGACCTCCATAGTCACTTGGTTAAATCTTTTAATGTAGACCTACAGGTCTTCCTTGGGCCCTTGCTTAACTTCAAACAAGTTGACATTTATCTTCTAGAGACGGTGACTGCTCGTGAATTGTTATAGGAACACCGAGTGCAAATCCTTGGAACTGCAAATCAATCCAATTAGCAGCCACCTGAACCACCTCTGCGCTGATCCAGATAGCGTGGTGAGGGAAACCCGACATTTGACTTAGTCGGTGTATTGATGGAGCATGGCCATGTTGTCAAACTTGATGATGTGATCCTCGGAATTGGTCGCCTCCGTGTATTCTCCAATGGTTAACGGCGTGTAATGTCATTGCAACTGATCGCCCATGATCTCCTGAGAGAATTTTATGTTTATCCGTTCGAGAGATCAATCGTCGAGCCTTGGTGCATGCTTTACCCTTTCGCTCGTCCCGAGCGGGCGCATTATCCGATGAGAATCCTTGGGCCCTATCCGCTCGACTTTGTTCCTCTAAAGGGGTGCAGAACAACACTCGGTGATAGGGGATTGGTGCATTCAGTGCATCTCTAAATATGCCAGTCGGCTTGTTGTTCGCCTTACGAGAGGCGGGGTTTTCCTCTCGATCTCTATGGTTGGATTACTAGTTGGTTGCCAATGTCGCGGGTTCATTCACATGGCGATTGACTATTGCTTGCTACTGCTGCTCCAACATCTTAGTCACTTGTGCTTGTATCAGCATTTCCAACTCCTCTTGCATCAATGCCATGGTGGTGAGTCATCCAACGTCCTCATCTCTACGTTTCAGATTCAAGTAAATTTCTCATAAATGGTGCTAAATATAATCTTGTCCAGAAACAACGAAGATGGCCAGCTGGGGATGTGACTTTGAAGTTGATGCGGTGAAGACTCCACGTAACCCTGTAACACGAAAACATTAGTGCCGGGCTGGGAAAGAGTTCCCGGCGTTGACTCTCCGATACTCAAGTCAATGTTCAGTGATTTCAAAAAATGGAGAACTATAACTACAAGATGTAGAAGATGAAGTTGTGCATACCTTTTCCTATAGAGGAGAACCCTCTTTTTGTTGGTGCAGCGAGGTCGGCAAGAGGAGAGGGGTGAATTGCCTGAAAATAAAGAATACCCTCCTCAAACTTTCAACTCAAAAAATAGCAACAATAAAATAAAAAATAAACAGTAATAAAAGAGAGATAGGGAATTTAACTTGGTTACAACCCAGGGAATTGTTAATCCAAGGCAGTCGAACAGAAGGCAGTCGAACAACTCTACTAGAATGTCTCCTTCACTGTAGGCGAAGAAGCCTTTTTACACACTAAGAACACTCAGAAGTTGCTAGGAAGTTGTTACTCAGTTGAATGGATAATTTCCTAGCTCCAAGGCCTTTATATAGCTCTTGGAAATCCTATCTCGAGTGTTGAGGGCGCCTCCAACGAGGTTGAGGGTTCCTCCAAGGGGTTTAACCAGATAAAACTCTATCCGATTGCAAACGACCACTTTGGCCAGGTCGAAGGCGCCTCCAATGGCCTTGAAGGCGCCTTGAACTGGTTGAGGGCACCTTCAAGCCAATGAAGGTGCCTCTAATACTACAGGCAGTGCAGGCGCCTTAAGCACTTCGTTGAAGACACCTCCAGCTAGCTGTTCTAGCTCCTTTGGGCTTGTTTTCTTCTTCCGAGGCTCCGATTGCTTGGATGATTGCGGCCAACTGAAATAGGGTTTACCCGAATCCAATATCCGGCCTTCTCCTCGAACAGGCTTCCAACCCGGCTTCTCACCCTCGAATGCCGTGCACGTTCTTCTCGTCCATGGTGTACTTTTCCGTAGCTCTTTCGCCCTTCGGATGCACCGAGCCCGTCGACTTCCTTCTCGCTAGCTACATCTTCCGCTAGACTTCCTGCGCTCCTAAGCTCCTACACACTTAGACACAGGGATCAAATAACAAACAAGACCTAACCTAACTTGGTTGATCACATCAAAATAACCACGAGGTCCAACAATCTCTCCCTTTTTGATGTGCATCAACCCAAATTCAAGTTAGGGGGGAAAACAGACAAGAAGTAATTTAAAGAAATTACTAAACTAACATTTTATGCAGAAAGGTTACAATAAAAGAATTTGCAATACTCAGAAAAAGAAATTTTTATTTTTTAACTCTTCCTAAACTAACTCTTCCTAAACTTGTTCCTGTCTCTCCCCCTTTGATCACAGCAAAAAAAATGGGATCATAATTTTCAAGTAGAAGTTTTCTAAGGAAAAGTTAAAAAAAAATCTCAAAATAATTTCTAAGTTAAAAAAAACTTTTTGAAAATTTTCTAAGTGAAACTTTAGGTAAGATTTAAACAAAAATTTCTAATTTAAGAAGAAATTTTAATTTTGAAAAAAAAATATTATTTGAGAATTTTTCTAAGTAAAAATTTTATGCATGAAACATTTTTCTAAGTATAAAAATAATTTTTTTAAAAAAATGTTTGATTTTTTTTTAAAAGAATTATTTAATTCTAATTTTAATGTTTTACCAGAAAGTTAATTAAACATTTTTATTTCAATATTTTGGCTTCCAGGTTATGGTGAGGCACTAGACCTTCTTGGTTATTGGAGCAACAACCACTTCTTTAGATAAAACCTCATAAATAAATTTTAACATTTAATTTTCTCGCTGAAAGCTTTAAAAAAAATTTAGTCTAGAAAAGATTTTGAAACTCAGTAAAGGTTCCTTCCTACTGGATTAATCAAGAACTTAGGGGGTATATAACTTTCAGAAACTTTCCTAAGTTGTCCCTGATGTTTTCTAATGTACCAGTTTAATTTCCATATAACTTGAGTCTTGATTTTGTAAATTTATTTAAGCATGCATAATTATTTTTCAAAATTTTAATTTCTCATTTTCTAATTTTAAATTATCGTACATTTTTAGTGGGCATGCTTTTGCTAAGTTTAATTTTAATTCATTATTCTCCTTTTCTAATTTAACTAAGTCTTTAGTGAGAACTTTTATGAATTGAAAGGATTGCTTGGGAGTCAGATTACATACCTCACTTACCTCTATATCTGATGCTCCCCCTTTATAGTAGCTTTCTTTTTCTGATGATACTCCCCCTTCATCTATGCTCATCTCTGAGCTGGTTTCTTCGAAAAGATGGTTGACCATCAGTGCTAATCCCGAGAAGGCTTCGACTTCTGATTCCGAGGATGATGATTCATCCCATGTAGCCTTCAGACTTTTGCGCTTTGAGGTCGTCGGCTTTTGAAACTTCTCCTTGTCCCTTTTCTTTAGTCTTGGGCAGTCATCCTTGATGTGCCCTTCCTCGTTGCAGTTGTAGCAACGAATCGTCCTTTTGTTGCGTTGATGTCTTTTTGACTGCGATCTAAATTTATTAGTTTTAATAAATTTATTCAATTTTCTTACTAATAGAGCCGCTTCAGACTCGTCGATCGACGCTTCAGAGTCGGGATTGCCCTTTTCGACTTGGAGAGCAATATTGAGATTTAGCTTTGCTTGACTTGGCCATGCAATTCAAGACTCGTGAAGTTCGAAGGTAGAAAATAGGTTTTCTAAAGTACTTACCTCAAAGTCCTTAGAGATGTAGTATGCATCTACTAAGGAAGCCCATTCTGGAGATCTTGGGAAGGCATTGAGTGCGTACCGGATCGAGTCTCGGTTTGTTACCGATTCTCCAAGGTTATTTAGTTGAGTTATCAGCTCTTTTATTCTTGCTTGGAGTTCCGTTACCTTCTCGCTGTTGTTCATCCGGAGATTTGTCAGTTGAGTCCGGATGATGTCCCGCCTTGCTAGCTTCGCTTCTGAAGTGCCTTCGTGGAGCTCCAGAAATTTTTCCCAGAGGCTTTGGCGGAGTCGTAGCTTCCGATCCGACTTACCTCCTAGGGTGACAGAACGTTGAGCAGGTGAAATTCTGCCTTTTCATTGGCCACGAAATCGGCTTGCTCCTTCTTCGTCCACTGATACTCTTCTTTGTCTTTTGGAGCTGTAAACCAAATTTCATAGTTAGAAGAATGTCAAAATCTATTTAAAAAAATACCTCTATTCTTCATCTCCATGTAGCGAAGTCTTTGTCGAATTTTGGGGATGAATGTTTGTTTCGGCCATCGTCTTGATCTTTGTGCTTTAGTCGGTGGTTAGTCCTTTTGAGACGGTCTGACTCTAATACCACTTGTTGGTACAGCGGGGTCGGCAAGAGGAGAGGGGTGAATTGCCTGAAAATAAAGAATACCCTCCTCAAACTTTCAACTCAAAAAATAGCAACAATAAAATAAAAAATAAACAGTAATAAAAGAGAGACAGGGAATTTAACTTGGTCACAACCCAGGGGGTTGTTAATCCAAGGTAGTCGAACATCTCTACTAGAATGTCTCATTCACTGTAGGCGGAGAAACCTTTTTACACACTAAGAACGCTCAGAAGTTGCTAGGAAGTTGTTACTGAGTTGAATGAATAATTTCCTAGCTCCAGGGCCTTTATAAAGCTCCTGAAAATCCTATCTCGTGTGTTGAGGGCGCCTCCAACGAGGTTGAGGGTGCCTCCAAGGGGTTTGACCGGATAAAACTCTATCCGATTGCAAACGACCACTTTGGCTAGGTCGAAGGCGCCTCCAATGGCCTTGAAGGCGCCTTGAACTGGTTGAGGGCACCTTCAAGCCAATGAAGGTGCCTCCAATACTGCAGGCAGCGCAGGCACCTTCAGCACTTCGTTGAAGATGCCTCCAACTAGCTGTTCCAGCTCCTTTGGACTTGCTTTCTTCTTTCGAGGCTCCGATTGTTTGGATGATTGCGGCCAACCGAAATAGGGTTCACCCGAACCCAATATCCGACCTTCTCCTCGAGCAGGCTTCCAACCCGGCTTCTCATCCCTCGAACGCCGTGCACGTTCTTCTCGTCCATGGTGTACTCTTCCGTAGCTCTTTCGTCCTTCGGACGCACCGAGCCCATTGGCTCCCTTCTCGTGCCGTTCTTCTCGCTAGCTACGTCTTCCGCTCGACTTCCTGCGCTCCTAAGCTCCTGCACACTTAGACACAGGGATCAAATAATAAACAGGACCTAACCTAACTTGGTTGATCACATCAAAACAACCACGGGGTCCAACACTTTTATAGTGCCATTGTAGTGTCTGTGCACACATCCCAAAATGTAGGTACATTTTCCTAGGTGTTCTTGGAAAAGACAAATCAAAAAGTACCTCTGACACTATTTCTTAAGCAGTCATACAATTCTCTGATGGACAACCTAGAAGTTTTTAAAGTACGATTGCTTACTGGACATGCCCTGCTATTAGCGACACAAACTCCCAAAAGAATATGAAAAGATATTTTAGCGAGGTCATGTATAGCCGACCGGAGTCCGCTCGGCTAGGTTGCCTCCACTCGGTAGTGTCCTTAGGACCTACTAGCTTGTCTCTTTCCTTGCTTCCTGACCGTCTGTTGGTTGCTATGCGGAATATCATACCGGTTCCCCTGTACAAAAATTTTGTACAAGTCCTGAACCTTTACTAATAACCTATTGTGTTCTTTAGAAATTAAATTGGGAATCGCAAATGAAACTTAACATTATTGATTCCAAATTTAACTTATCTGTTCTTAGAGGTTTAGACTTGGATCACAAATAATACTTAACATTATTGATCGAAATCCACCCATGTTACAAATTCAATTAAATATTGATTTCAGAAATCGACTTCCAGGTTAAACATGGCGAGACACTAGACCTTCTTGGGTATGAGAGCATCCACCACTTTCTAGACAAAGTCTTTCAATGAAATCTAATATTTAATTTCCTTATATAACCCTAGGTTTAACCAAAAGGAACAATCGAATCACAAATTTGAAAAAAAAAAAAAAACACAAACTTGAATCACAAATTCGAAAACTAGAATCATATGCCTCTTGTGTTTGGTATTTCAAAAATTATACAAAGAAAACTAGTATGATGCAAAAAATAATTACTAGTTATACCTTTCTTTGTAAGCAACAACCTCTTGATCTTCTATCGTATTCCTCTTCTTATCTCGGACGTTGTGTGAGCAACGATCTACTGAGATGAGAATCCACCAAGCCTCCTTCCTTCTTCCAAGTTTCGGCCAAGCACCTTTCTCCAAGACATAGCAATTCTCGGCCACCAACTAAGCTCCAAGGGATGCAAGAGCAAAGACTCCTTTCTTTTCTTCTTCTCCTAGCAAGAACCGGCCACCACAAGAACTCCAAGAAGGGGATGCACCGGACACTAAAGAAGAAAAGAAGAGGAGAAGAATAGGGCCGGCCACACACCAAGGAAGAGAGGAGGAACTATAGAAGATATGTTGTGAGGTGAGACACCTCTAGCCTCTCTTTTATATTCCTTGGTCTTGGCATATAAGGAAATTTAATTATAATTAAAATTCCCTTATTCTCCTTGCCATTGATTAATAAGGAAAATTTAATTAAAAATTCCTTTTAACCCTTTACATGGCCGGCCACATCATATGCTCCAAATAAGGCAAGTTTTAAACACGAAATTAAAACTTCCTTATTTGTTTCCGGAAAATTTTAAAATAAAAATTTCTCTAATAATTTTTCCCTTCATGGTTGGTTATAAAAGGAAATTTTATAAATTAAAATCTCTCTATTAAAACATGTGGATGATTTCCAAAAAGGAAAGTTATCTTTAAAATTAAAATCTTCCACTCAATTTACAAATAAGAAAAGATATCAAATCTTTTCTTAATCTTTTGTAGAAATTATAATAGGAAAGATTTAATTTTAAAACTTTTTTTTATATCATCAAGATGGTTACAAAAAGAGAAAGTTTTATCAAAAATTAAAATCTTCCTTTTAACTACAAATAAGGAAAGATATCAAACTTTTCACTTAATCTTTTGTAGAAAGTTATAAAAGGAAATATTTAAATTTTAAATTCTCTTTTAAAACCATGGTATCCACATATGGAAAGATTTTAAATAAAATCCCTTTTATTCTTTACATGGCCGGCCACACCAAGCTTGGGCTCCAAGCTATGGTCGGCCACCTATACTTGACTCAACCTATGTCTTGGTTGGCCCAAGCTTGCTTGGCCGGCCACCAAATGGTTGGGTAAGAAGGTGGGTATAGGTGGGTATAACACTTTATAAATAAGAGGCTACGATAGGGGCCGAGAGGAGGAGTTGGTTTTAGTCTCCCGATGAAATTAAGCTTCCCGTGTTCGCCCCGAACACCCAACTTAATTTCATCAATAATAATTCATGCCACTAAAGAATTATTATTGAATTACCGCACCAATCCCAAATTATATTTTGGGCTCCTTCTTATTATGAGTGTATTAGTCTCCCTGTGTTTAAGATATAAAATGGCCACTAATTAAATGAGTTACTAACAACTCACTTAATTAATATCTAGCTCCAAGAGTAGTACCACTCAACTTTATTATCATGTCGGACTAAGTCCACCTGTAGGATTTACATGACAATCCTTATGAGCTCCTTTTGGGGACATCATCAACCTAGATTACTAGGACATAGTTTCCTTCTATAATCAACAACACACACTATAAATAATATCATTTCCCAACTTATCGGGCCTCTTGATTTATCGAACTAAATCTCATCCATTGATAAATCAAAGAAATAAATACTAGATATATGTGTTTGTTATTATATCAGGATTAAGAGCACACACTTCCATAATAACAAAGGTCTTGTTCTTTTATTCAGTCAGTATAAAAAGAACTTACCTTAAATGATCCAACTCAATACACTCAAAGTGTACTAATGTAATTTTATAGTTAAGATAAACTAATATCAAATTACACTATGACTATTCCAATGGTTTGTTCCTTTCCATCTTAGTCGTGAGCTACTGTTTATAATTTATAAGGAATTGATAACATGATTTTCTGTGTGTGATACCACACACCATGTTATCTACAATATAAATTAATTGAACAACTACACTTAGCATATAAATGTAGACATTTGACCAATGTGATTCTTTATTTCACAATAAAATATTTACAAAAGGCTAGACTTTTAGTACACACTCTAACACCGTCATCGGTCCTTCCACTCTAATCGGGGTGTGGTACCCAATCAACGACACCAATTGCTGCTTACCTTTTTTTGTGGTTAGAGGGAAATTTTACCTAGCCAGGGGGAGCCCGTCTTAATTGTCTCTCACGCTGGTACCATTCGCTCGGTCGTACTTAGTCCGCTCGACCGTAGCCGGTTCGTTCGGACGTGCACAGTCCGCTCGACCGACTTGGATACCTCGCTTGACTCTATCTTTCACGTCAGTCAATCTTTCTTACTTTGACGTATCCCTGGTGAGACCCCTCATTATTACCGGATCAGTCATTAACATAATATAATCATAAATGTAACATAACAAAAGCATACTTGTGAGGCATAAACATAAGCATGCTTGCATAGTCATGAACATAACATAATCATATAACATAACATAAGTTGTTGATCAAATAACTACCCTAGCGCTAGGTTGGTAGAGGTCTGAACTTTAGACCAAAGTCCCTACCGGTAGGGATCCAAACTTTAGACCGAAGTCCTCATTATTCTGGCGTGCTCACCGGGCATAAGTCCTTGGATTATACCACCATCCCAGAACATAACTTGATTGATTCTGGCATGCTCATCGAGCATAAGTTGGATGATTCCACCATCCCAAAACATAATTCGATAATCTCCTTAAGCTTATGTCCCTGGTTTATAACTTAATCTATATATAACATAAACTTACGACCAACACCCACTTGCATTCAATTTTCTATTTAATTCTTGTATATATAGATATGCTAAAATATTGTAAAAATATTACTTATATAATAATAAATTCTTAATATAACAGTGAGGATTCTTGAGCTACTAGCACATGTGGCATAGATTCTAAACAGTAAATAACATGCACATAACTTCTATAAAACCTCTTCAAAACCTTGAAGCCGAACCCATACAATCATATATATTTTTATAGAGCACTATTAACATATTTAAGCATGAAATGCACATGCAGATATATTTTCATAAATCATCATAAGCAGTATAAAGCCTAGAACCCGAAACCACAGATGCACTTACTTACCCTTAACATATTACAGTATAGAAACCCACATGCATATTATCATTAATTCCAGAGCATACATAATTAATAGAAACATGGTTGTATCCCATACATTCACACATGATGATATCAATAAGAACCGTAACATAATTAATAAAACATGGATGCATCCCATACATTCACGCATGCAATATTATCATTAAAACATGATAGAACCTATCCCTATAATCCATGGTTAAATTATACTTCACAATTGCGTACATACAAGACCTTATTTTTGGTATTAAACCTTCTAGCAAGAGGGAAATGTTGGATAAATCGGAATGACCCTAGATTTTGATGTTTAGGTAAATGTTTAAGTTAAGCTTATTGTAGTATTTGATATATGCTTATGAGTATGCAAGATGCAGGTACAACAAGAAAAGTTCAAGTAGGATCTTGGCAAAAGAAAAGTCCAAGGGGGAATCTTGGCAAAGTCTAAGGGGGGATCTTGGCAGTGTAAATCTAAGTATGTAGTCTTAGCAATGTAAGTCCAAGTGTGACTTGACAAGATTGAAGTCCCTGAGCAAGGAGCTCTTGGCAATGGAATACCTAATAATAAAGGACAAGTTCGATGGAAGCTCTTGAAGACAAGGCGTGAAGAATGAGGAAGCATCTGAGGGACGTAAGGCTAATGGAGAAGGCTAGAAAGTAAGGTCGAGATTGTACGAGCAAGGCTACGTGCATGAGAGATTGTACTCGAGTTAAAATCCTATGTTTAGGGTTTTACCAGTCTACTAGCAACTGGACCAGTTGACTAGGGCAGGGCACAAAATATTTGTATACCCAACGGCTATGAAAACCAGTCTATTAGTACTATAACCAGCTGACTGACACTATAGCCAGCTGACTAGTAATGTAGCCAATCGATTGGTACATTGTAGTAGTCGACTCGTACAATATAGCAATTGACTGGTAAATAACTGGTAAAGAGTCATTAGTAAAATCACGGATTATGTGGAGTACCGTTAGCCAGCACTAGTCGACTAGTATAAGTACCGGTCGATTGGTAATAGTAAAATCAAATTGTTGATTTTCCCAAGCTATTTCCCATCTTAAGCATAACAATAACAAGTTATATAAACTAATTAATGATCAAGACAGAAAATTGAACATGTTTAGGGTTTATAAGGCACATAAACACTATAGCATGCAACCTTGATATCTATGTCTGCACAATCTATATGAACCGATTATTGCATCAAAAGAGAGAACACATCTTTTTCTTTTATGTTGAAGAATCAATTACAGGGGTGAAGGCGAGGGATGAGATCGGATCTTGGCTTCTTCCTTCAACCTTCCCACTCCACAACTCCCCCTCCCCCCCCTCTCTCTCTCCCCAATGTTAGGGTCGACAGAAACTCCTTCTCTAATCCCCAATCTCAAAACTATTTATTCTTTTATATAGACCCAAATTAGGAATTTAATCATTATTTTATTTATGTATAATTATATTAAAATCATCATATTTCCGTTATTTAGGGAGTTTCTATTGGATCGATTATGCATGTGAGAGGAGAGGGGGGGGGGGGGGGGGGAGGTGAATCACGTGGTTTTCAAAAACTTTTTTTTTTTTTGAAATCACTAGTATGCGCAGCGGAAATAAAAAGGGTGAACAACATAGGAAAATACAAGTGATTTTACTTGGTTTAGAGCCTTCGACGACTCCTACTCCAAGACCCAGGTCCCGCAAACCAATCGATGGGTAATCCATTAAAAACCTCTTTCGATACCTTCGGAAGAGGGAATCGAGTACAGAGAAAATTTAGAGAAGTGTAACAGACTACACTTTCCATTTGTAGAATTTAATTACAACTAGAAATCTTGTTACCGACACTTTAGGAATTGATGTGAAAGCGTTCATGTCGGAGTAGGTCTGTCTGCCACGATCAGAAGTCCTCGGAGTAGTCGTCGGACGCAGCAGCTTTGTAGCAGAGTCGTAGCAAGAGATCGGAGCAGTCAGAGCCTCAAATGGACGCGCAGTAGTTTGTATAAGTGTTGTTCTTGGTTACTTGGTTGAGCCTGTCTTATATAGGCTGTGGAAGACGCCTTCAATTGGTCAAACGCTATCCCAAATAGCCCGGCTCTTATCCACGATGACGTCCAAGTTTATCCTGTGGAAGGCACCTTCCATGTCCATGAAAGACGCCTTCTATGAACAGTGTGAAGGCTCCTTCCATAGCCATGGAAGGCGCCTTCGGGCACTGTTCACCCGAAGGTAATTTCTCTCTTTCGTCCTGCAAAACAATGTTAGTCCAATAAATCTGCAAGACAAGTGTTAGCATAATTATAATTAAAGAGTGGTAATTAGTTTCTGTCTTCCCTAGACCAGGAACTAATCAAGGTCTCAGTTTAGGGATCTCAAATGAATCTAAACTGGACCGACGCTTGCTGTCCCACAACCTGGGACGCATCCTTACTTGGTTACTCTCCTCCAGTAACTTACCTTAGCTTATCAGTTTGCCAAACATCCGGTCAGCTCGTCAACTTGTCTGGACTTCATGCTAGCTATCCAGTTGCCCCGTTGACCTAGCTGGACTTCTTGCCAGATATCTGATCAGTCTGTCGACTTATCTAGACTTTGTACTAGCTATCCGGTCAGCCCGTCGACCTAGCTGGATTTTATACCAGCTATCCGGTCGACCCGTCAACCTAGCTAGATTTCGTACCAACTATCCGGTCTGCCCGTTGACCTAGCTAGATTTTCTACACACTTAATCAAGTGGTTAGATCACAACAAAACCTAACTTAACTTACTTGTCATTCATCAAAATCTGAGTTAGACCGTTAGTGTAAAACTACACCAATAATCTTCCCCTTTTTGATGCAATGACAATCCGGGTTAAGTTAAGGAAAAAACACACACAAAAATAGACACAGAATATGGTTTAAGTTATTCAGATTTAATTCATTTCAGAGTTTGCTAACTTAATCAACTTAACCCCTTAACGTTCCCTATAAAATACCGTAAAAAATAGTAATAAAATAATAAGGTTTAATAGATGAATAACCTTACTGAAATTTTTAAAATTTTTTAAATATTTTCTAGGAATTTTTCAGAGCTAGTACGACGGATTTAAGGGGATGAATTTATAGGCTAAGTGAAAGCCTGTTTGGATATCCCAATTAAAGTGGGAGTTGATAGATTTAATTAACCCTAGATATTTAATTAAGCCCTAAGTCCCTATTTTTTTTTCTCTTCCTCTCCAGATTCCCCTCTTCCTCTCTTCCTCTCACGTCAATCCCCTCTTCCTCTCTTCCTCTCACACCAACCTCTCCTCTCCCAATCCTTCATCGTCGCTAACCATAGAGCTCTGATTGTCGGATATTGCGATCTCGATCCACCGTCGGCCGGGAGTCACAACTCTTCTTTTCTTCCTCACGCACTCCCTAGATGCATGCCATCTCCCTCTAATGCGTGGCGCTCTCTATATCGATGTTGCGGCCACCACTCATCGCCGGCCTTTCCTTCGGCCACAAGTAAGAGATCCGACACCCTTCAATTGTGCCGAGCCTTATTTCCCGATTCCATTGCCACCCTCACTTCCTCTTCTCCTCATTTCTCTCCCGTGCCCTAGATCTTCACTCGACATTGATGTTTGCAGTCATGCATCATCGAAACATTGTTGTCCGATCCCAGCCAATCCATTGTTGCCAAATCCCAGTCGATACCGTCACCCTCTGCTCGTTGCCACAGTCAGTGCCGTGGCTATCCAGCCATCCAAGACGTGGCCATTGATCAGTTTCGGTAACCATTGATGATGTTTCCACCTCCGACCACCAAACATCTATCGTCGATTGTTGTGAATCATCGTTGGAAGAGCTAGAAATGGAGAGGAGACTGTCAGTATTAGATTAAGGTAAGAAAATGCTTGGAATTGGATTGGCAGTGATCAACTTTCTATTCTGTGTATTGGGATGTGGAGATTTGATGCTTGGCAGGTCTTTGTAGCTTCGGTCAGCACTATTTACCGGCGGACCAGAGCTCCGACCACATTTCTTGGCAGCCAGCTCCTCCGGCAATGAAATAATAGGGAGCATCTGAGATTTGGGTGAGTTGTTGGGATTGATTCAAGTTAGTTTAATCTAATTTGATTATGGAATGTTTAATCCAATGTAATTGTGATTGTTTATGGGGTAATTGATTCATGAGGGTTATCTTGGTGATTTGGTTAATTAGATGGGTGATTGGAAAGACAATTTTGACGAGTGTGATGATTAGTGGTGATTGATTGTGGAATATGGATGATTTTGTTATTGTTGAGATGTAATTGAGTTGTATATTCAGATGATAGATTGAATAGGGTTATTTAATCTATTTTGTTGGTGTGGTTCATTATGCTTGTAGTTGATACATGGATTAAATGATGGTGAAAAAGGGATTCATTAATTGATTGGGGTTGCCTTGATTGATTGGTGAAAATTAAAGAATTTATCGGTGGATTAAGAATGGATTTATCATCTAATTGGATTTAGATCATTAGGTGGAATTAAAAATGGTTACCTAATCAAATTAAGATTGAGTTTTGGGTTTAGCTAATTATTGTATATGTGATTAGCTAAACTGTACATCATGTGATTTGCAGGAATCTGATTCGAGACAAGCGTCTCGGCATGGGATTGTTTAGCACAATCGACAGATAATGGCAGGTACCTTTGACTTATCTTTTTGATATTGTCTTTCTGATATGCTTAGTAGGTTATAACTAGTAGTAATAGTTATGTTTATATCTGCTAGGTATGTTACTACTTGATACCCGTAGTATGCCTATGTTATTATTTGTTGCGATTTATGTGTATGTCCTCTTGATTCTTGCCATGTGTACTTTTGTAGTGACATACAATGTATTTCCGGATAAAGGTTTAGCTACTAGATATACTTGGCTTGTGTTCCTAGTTTTATTATCTGGTATGTGTACCTAGATTTATTACTTGGCATGTGTACCTAAGTTTATTACTTGGCATGTGTACCTAGGCTTATTTTCTGGCATGTGTACCTAGATCATTGTTTTGGACTTGGTTTCCTTTTTGGTACACATTATGAGGAGGCTGGTATTTTTCAGGATTTACATGCTTTAGTGTCATGCATCATTTTTCATGATTGCATGCTGAGTGATTGTCGGCTCCATTGTTGTTGAACACATCGCCAGTTACATGATCTGCACACACAACCACTCATGAATTAGTGGTTTATCAAGCAGGGTGTGTGGCAGTTTTGCTCTATCAGGCTCCGCTGGTCTACTCATGGGTAGTGTTGATTGCAGTGTGGTAGCTGGCAGGGATCCCTCCTCTTCACTATGACACAGGGAGATGAGAGCTTCGGCTCCCCCACTCTATTTGGGGTAGGAGGATCGATGTACTCCGATAGCATCCTGTCCACTCGATCATTCAGGAGTAGTGATGGCAAAGTGCACAATTGTCATAACCCTACCCACTCAGCCTCACTATCGCGTGTGAGGTGGCTAACTAGCGTCAGGGGTGACCATGTCATTTGCATCATATGCATGGATTGTATTTATTTCTTGTGATTGCTGTATTTTGGATGTTGCATTTTTTTGTAGATGCATATGATTGACATGCATATAGGAGACATGAAGTATTTGGTTTGATAACCCTACATCTATTGGTGTGGTTCCCACCCTTATGTCAGGATAGGAGGCCCTGATGAGTACAATTCTTCTTTTGTTGTTCAATTTTGTATTCCCTATTATTGATCAGGAGACTGTACTCCATGATTATTATTGTTAGATATATCTTACTATGCATGTTAGTTTGATACTCGTTGAGTTGTTGAACTCACTACCCTTTTTTTCCTGTTATTTTCAGGTTAGCACATAGATATATCATGTCACTTGGAGTATCCTATCTGCCAGTCCCACATCACATCAGAAGATGGTTTACCTCGTTCTTGATTTCTTTTTATATATTCTTTATTGATTTGGCATGGTATTGGTGTTTATCCATGTGGCTATTTCATTATTTTGGATGTTGTATTTGTGTTTTAAGCTGTACTGACACACATTGTGTTGTTTTAGTTTGTATGTGCTTCCCTTTTGTTTTTTTTCATTGTGTTTTTAGTACAACCGTGTGGGCTATTATATATATATAACTGCGTGGTTGTGGTTATTTTGTTCCTGCCGAGTGAGCTGAGTATATAACTGCGTGGTTGTATATATATATTCCAGCCATGTAGGCTGATGTATTCTTGGGGATGTATTCATGCTTCAGATTGTCACCGGTACAAGGGACATGTTGTAGGATTTTCCTCTGGTAGGGATTCCTCTGGGGTGTAACAATTTATTGGTATCAGAGCCTCAGGTTTACGAGGCCTGCTTTCCATGTTTTGGATTTCATGATTTGGTTTTCTTGATGTGACTTTTCAGGTTTTGGGACCAGGCAGCAACAGGACATTTCTAAGCTATAGGAGGTATGTTTGATACTGTTATCATGCACTTCTTTTAGTACATATATAGTTATCTATGATAGTTAGTTATGACATGTGTTAGTACTCTTTTAGTATCCGTTTAGTTGTTGTAGTATATATTTCATGTGATGGGTCAACCACTGATCACGATCGACCCTACTGGAAATCAAGGATAACATTCACAGGGGATTTGTCATATTATACTACCAGTAATAATCATGTTGACTTAGTCTGTAGAGGATTAATTTATATTCTCTTTGGTTCTATTTGTAGAAGACTGATTTACCCTTATTGACTTGGGTAGTTGTGGTTGATTTACTTTAGTTACTTTTGTTGAGGATTGATGTACTCTTATTGGATCAGTTAGTTGATGACCAATCTATTTTGTTGGTTTGATCAGTAGGGGACCGACTTACTCTATTTCTATAGAGATTTTGATTTTTTTGGGTTGCTAGTGTTTGGTTAGATATTTTGAGGCACATTTGGGTACATGACTTGTACCAATGTTCATTTGGGTACATGACTTGTACCAATGTAGAGGAGACTGAATTAGCCGTATACCATTGTTGGTTTGGTCAGTCTGTAGAGAATTGACGTATCCTATTCCATGGGGACTTTGACCTTGGATCGTCTGTACCTGGTAGGATGACTTAGAAGGCACATTCGGATAGAATACCCCCACTGATGCGGAAATGTCTAGAGCTAGTTGTTTAACACTTACGAGATACAACCATTTCATGGGTGTATGAATTGGAAGGTATATTTGGATATATATAGTTTGTACTGGCATAAGAAAAGGTGAAGTTAGCTCCTTATCTTTTACGTGACAAGGCATCATGTGAAGGAAGAAGCAGATGATGATTTTTGTGATCCATGCATGATTGGGTGATTACGTTGAGGTGTTTTGAGAGCGAGTACTTTTCTGCCTCCTTTGGTGGTATGATGGTTAATAAGGTGATGGCCAGTTGACTTGCCTAATGCTATTCCATGGGAGATCCTGACTCATGGGTCGATCGCGGATATCCTTGATGGTATCTAGAGATTTATGACCTGCAGTGATACAAAGGTGGTGTTAGTTGATTAACATCTATGAAGTTTCACCTTCACTGAGTGAAAATATCTTATGATGATTTACGAGGAGCAGAGCATCGATTGATAGTTATGTCGGTTAGCTATTTGTTGATAGTACTTCTCTACCCTTATGGGAATTGCTCATCACTAGAGGTTACTGAACCTTAGGTGGAGAAATCGTAGTCTGATGTGTTATAAGACAATGGTTAATTGACTCAACTAGCATTGTCTCCATCGAGTAGCCCGAGACCTTGACCACATGATCATTTTGCCAAGGTCTTGAAGTCTATAATTCAGATTGGAGTGTTCGATCTTTTGTCTACATTTATCGGAAGACATTTATGGATATAATTATGAGATTTGTGGTGATACTTTCTGATGGGTAGACTTTCAGTCAGGAGGTTGAGTGACCCTTTGAAATTTGGATTGTGATTCTTTAATTGTGGATATTTGAGTATCTAAAGGATGAGATTTGACATACTCCTTAGATATTGTTTGAATAGGATTAGTAGAGTTTTTATACTCATATTTCTGGATATTAGGGTACCCGATACGATGAAAATTGGTCACTGAGGAGTTATCATGGTTGATTATTGTTGAGGATGGTTTAGGGTTAAGGGATATTGTGATATCAGATATTGTGATATATTGATTTCTAATGAATTATTGGATTAAATGTTGAGTTATGTTGTTGTTTGATGATCTATTAGTGGATAATTGTTTTGATAATATATTAGTGGGTATTTGTTTTGATGATCTATTAGTGGATATTTGTTTTGATGATCTTTTAGATGGGGTTGTCATTGATGGTGACATAGTGAGTGTCATGTGTGATATTTATGGATTTGGTGATATGTAGTTGGTGATCAGATTACAGATTCGTTGCTAGTAATCTTATGGTTGAATATGCCTTATATACAGACATTATGAGTTTTTGATAATGTCATTTGGGTTTACCAATGCTCTAGCGGTATTTATGGATTTGATGAACCGTGTCTTCCTGGAGTATGTAGACCGGTTCGTTATCATCTTCATCGACGACATTTTGATCTACTCGTGTTCCGAGGAGGAACATGAACAACATCTTCGCATAGTCTTGGAGCCTCTTCGATGACATCGTCTATATGCGAAGTTCAGCAAGTGTGCTTTTTGGCTATCCTCAGTCAGTTTTTTAGGACACGTGGCTTCTATCCGAAGTATTTTAGTAGATTCTCAGAAGATCGAGGCTATCACCAGCTAATAACAACCAAAATTAGTTCAGAAGATCCGTAGTTTTTTGGGATTGACCGGATATTACAGACGGTTCGTTGAGGGTTTTTCTCGCATTGTTATGCCGCTGACACGCCTAACCAGGAAATACGTGAAGTTACATGGTCAGGAGCTTGTGAGATCAACTTCCTGGAGCCGAAGCGGAGATTAGTGTTGGCACTAGTTCTGGTTTTGCCCTCTGGAGAGGACAGATTCATACTCTACACCGACGCTTCTCTACAGGGCTTGGGCGCTGTTTTGATACAGCACGGCAGGGTAGTCTCCTATGCTTCTTGTCAGTTAAAGGAGCCTGAGAAGAATTACCCAATACATGATCTGGAGTTGACCGCCATTATCTTTGCTTTAAAGATTTGGCAGCATCATCTATATGGTATTACGTTTGAGATTCTTATTGATTATAAGAGTCTCAAATATCTTTTCACCTAGAAGGAACTCAGTCTTCGACAGAGGGGATGGATGGAGTTCCTGAAGGATTATGACTATACCATTAGCCACCACTCAGGGAAAGCTAATGTGGTTGCCGATGCACTTAGCAAGAAGTCCAGAGGGACTTTAGCTTGCCACCGAGTTTTAGTCACGGATTTGATTCAGGGTTTCTCTGAGTTGGACCTTGAGGAGCAGGGACAGATAGAGCAGGGTATTCTGGTTACCATGGTTGCTCAGTCATCGATCAGGACAAGGATCCAAGAGGCCCAAGCCGGTGATCAGCGCTTACAGTCCATTGACAGTCAGATAGCTTCTGGGCAGCAGATAGAGTTCACCTGAGATGGCGAGGGTATTATTTATTTCCGAGGAAGATTATACGTACCTCAATCTCACCCAGTTATGGAGGAGTTATTTTAGGAGGTTCATCACTCCCGATTTGCCCAGGCAGAACTCACATGTATTGAGATTTGAGGCGTTCCTGTTGGTGGAACGACATGAAGAAAGACATCGCGGAGTTTGGAGCTAGATGTCTAGTCTGTCGGTAGGGGAAGGTTGAGCACCATAGACCTGCCAGATTACTTCAGAGGAATCCTATTCTGGAGTGGAAATGAGAGCACATCATTATGGATTTTATGGTGGGATTGCCTAGGACACGACGATGCCATGACGCGATTTGGGTAATCGTTGACCGATTAATCAAATCCGCACACTTCTTAGCAATTCGGAAGACCGATTCTGGATTAATTGGCAGATTGCATGGTGTTCTTTTGAGCATTATATCGGATAGAGACCCATGGTTCATGTCCCGGTTCTGGCAAAGTTTGCAACAGGCATTGGGTACACAACTCCGTTTTAGTACAGCATTCCATCACAGACAAATGAACAGTCAGAGCGGACCATTCAGACTTTAGAGGACTTGCTGAGGTCATGCGTTATGGATTTCGGAGGCAACTAGCAGGACCACCTACCATTAGTAGAGTTCGCCTACAATAATAGTATTTATATTGTTTATTTATTGTTAGTACTTGCTGATGGTAAATAACGAAAATTTGGGGACCAAATTTTTATTAGTGGGAGAAAATGTAAAATAACGTAAAAAAAAATAGTAATAAAATAATAAGGTTTAATGGACGAATAACCTTACCAGAATTTTTAGAAATTTTCTGAGAATTTTTCGGAGCTCGTATGACGGGTTTAAGGGGATGAATTTATAGGCTAAGTGAAAGCCTGTTTGGATATCCCAATTAAAGTGGGAGTTGATAGATTTAATTAACTCTGTGTATTTAATTAAGCCCTAAGTCCCTATTTTTCTTTCTCTTCCTCTCTCGATTCCCCTCTTCCTCTCTTCCTCTTGCGCCGATCCCCTCTTCCTCTCTTCCTCTCTTCCTCTTGCGCCGATCCCCTCTTCCTCTCTTCCTCTCACGCCGACCTCTCCTCTTCCTCTCTTCCTCTCACGCCGACCTCTCCTCTCCCAATCCTTCATCGCCGCTGACCATAGAGCTCCGATCGCCGGATATTGTGATCTCAATCCACCGTCGGCCGGGAGTCACAACTCTTCTTTTCTTCCTCACACGCGCCCTAGATCCACGCCGTCTCCCTTTCATACGCGACACTCTCTGGATCGATGTTGCGACCACGATCTCATCACCGGCCTTTCCTTCGGCCACAAGTAAGAGATCCGACACCCTTCGATTGTGCCGATCCTTATTTCTCGATTCCACTGTTGCCCTCACTTCCTCTTCTCCTCATTTCTCTCCCGTGCCCTAGATCTTCGCTCGACATTGTTGTTTGTAGTAGTGCATCGTCAGAACATTGTTGTCCGATCCCAGCTAATCTATTGCTGCCAAATCCCAGTCGATGTCGTCACCCTTTGCTCGTTGACACAGTCAGTGTCGTGTCTATCCAGCCATCCAAGACGTTGCCATTGATCAGTTTCGGTAACCATTGATGCTGTTTCCACCTCTGACCACCAAACGTCCATCGTCGATTGTTGTGAATCATCGTTGGAAGAGGCAGAAATGGAGAGGAGACTGCTGATATTAGATTAAGGTAAGGAAATGCTTGGAATTGGATTGGCAGTGATCAATTTTCTATTCTATGTATTGGGATGTGGAGATTTGATGCTTGGCAGGTCTTTGTAGCTTTGATCAACACTATTTACCGGTGGACCAGAGCTCCGACCACATTTCTTGGCAGCCAGCTCCTCCAGCAATGAATTAATAGAGAGCATCCGAGATTTGGGTGAGTTGTTGGGATTGATTCAAGTTAGTTTAATCTAATTTAATTATGGAATGCTTAATCCAATGTAATTGTGACTGTTTATGGGGTAATTGATTAAGATAATTTTGACGAGTGTGATGATTAGTGGTGATTGATTGTGGAATATGGATGATTTTGTTATTGTTGAGATGTAATTGAGTTGTATATTCGGATGATAGATTGAATAGGGTTATTTAATCTATTTTGTTGGTGTGGTTCATTATGCTTGTAGTTGATACATGGATTAAATGATGGTGAAAAAGGGATTCATTAATTGATTGGGGTTGCCTTGATTGATTGGTGAAAATTAAAGAATTTATCGGTGGATTAAGAATGGATTTATCATCTAATTGGATTTGGATCATTAGGTGGAATTAAACATGGTTACCTAATCAAATTAAGATTGAGTTTTGGGTTTAGCTAATTATTGTATATGTGATTAGCTAAACTGTACATCATGTGGTTTGCAGGACTCTGATTCGAGACAAGCGTCTCGACATGAGATTGTTTAGCACGATCGACAGATAAATGCGGGTACCTTTGACTTATCTTTTTGATATTATCTTTTTGATATGCTTAGTAGGTTATAACTAGTAGTAATAGTTATATTTATATCTGCTAGGTATGTGACTACTTGATACCCGTAATATGCCTATGTTATTATTTGTTGTGCATTTATGTGTATGCCCTCTTGATTCTTGCCATGTGTACTTATGTAGTGACATACAATGCATTTCCGGATAAAGGTCTAGCTACTAGATATACTTGGACTTGTGTTCCTAGTTTTATTACCTGGTATGTGTACCTAGGTTTGTTACTTGGCATGTGTACCTAAGTTTATTACTTGGCATGTGTACCTAGGCTTATTTTCTTGCATGTGTACCTAGATCATTGTTATGGACTTGGTTTCCTTTTGGTACACATTATGAGGAGGCTGGTATTTTTCAGGATTTACATGCTTTAGTGTCATGCACCATTTTGCATGATTGCATGCTGAGCGATTGTCGGCTCCATTGTTGTTGAACACATCGCCAGTTACATGATCTACACACACAACCACTCATGGGTTAGTGGTTTATCAAGCAGGGTGTGTGGCAGTTTTGCTCTATCAGGCTCCGTTGGTTCGCTCATGGCTAGTGTTGACTGCAGCGTGGTAGCGGGCAAGGATCCCTCCTCTTCACTATGACACAGGAAGATGAGAGCTTTGACTCTCCCACTCTGTTTGGGGTAGAAGGATAGGTTTACTCCGACAACATCTTGTCCACTCGATCACTCAGGAGTAGTGATGGCAGAGTGCACAGTTGTCATAACCCTACTCACTAGGCCTTACCATCGCATGTGAGGTGGCTGACTGGCGTCAGGGGTGACCATGTCTTTTGCATCATATGTATGGATTGCATTTATTGCTTGTGATTGCTGCATTTTGGATGTTACATTTTTTGTGGATACATATGATTGACATGCATACAGGAGACATGATGTATTTGGTTTGATGACCCTACATCTGTTGGTGTGGTTCCCACCCTATGTCAGGATAGGAGGCCCTGGTGAGTATAATTTTTCTTCTGTTGTTAAATTTTGTATTCCCTATTATTGATCAAGAAACTGCACTCCATGATTATTACTGTTAGATATATCTTACTATGCATGTTAGTTTGATACCCCCTGAGTTGTTGAACTCACTACCCCTTATTTTTCCTGTTGTTTTAAGGTTAGCACATAGATATGTCATGTCGCTTGGAGTATCCTGTCTGCCGATCCCACGTCACATCAGAAGACGGTTTACCTCGCTCTTGATATCTTTTTATATATTCTTTATTGATTTGGCATGGCATTCGTGTGTAGTCATGTGGCTATTTCATTATTTTTGTTGTTGTATTTGTGTTTAAGCCATGTCAGCACGCATTGTGTTGTTTTGGTTTGTATGAGCTTCCCTTTTGTTTTTTTTCGTTGTGTTCTTCTTAGTACAACCGTGTGGGCTGTTATATATATAACTATGTGGTTGTGGTTATTTTGTTCCAGCCGAGTGGGCTGAGTATATAACTATGCGGTTGTATATATATATTCCACTCATGTGGGCTGATGTATTCTTGTGGATGTATTCATGCTTCAAATTGTCACCGGTACAAGGAGATATTGCTGGATTTTCCTTTGGCAAAGACTCCTCTGGGGTGTGACACTCCCCCTTTGACATTTATCAAAAAACAGGAATAGATATTTATGCAAAAGATGTTCTAAGAAAAGTAAAAAGAAAGGAAATTTGTACAATAAATAGTTTTTCAAGATTACTTGAGGGAGGGAAAAAAATATATAACCATAAAAACTTCTTAAAATATATTTTACAAAATATGCTCAAAGATAGTTTTAAAACCACTTAGCATTTCAAAATGGTAAAGAAAATAACTTATTAAAAATTTCAAAGTTTTAAAAAAATTAGTTTTGAAAATAACCTTTTCAAAAACTTATTCAAAATATTTTCAAGACATTTTGTAAATCAGAAAAGAAATTTTTTAAAATATATTTTTTTTAAAAAAAAGGGCAACTTGGTGCACGAAGGTCCCGCTATGCAGGGTCCCGAGGAAGGATCCATTGTATATTAGTATTTCAAAACAAATTTTAAAATACTATATATTAGTATTTTCACAAGCCTAATAAAGTTGAAAATACTTCTAAAAGCTGCTAACTTTATACACTTTAAGGGTTGACAACAATAATTTTGAAAATGGCAAGTTCTTCAAAAAAAAAAAAAAAAAACTTTTAAAACAAAATGTTAAAATTCTAAGTGCTGCAACATTTAAAATATTTTTAAAAGTAGTTTGGAAAAATTGAAACAGTTTTCAAAATAAATTTTCAAAATATGTAATAATTTTAAAAATGATTTTTGAAAGAGTAAAACAAAATTTTTTATCATCCCCCTGAACCTGAGATTACACCAAAATAATCTAATCAACTATGAATTATTCTTAATTATCTAATCGTTAGTTACTAACTGGCTATCATAAGATAGCAGTGTTCACTTGATTAGTCAGGTTAAGTCATTTTATCCAGTTAGTGTTTAACTAACCTGAATTACTTAACCTAATTGCTATAGATTTGGTATTTAACATCCAGACTTATGCTGATGCACTGATATAAGCATCTTAAGTCCAAACAATATACTTATGCATCTCACCCCTTTCTAAGTCTGGCAATCACAAATAAAGTAGTCCTAATGTGTTGGTGAGATGCTCAAGTCCTAGATTTATAGGAACATGCTTTCTAAGGATTTGATCTAGACTAAGGCTAAAATTGAAAATTTTGAAAATTCTAAAAATAAGGAAATTTTGAGGAAAATAAAGAATTTTACCCTAGAATTTGGAAATTTTAAAAATAATTTTTGAAAATGATGGTCCTAGTCTATGAAACACATTCCTAATTTTAACAATCAGACAAAAAAAACTAACTGAAAATAGTAAGTCAAGTCATATACAATGCATAATAATGTATGTAACACGATCTGGTTTGATCATTGTCAACAGGTGGTGGTAGGGATCGCTCAGGAGCACGCAAAGCCTGAAGAATCTGCTCAAATCTAGTGGTCATGTCATCTCAAAGAGAAGTAAATCCAGTGGCCATCTCTCCCCAGAGTGTGTTGAATCCATTCGAGACTAACTACTGAAGCTGCGCAGAGAACTCCTCAAGTTAAGCAAGTTGATCCTCGATGGATAGAGAAGTCGAGGCTTGGATCGAGGTCGAGGGCTGGTCTGAAGTCGGAGGATACTCGAATATCTCCTCAGCCGTAAACTCTGGCCACTCCTCTCCCTCGGCTAGAGTAGGTGGAAAGTCATCCTCGACCTTGACTGCTATGGTTGGTTGCGACCCACTTCTCCAGGCTAGAACCCCCTGAGCAGTGATGTCTATATGCACTAGGGCCAGTTGACGCTAACCAAACTTATCATATGCACTAAGGGAGCTGGACATACCCTGGGTCATATCTTCTCCTATGGTCGAGAATATGTATGCCAAAATGTGACAATAGGGCATATGAACCTGACGCCTAGTGACGAGACTAGATACATGTATAACATTATGAAACACATGTAGTGCAATGTCTATGTCTAGACGTTGACAAAGAGCATACAAAAAGAAGGAGTGGGAGGGTCGCATCATCGCAACGTTGCGAGATGTGATCGGTAAATGACAGGTAGTCAAAACTTGATATAGAATATAGTCCTGAACCCTGAAAGAGAGTGACCTAAAGTCAGTCACTGTAGGTAGTCTCTCCTCCAAAAAAAAAAATACATATAGATAGTATCTAATATAATATGGGAGTAGGGCTCGCCAAATGGTAGATCCCTACTAGGGTAATACAAAAATGGGCATGCTAACCGCCTAAGTCCTAAACTATCATATAATAAGGTGGAAAAAAGTGAAAAATCCTTTCCACCAACTCTGGTGGAGTAGGTCAGGTCATCTATCTTTTCTAAGTTGTTATAGAACTGAGCACACAAATCGAGATTTACTGCATGACTGCAGTAAACCAGTTTATCTAACTGATAATGCTCAATGACCTGTGTGATAGGGGTGCAATACTGGGTAAAAAGGGGTCCTATTCAAGTACCTAGATTTCAATAGAACATATGTATATTGTAAAAAGGACACCTTAAGCTGCTCACTAGGTCAGTAGATGGAGTATTGCTAGGCTTAGGGAGAACATATTGTCTTTTCCTAATTTTATACACATATAAGCATAAAGAGACAAGAAAAATGCATATAAAGCATATAAACTAAGTATTAAAGATACATATTAAGGTAAGGTATACCTAGGAGACATTTTTGAGATTTTGAGGATGAAAATGTTGAGAAATCCGGGTTGGAAGGCACCTTATTGCTGCCGAAATCACAAACAGAACTCGGTTCTGTTCGTTGAAAAAAAACGGTCGAAGGCGCTTTCATGCTTCATGGAAGGCACCTTCCATACCTTATGCAGGGCGCCTTTAAACGACTGAAGGCACCTTCCACAGTTTAGGCGGGATTTTTCCCGCCTCTTTTGGGGGAGTTTCCGATGGTGTCGGAGGCGCCTTCTGGAGATTTTTTTTTAAAGTTTTTAAATTTAATTTTTTATTTCTAATTTTTAAGTTAAATTTTAATTTTAAAATTAAAATTTTATTTTTAAAGTTAAATTTTAATTTTTAATTTTAAGTTAAATTTTTAATTTTTTAAATTTAAGTTTTATATATATATATATATATATATATATTTTAAGTTAAATTTTTAGTTAGATTTTTGATTTTTTTAAGTTTAAGTTAATTTTTATTTTTAAATTTTAAGTTAAATTTTTAATAATTTTTTTAAGTTTAAGTTAAACTTAAATTTTTAGTTATATTTTTAATTTTTTAAGTTTAAGTTAAATTTTAAGTTAGATTTTTAATTTTTTTTAAGTTTAAGTTAAATTATTATTATTATTATTATTATTTAAATTTTAAGTTTTAATTTTTAAAATTTTAATTTTAAATTAAAATTTTAAGTTTAATTTTAAATTAAAATTTTAAGTTTTATGTTTAAATTTAAATTTAATTTTAATTTTAAATTTTAATTTTAAATTTTAAATTTTAAGTTTTATATTTAATTTTAAATTTTAATTTTAAATTTTAATTTTAAATTTTAATTTTAATTTTAATTTTAAATTTTAAGTTTTATGTTTAAATTTAAATTTAAATTTAATTTTTAATTTTTAATTTTTAATTCCATAGTTATCTCATCCGATTCACGTTTTCAATCAGGGAATCCTATAATTTTGTGAGATGAGTTAAAATTTAATTTCAGAGTTTGGTTTAACTTTGTGTTAGATTTATGTTTAGCTTTGGGTTCAACAAACATGCATTTTTTAGATAAATTTCTGGACTATGGTGAGTCAACTGGACATCATTAGAGCAATCATGCCTTCGAGATTTTTTAAATAGTACTATCCACTGAACTGTTGGTTGCTACTCAGAAAACCTAGATGTTCCACTGTACAAAAATTTTGTACAAAGGTCTGAACCTTTTTCTAGCTACCATGTGTTCTTTTAAATTAAATTTTGGATCGCCTGCGGAACTTAACACGTTTGATCCAAAACTTAATCTATTTGTTCTTTTAGGTTTAGACTTGGATCTCCTGCGGAACTTAACACGTTCGACCCAAATCACCTTAAGTTATTAATTCCATTAAATATTAATTTCCATAATTGGTTCCCAGTACTGACGTGGCGAGGCACATGACCTTCTTGGATATGGGAGCAGCCACCACCGACTAGACAAAACCTTTTATGGAAAGCTAATATTTAATTTCCTAAAATAACTTTAGGTTAACCGAAAAGAACAATCAAATCACAAGGAAAAGAAAAACAAAAGAACACTATATCGAAAACAAATTCGAAATACTAGAATCGTATGCCTCTTGTATTTAGTATTATTTCCAAAAATAACTAGTATGATGCGGAAAGAAAAATACTAGTTATACCTTTTAGAAAAACCTCTTGATCTTCTACCGTATTCCTCTTCTAACCTCGGACGTTGTGTGGGCAACGATCTTCCGAGATGAGAACCACCAAGCACCTTCTTCTTCCTTGTAAGTTTCGGCTCTCAAAACTTCTTCTAGGATGAAGAGGTTCGGCCACCACCACCATTCTCCAAGGGATGCTAGAAAAGATGATTCTTTTCTCTTCTTCTTCTCCTTCTTAGATCCGGTCACCAAAGCTATCTCCACCATGAGAGAGTTTCGGCCACACAAAGGAGAGGAGAGAGAAGAAAGGGCCGGCCATACCCAAAGAAGAAAAGAGGGAGAAAAATAATAGAGACATTCACCATGAAGCCTCCTCTACCCCCTCTTTTATAATCCTTGGTCTTGGCAAATAAGGAAAATTTAATAAAAACTTCCTTAATTCTTTTTCCATTGAAAAGGAAAATTTATTTAATTAAAAATAATTTTCTTTTCATCATGTTAATGGCCGGCCACCTTAATCCCTTTAATCAAGGAAATTTTAATTCACACAAGAATTAAAACTTCCTAATTTGCTTCCGGAAATTTATAAAAAATTCTCAAATAATTTTTCCCTTCATGGTAGTTAATAAAAAGGAAATTTTATAAATTAAAATATTTCTTTTAAACATGTGGATAAAAAGAAAGTTATCTCTAAAAAATTAAAATCTCTTTTAATCTACAAATAAGGAAAGATATCAAATCTTTTCTTAATCTTTTGTAGAAACTTATAAAAGAGAATATTTAATTTTAAACTCTCTTTTAAATCATGAACATGATTAAAATTGAAAGTTTTCTTAAAATTTAAAATCCTCCTTTAATCAACAAATAAGGAAAGATTTCAAATTTTAAACTCTCTTTTAAACATGTAGATGATTTACAAATAAGGAAAGTTTTTACCAAAAATTAAAACCATCCTTTTAAACTACAAATAAGGAAAGAGATTAATCTATTCTCTTAATCTTTTGTAGAAAGTTATAAAAGGAAATTTTTAATTTTTTAAACTCTCTTTTAAAATCATGATATCCACATAAGAAATAATTTTAATAAAAATCCTTTTTAATATTCTAGTGGTCGGCCACCTAAGCTTGGGACCCAAGCTTTAGCCGGCCAACTACATGACTCATCCACTTGGTCTTGGCCGGCCCTAGCTTGGGTTCCAAGCTAGCTTGGCCGACCCCATTGGATGGGTAAGAAGGTGGGTATGCGGTGGGTATAAATCTCTATATACTAGAGGCTACGATATGGACCGAGAGGAGGAATTGGTTTTGGTCTCCCGATGAAATTAAGCATCCCGTGTTTGCCCCGAACACACAACTTAATTTCATCAATAATAATTCATTCCACTAAAGAACTATTATTGAACTACCGCACCAATCCTGTCACGCCCCAGAGGAGTCCCTGTCCGAAGAAATTTCGGCAGCATCTCCCCTGTACAGCGGACAATCTGAAACTTTTCTACATCTCATATACCTCATCCACAGGCGGCTGGAATAATAACAATCAATAAAAACACATTCCACACAACCATCCACGCAGTTATATATAATCAAACAAAGTAGTAATACTCTGACTCGAAAACCACCCTACTCAACTACACTCGTAAAGCTCAAAATCGACGAACTCACCTCTTCTGCCGTCCAGGCAGGCGTGTAGTAGAGTAAATCCAAATCATACCAAAAGTCCATCCAACGGAAAGATTCCATACAATATCCATATGTAAAGTCCAAAACAAAACTAAAACAAAGTCTGATAGCGGAAAGCTAAAATAAAACAACAACACAAAAACCAGCAGAGGAGTAGCACTACGTGCTGTGGGGACCAGCGACTGGAACTCCCTCCTGACAGCATCAACTTGAAAATAACAACAATGGAGGCGGGGTGAGTCCAACACTCAGCAGGTACAATTGATATGCAAAGTAAAGAAACAACACCTAGCACTAATCATGCGTACAGTCTCCTGATAAGAAAGATAAAATGCATCCGAAGTAAACAGGAGAATCTGTACTAACCAGGTCCTGAGTATAAGGTCAAACAGTCCGAGTGGTAGGGATCCTGATGCATGTCAAACATAGGTATCCAAACAATATGCGGCATATAAAGCAACCACAAACACAAGCAATAAATGCATCATGCATATGATGCCAATGATGCGTCCTGGTCACCCCGACGCCATCGATCATCTCACACAATAGTGAGGCCGAGTGGGTAGGGTGACAACCGTGCACTCTGTCGTCACTACTCCCGATGAGTGACCGAGTGGACGGATGTCGTCGAGTACACCTATCCTCCTACCCCAAATCATAGATGGGGAGCGCAATGCTCTCAACTCGGTACACGATGACGGGGAGGAATCCTGCCGGATAACTCGTTGTGTCACACTACCCATGAGCGGACCAACGGTGCCTAAGAGAGTCCCTACTACACACTGATCGAATCGACCACTAACCCATGAGTGGTGGTGTGTGAGATCCATGTAACTGGCGATGTGCTCAACAATAATGGTGCGGACTATCGCACAGCATGCAATCATGCAAATGATGCATGGCAATAACCATATAAACATCCTGACCTAATCCATATATATAGAAAAGTGCACCCTAGGTCAACGAATCATATCGAATCAAAGGTACACAGAAGGTATAAAAACCTAGGTCCTGAACATGGTGAAGCATGGTATATCACTACCCGTATAAGCATGTATAGACAGGTAAAGTATACATGGGATGCAAAACAAATCAATCAATCAAACATATATCAAGATTTGGGTAGTGATTAACCGAAACAGATAAGAACACAATTGATGCAATATGTTAATTTCATTACTAAGCATATCAAAGACAAAAAGTCAAAAGTACCCGCCTCCGATAAAATGGTCCAAATCTGACTCCGAGATACTCGTCTCGCGTCAAAGTCCTGTGTTAAATCGCTCAGTTTAGCTAACTTAATTATAAACAAATAGCTAAACTAATTTCTAATCCACTGACCAGTTAGGGTTAGTTTCATTAACCCCAACTACACCGTTATACAACTTCTAAACCTAAATTAAAAATTATTGCTAACACAACTAGCAATAATCTACCACAAAGCTCAAAACCATAAACCTTACCTCTAACTCTCCTTCAGTCGTCTGTGATGGCAACGGACCCGATTCACAACAGAAAGACCGGAATCCAGCAACTTCAGACCGTTCACTGCAAATTGGAAAACAAATTCCAAATCCAACTATATAGAAAACCTTATAGTAGTATATACCTCAATCCATATCACTGTTGACGATAACAAAAATCCTTACCCAAATTTTCCGATGCCTCAACACTGCTCAAATCCTGTAGCTTATCCCACCTTTGTATCAGCAGTCCCTTCCCAACCAAACCACTGATGATGTTGATTTAAGTGCTGCCGGCAAGAAACATCACCGGAACCAAACTTCCCTGCTGGAGTCTTCCTCCCGTATGATCTAGAGGAACACCAAAGTCCACTTCCCGATGACCCTCAACCATGGTTGGTTGCTGCCGGAAGAAGACTCCACCACCAGTTTACCTCCACAATCCTCACGGTACGCTGTTTACCTCCAAGATCCGGCTAGGGTACGGGGCAAGGAAAAAGGATCGACTCGGGCAGAGGAGGGAAGATCATCTGCCGGCGCTAGGGCAGAGCACCTGGGGGTGTCGGCACCGTCGGGTATGATTCCGCAGTGGACGGCAACGACACAGCCTCGGCAGAGAGGAAGAAATCGCCGTCGCTCGGCGAGGAAGAAAAGAAGGGGGTCTCGGTGGCTGGCGGCTCGGGCACAGGGAAAAAGAAGTCGGTGCCGGCGCGCAGAGGAGAAGAGGCGATAGGGAGGCTCTCGTCGCCGGCGGCCTGGCTTCGAGCGGAGGAGAAGAGGGCGGTTAGGGCAAGCCGTCGGGCGCAAGAGAAGAGGGCGCGTGGGTGTCGGGGAAGAAGGAGTGAACGGCGAAGGGAAAGAAATAGAATAAAAAGAAAAGGAAATATAAACATTTCCTCTCTTAAATAGGGTAGCCTAAACAGACTTTCCCGGACCCCGTTTTTGTCCCTTTAACTCGTCCGTACAAGCTCTGAAAAATTCCCGAAAAATTTCCAAAAATTTCAGAAAATTCCCTTATTAATATTCGCCTATTTTCGGTATTTTACATTCTCCCCCACTAATAAAAATTTGGTCCCCAAATTTCAGTATCTACCATCAGCAAGTACTACTAACCGGTAACGATTATAAATGCTGAACGGTGAATTAAATCACATACCTCCTCCTGTGAAAAGATGGGGATATCGAGCTCGGATCGTATCCTCGAGCTCCCAAGTAGCCTCCTCGTCCGAATGATGCTGTCATCCGACTTTAACCAGCCGAATAGTCTTGTTCCGCAACTGACGTTCTTTCCGGTCCAGAATCCATACCGAAACCTCCTCATAAGTGACGTCAGGCTGAAAGGAGAACTGAGATTATCTATCAACACATGTATCAGATCGGGTACGTATCTCCTCAGCGTAGATACGTGGAATACGGCGTGAACGCCTGCCAAGGACGGCAATAGTGCCAACCGATAAGCTACTGCTCCAATCCTTTCCGAGATCTGGAAAGGTCCAATTTATCGCGGAGCTAGCTTACCTCTGAGGCCAATCTCTTCACCCCTTTCGTGGGTGAAACTCGTAGAAATACCTGGTCGCAAATGGAGAACTCTAAGGGTCTCCGACTCCGGTCAGCATAACACTTCTGGCAGTCTTATGCCTCTGACATCCTCTGCTGATAATATGGACCACTTTGCCTCACGTTGAGCTCCATGAGGTCTCAACAACTGGGTCTCTCGGATTCTCTTCCTGATCGACGACTGAGCAACCATCGTAACAAGAATACCCTGCTCTGTCTGTCCCTGCTCCTCAATGTCTAACTCAGAGAAATCCTGAATCAAATCCGTGACCACAACTCGGTGGCAAGCTAAAGTCCCTCTGGACCTCTAGCTAAGTGCATCGGCAACCACATTAGCTTTTCCCCGGTGATAGCTAACGGTACAATCATAATCCTTCAGGAACTCCATCTATGTCCTCGGTCGAAGATTAAGTTCCTTCTGAGTGAACAGATATTTGAGACTCCGATGGTCAGTGAGAATCTCAATGTAATATCATACAAGTACTGCCGCCAAATCTTCAGGGCAAAAATAACAGCGGCCAACTCCAGATCATGAACTGAGTATTTTCTTCTTAGGCTCCCTCAACTATCGAGAAGCATATAAGAATACTCTACCGTGCTGCACCAGAACAGCACCCATACCCTGTAGAGACGCGTCGGTGTAGAGGACAAATTCGTCCTCTTCCGAAGGTAAAAACCAAAAATCAAAACCGACACTAGTCTCCGCTTCAGCTCCTAGAAGCTGGTCTTGCAATCCTCAGTACAAGTAAACTTCACGCCTTTCATGGTCACGCGTGAAAGTAGCATAGCTATGCGGAAGAAACCCTCGACGAAAGGTCTGTAATATCCTGCGAGTCACAAAAGACTGCGGATCTCCTACACTGATTTCGGCTGCTCCCAACGGTAACAACCTCTATCTCCTGTGGAACCACGGTACACTCCTACTGGTGACCGTGTGTCCCAAACATCATAACAAAAGACAATCCAAACCAGCACTACTGATAATCACATATAGATGTTCTCGTCGAATCATCTCTAGATCTATGCAAAGGTAGTGTACGTGACTCACCTCGGATCCGTAATAGATCACAACATCGTCCACAAAGATAATGGACACCTATCCAAACATCCTCGACATACCAGGATTATCGAGTCCCTGAAAACATCTAAGGCACTGTAAGCCTATATGGCAAAAACCAATACACATAATGTCCGTATCGCAGACATTCCTATCCATAAGATCTCCAATAATAAATCAAAAAATCTGATCATCAATAACATAAATCACCAAAGAATAAATCCTCCAGGGTGAGAGCAACGCTCCATCACAGGAAACACCACATATGTGGGAGCAACGCTCTACCACAAGAAATCCTCAATATGTAGGAGCAACACTCCACCACAAATAATCTGAAATATGTATCTGCAATAAATATAGGAGCAATGCTCCGCTACCAGCAATCCGTGATATGTGGGAGCAACGCTCCACCACAAAACAATACCTAAGTACCCCAAGGCACCTAACTATCCAGCTAGAGACTGTACAAGATCTCTCTACCACAATTCGCTGTGGTTAGCCTAGGATATAACAACCTAGTAACTAATCAAATCCATCATCAACTCTATCAGCATCCTAGTGGGTCATCCACTGATAGGAAAATTAGTTGATGGGTTAATTCAACAAATGACATAATGCAGTCACTCCACATTCTGCATTCAGTATAAGTAGAATCATCATACTGCTACCAATGTATACACCTAGCACACATACTCACACAACATATGTATGATCAATAAAATCCTCCAATTATTATACACCAAACATACTCACAACTCAGGTATATTCAGTATGATACCTCCAACAATACATACCGAACACGTGTGCAAAATCAATGTAGGTAAAATCAACAATACACCACAAACAACACTCACATGACATATCTTCACCTATGCCAAAAGTGTAACCAACATATACTTCCAATAAAGCATACTAAACTCAGTTGACTCACAAATCAAACATAATCAAAAAGTTACCTCAGATACCACACCAAACACATATGTACATATCACAACTCAGATTAAATCGACAAAATGCATCCATCAAAACACCACCGATGTACTTATACTACATCTCGGATTTAATCAACAAGATATCTTCAATAATACCTCCAGATACATACACCCAACTACATATCTATGATCCACAAGGAACCTTCAAACCATATCAGAACATGGATACATATACTACTTGCAAATGGACAGTCTACCACAGGACTCCTACAACCCAAAACAATCATGATATATATGCAAAATCAGCATACCAGCTCAATCAAAGAGACCAACCTTATGCTACCAACACTCATGGGTTACCGATATATCTAAACAAAATTCATGCATATGCATCAAGCATGAATACCTCAATCAAAAGCAACCCAAAATAAAACAGCCTAATCATCCAGTAACAACCCTGCTATAGGTTCAAAGGAACTAGTATCGAACAAGAAAGATATACACACCATGGTATAACATTGCAAGTCAATGTCATACACTACCAAGACTATATCTAATGGGGAAAATTTTATCATCATAAATCTAAATGTACTCTTCCAGTATACACTAGTAGCGATTGTATCCCATAAGTGTTAAGCAATTAGCTCTACACTTCCTTACATCAGCGGGGTCACATATCCCAAAGCACCCTCTAAGTTATCCCACCAGATATATACAATCCACGGTCAAAATCTTCATGGAATAAGATACATCGATCCTTTATAACCTATCCAAGCCGATAATGATATATGGCTAAATTAGTCATTTTCACGTCAGTACAAAACATGTACTCAAATGTGCTCTAGATACATAACTAAGCACAAATAACCTAAAGGTTCGAACCTCTAAAAATAGAGTATGGCAATCCTCTACTGATCAACCAACAAAACTAAATCATTCATCTACTAACTAATCAAGAATACCTTAATCCTCCACAAGAAACTAAGGTATATCCAACCACATAATATCATATGTATAAATGTGTACGACCCAAAAGAAAAAGTCAGAATTTAAGAACATCAAGACACTCTCATCTTCATCCTCAAAAACATCAGCCCACACTATATCAGATGAATAGATCTCCACTCCCCATGAGGGCAAGTTAGCATTCAAAATATCAATCATTATTTTTTCCACATAGTCTCATATCAGAGGAAGCATATATCATTTTTTTTCATCCTGTTAACTATCCATAACCAACCAGATTTATTAAAATCTCATAGGTACATTCAACCGTAAAACTCTCCAACACCCAATTTATAATCTGATCACCAACCATAATCGTCAAACCTGTGAATATCATAAATGACACTCACTATGTCACCATCAATGACAACCCAAATATAAATCATCAAAATAGTTATCCACTAATAGATCATCAAAACAAATATCTAGTAATTGATCATCAGACAACCACATAACATTTACTCTCATAAATCATTAGAAATCAACATATCATAATATCTTATCTCACAATATCCCTCAACCTCAAACCATTCTCAACAATGATCAAACATGGTAACCCCAAATGACCAATTTCCATCGTACCTGGTACCCTAATATCCAAAAGATATGAGTATAAAACTCTCCTGGCTAAGTCCACAGGAATATATAGGTATCATCCATTACCCAGCTAACAATAGCAGAGGCTGATATGTGCCTCCATCTCCTAATAGTAGTAACAGAAGCTAAAACTACTGATGGTATGATATGAAAAATCACCAGAGACTATAATCCTTGATCTCTATTAGGGTCGACCAAGATCAGTGGCTAACCCATCACATGTAATATGACTACAACAACCAGACAGGTAATAAAGATAAAGTGCTAATAGATGTCCTAACTATCATAAAATAAATATCATACCTATTTGCCGTCTGGAGATGTTCCATCGCTGTCCAGTCCCCAACTTCTGACCTCAAAATTCCGAACGAGAAAATCGCCGGAAATCCATATAAATCCAAAACGGAAGTCCGAAACATAACCATAATGGAAATCCATACAAACCGAAATAGACATCCAAAAATCCAGAACACCAAAAACAGGTATCCATAACCTGCTCTGATACCAATAAATTGGTATCAGATAAATCTCGAAAATCCAAAATATAAAAATCCAACAAGTATCGCCAAACTTGACGCTCTGATACTAAGTAAATAAATTGGTATCAGGTTATCCCAAACATCAAAAATACGAAAACAAAAGATCGTATACCTGTGCTCTGATACCACTAAATTGTCACGCCCCAGAGGAGTCCCTGTCCGAAGAAATTTCGACAGCATCTCCCCTGTACAGCGGACAATCTGAAACTTTTCTACATCTCATATACCTCAGCCACAGGCGGCTGGAATAATAACAATCAATAAAAACACATTCCACACAACCATCCATGCAGTTACATATAATCAAACAAAGTAGTAATACTCTGACTCGAAAACCACCCTACTCAACTACACTCGTAAAGCTCAAAACCGACGAACTCACCTCTTCTGCCGTCCAGGCAGGCATGTAGTAGAGTAAATCCAAATCATACCAAAAGTCCATCCAACGGAAAGATTCCATACAATATCCATATGTAAAGTCCAAAACAAAACTAAAACAAAGTCTGATAGCGGAAAGCTAAAATAAAACAACAACACAAAAACCAGCAGAGGAGTAGCACTACGTGCTGTGGGGACCAGCGACTGGAACTCCCTCCTGACAGCATCAACCTGAAAATAACAACAATGGAGGCGGGGTGAGTCCAACACTCAGCAGGTACAATTGATATGCAAAGTAAAGAAACAACACCTAGCACTAATCATGCGTACAGTCTCCTGATAAGAAAGATAAAAATGCATCTGAAGTAAACAGGAGAATACTGTACTAACCAGGTCCTGAGTATAAGGTCAAACAGTCCGAGTGGTATAGGGATCCTGTATGCATGTCAAACATAGGTATCCAAACAATATGTAGCATATAAATGCAGCAACCACAAACACAAGCAATAAATGCATCATGCATATGATGCCAATGATGCGTCCTGGTCACCCCTGATGCCAGTCGATCATCTCACACAATAGTGAGGCCGAGTGGGTAGGGCTGTGACAACCGTGTACTCTGTCGTCACTACTCCTGATGAGTGACCGAGTGGACGGGATGCTGTCGGAGTACACCTATCCTCCTATCCCAAATCATAGATGGAGGAGCGCAATGCTCTCAACTCCCGGTACACGATGATGGGGAGGAATCCCTGTCGGATAACTCGTTGTGTCACACTACCCATGAGTGGACCAACGGTGCCTAACAGAGTCCCTGCTGCAACACACTCTGCCTGAATCGACCACTAACCCATGAGTGGTGGTGTGTGCAGATCCATGTAACTGGCGATGTGCTCAACAATAATGGAGCGGACTATCGCACAGCATGCAATCATGCAAATGATGCATGGCAATAACCATATAAACATCCTGACCTAATCCATATATATAGAAAAGTGCACCCTAGGTCAACGAATCATATCGAATCAAAGGTACATAGAAGGTATAAAAACCTAGGTCCTGAACATGGTGAAGCATGGTATATCACTACCCGTATAAGCATGTATAGACAGGTAAAGTATACATGGGATGCAAAACAAATCAATCAATCAAATATATATCAAGATTTGGGTAGTGATTAACCGAAATAGATAAGAACACAATTGATGCAATATGTTAATTTCATTACTAAGCATATCAAAGACAAATGGTCCAAATCTGACTCCGAGATACTCGTCTCGCGTCAAAGTCCTGTGTTAAATCGCTCAGTTTAGCTAACTTAATTATAAACAAATAGCCAAACTAATTTCTAATCCACTGACCAGTTAGGGTTAGTTTCATTAACCCCAACTACACCGTTATACAACTTCTAAACCTAAATTAAAAATTATTGCTAACACAACTAGCAATAATCTACCACAAAGCTCAAAACCATAAACCTTACCTCTAACTCTCCTTCAGTCGTCTGTGATGGCAACGGACCCGATTCACAACAGAAAGACCGGAATCCAGCAACTTCAGACCGTTCACTGCAAATTGGAAAACAAATTCCAAATCCAACTATATAGAAAACCTTATAGTAGTATATACCTCAATCCATATCACTGTTGACGATAACAAAAATCCTTACCCAAATTTTCCGATGCCTCAACACTACTCAAATCCTGTAGCTTATCCCACCTTTGTATCAGCAGTCCATTCCCAACCAAACCACTGATGATGCTGATTTAAGTGCTGCCGGCAAGAAACATCACCGGAACCAAACTTCCCTGCTGGAGTCTTCCTCCCGTATGATCTAGAGGAACACCAAAGTCCACTTCCCGATGACCCTCAACCATGGTTGGTTGTTGCCGGAAGAAGACTCCACCACCAGTTTACCTCCACAATCCTCACGGTACGCTGTTTACCTCCAAGATCCGGCTAGGGCACGGGGCAAGGAAAAAGGATCGGCTCGGGCAGAGGAGGGAAGATCATCTGCCGGCGCTAGGGCAGAGCACCTGGGGGTGTCGGCACCGTCGGGTATGATTCCGCAGTGGACGGCAACGACACAGCCTCGGCAGAGAGGAAGAAATCGTCGTCGCTCGGCGAGGAAGAAAAGAAGGGGGTCTCGGTGGCTGGCGGCTCGGGCACAGGGAAAAAGAAGTCGGTGCCGGCGCGCAGAGGAGAAGAGACGATAGGGAGGCTCTCGTCGCCGGCGGCCTGGCTTCGGGCGGAGGAGAAGAGGGCGGTTAGGGCAAGCCGTCGGGCGTAAGAGAAGAGGGCGCGTGGGTGTCGGGGAAGAAGGAGTGAACGGCGAAGGGAAAGAAATAGAATAAAAAGAAAAAGGAAATATAAACATTTCCTCTCTTAAATAGGGTAGCCTAAACAGACTTTCTCGGACCCCGTTTTTGTCCCTTTAACTCGTCCGTACGAGCTCTGAAAAATTCTCAAAAAATTTCCAAAAATTTCAGAAAATTCCCTTATTAATATTCGCCTATTTTCGGTATTTTACAAATCCCAAATTACATTTTGGGCTCCTTCTTATTATGAGTGTGTTAGTCTCCCTGTGTTTAAGATAACAAATGTCCACTAATTAAGTAAGTTACTGACAACTCACTTAATTAATATCTAGCTCCAAGAGTAGTACCACTCAACTTCATCGTCATGTCGGACTAAGTCCACCTGCAGGGTTTAACATGACAATCCTTATGAGCTCCTCTTGGGGACATTCTCAACCTAGATCACTAGGACACAGTTTCCTTCTATAATCAACAACACACACTATAAGTGATATCATTTCCCAACTTATCGGGCTTATTGATTCATCGAACTAAATCTCACCCATTGATAAATTAAAGAAATAAATATCAAATATATGTGCTTGTTATTATATTAGGATTAAGAGCACACACTTCCATAATAACTGAGGTCTTTGTTTCTTTATAAAGTCAGTATAAAAGAAACGACCTCTAATGGTCCTACTCAATACACTCTAAGTGTACTAGTGTAATTATATAGTTAAGATAAACTAATACCTAATTACACTACGACCTTCCAATGGTTTGTTCCTTTCCATTATGGTCGTGAGCTACTATTTATAATTTATAAGGTACTGATAACATGATCCTCTATGTGTGACACCACACACCATGTTATCTACAATATAAATTAATTGAACAACTTCATTTATCATAAATGTAGACATTTGACCAATGTGATTCTTATTTCTAGATAAATGTTTATACCAAAAGCTAGGCTTTTAGTATACACTCTAACATGAACTTAGTACAAAACCTTAGTCTAACTAGTTACGATTCGTAAGAGATAGTTTCAGTTAGTTCCACTAAACCAAATGCACTAGGTTGAAGCCATATATTCTTAGACAAGCATAGACTGAGCTTCCCTAATCTACTATTATCCAAAACTTTACCAGTACCGTAGGTCAAGTTAAACTTTTGTTCCTATTTAGCCTAGTCCTAATTACCCATCCGGGTAAATTATTATTTTGGATGTGACAACTAATTTAGAGCCTCCCCTTGAATTATTAAATCTTTTGGGTTATGTTTTGTGTTTACATCAATTAGTTTTATAGTTGTTGTATACTTGGTTATAGTTTTTGTTTATATTATATTTATTTAAGTTAGGTTTAAATAACTTAAGGTTTTTCTTTTGTTTTGTATTTATTTTTAAAGATTTAACTTTAGAGTTTAAGGGAGAGTCTTTTGATTTATATAATAAATTTTATCTTTAGGTATGTAATATTGATTGAGTCCTACTTGCGTGGTTAGACACGTTTTCAGAACCCAAGCTTTAGATTAATTTTTATTTTGTTAACTAAAGATATAAAAGATTTGTTGATTGAGCTGGACTTATATCCAAGTCCGGACTTGTTGTACACAACTCTTTGTATTCCAAATATCATATCGAGGTACTTGGATCTAGTTGTGAATTTTTGTAGTAACTCTTTTAGTTTAATTGTTTTATTTTTTAATCTGAAATTATCCTCCTCAAGTTTTGCAACTTGAGTTAGGATTTCAGCTTGAATTGGTTCAGTCGTTGCACTTAATTTAAATTGTTCATTAAGTTTGTTATTTTCTTTTGTTAGTTCGTTTATTTTATTCTCAGGTATAGTTAATTGTTTTATTCAAGCATGTAATAACTTTAAAGAACTTTCTTCTTAATCCAAAGTATACATCATCAGAACCTTCGGAAACGAGTATGGACTTGTGGCTTGATTCGGGTGTCAACCCGTCTTTCGATTCGTTCTCCGATTCTATTTCGTAAGCCATTAGCGCGAGGTAGTTGGAGTGCTTCGGTTCTCCACCGTCTAATTCATCTCCGGATGATTCATTCTACGTTGCTTTGAGAGCCTTCTTCTTCTTTAGATTCGAGCAGTCGGTCTTGTAGTGTCCCTTCTTATTGCATCCAAAGTAGGTCACATTTTTATTGTTAGAGTTGGAGGTGGAGTTGATCTTTTGCAAGTCCTTGCTGGTGAAGTTCTTCTTTCTCCTAGTGAATATTTTTTTTTACCAAGTTCACTAGGTGTTCTTCATCATCTGAGTCTGGGTCAGACTCGACTTCAGGTTTCGGCTTGTATTTGGACTTATCTTTTGATGACCCTGCAATAAGAGCAAGACCTTTCTTGGATTTGACGTTAGTCTGTTCGTGTAGTTCTAGTTCACAGAATAATTCATCTAGTTTTAACTTTGACAAGTTCCTCAAAATCTTATAGGCATCCATGATGGATGCCTACAGTGCATTTTGAGGAAATGCATTTAAGGCACACTTTATCAGATCTCGGTTCTCTAATTGGTGGCCGATTGTGTGGAGTCTGTTGAGGATGCCCTTTATCCTCACATGCAGCTGACTGACAGTCTCACCTTTCTACATTTTGATATTAAATAATTTATTTAAAAATAAATCTCTCTTTGTTACCTTTGTGTTGTTGGTTCCCTCATGTAGTTCTATGAGCTTGTCCCAAAGTTCCTTTGCGTTTTCGTGTAGGCCAACGCGGTTCAACTCTTCTTTTGTTAGCCCACATTGGATTATGTTGAGGGCTTTGAAGTCAATTTGTGCTTTTTTCTTCATTTCTGGATCCTAATTTTCTAGGTCCATTGGAATTTCGGTGTTGTGGTCAATTGGAGCCTTGTACCCTTTGACGATGCTGAACCACTACCCGTAGTCTGTTTTTAGGTACACCTCCATCCACTTCTTCCAGTACGAGAAGTCGTCACTGTTGAATAGGGGAGGACGAACGGTGTGTACCCTTCAAGTTGTGTCATTTCACAATTGTAGAAAAAAACTAAAATAGGGTACCAAGACTTGGTCTTGGATTAGCAGTGTTTGAGATATATTTAAAAATGTAGAAAATTTGAGAAGTGTTGTACCAATCTCAAATTAAAACTGAATGAAAAAAATTATCTAAACAGGTAAAGCTTTATCAATTCAAATAGAATACGAAAAATAAAAAAATCTAAAAATAATTTCCCTTACTTGATTGGTGGTTGCACCAATTCAGAGCAGAACCTGCTCTAATATCACTTGTTAGATCGATTACGCATATGAGGGGAAGGGGGTGAATCATGTGGTTTTCAAAAACTCATATTTTTTGGTTTTGAAATCACGAGTATGCGCAGCGGAAATTAAAAGAGTGAACAACACAGAAAATACAAGTGGTTTTACTTGGTTCAGAGCCAGGTCCCGCGGACCTATCGATGGGTAATCTACTAAAAACCTCTTTCGGTACCTTCGCAAAAGGGAATCGAGTATAGAGAAAGTTCGGAGAAGTATAACAGACTACACTTTCCGTTTGCAGAATTTAATTACAACTAGAAATCTTGTTACTGACACTTTAGGAATTGATGTGAAAGCGCTCATGTCAGAGTCGGTCTGCCTATCATGATCGGAAGTCCTCGGAGTAGTCGTCGGACATAGCAGCTTTGTAGTAGAGTCATAGCAGGAGCCTGGAGTAGTTGGAGCCTCAAATGGATGCGCAGTAGCTCGTATAAGTGTTGTTCTTGATTGGTTGGTCTAGCCTGCCTTATATAGGCTGTGGAAGGCGACTTCCATAGGTGTGGAAGGTGCCTTCAACTGGTCAAACTCTATCCCGAATGGCTCGGCTCTTATCCGCGATGATGTCCAAGTTTATCCTGCGAAAGGCGCCTTCCATGGCCATGGAAGGCGCCTTCTATGAACAGTGCGAAGACACCTTCCATAGTCATGGAAGGCGCCTTTAGACACTGTTCACCCGAAAGTAATTTCCCTCTTTTGTCTTGCAAAACATTGTTAGTTCAATAAATATGCAAGACAAGTGTTAGCATAATTATAATTAAAGAGTAGTAATTAGTTCATATCCTCCCTGGACCAGGAACTAGTCAAGCTCCCAGTTTAGAGATCCCAAATGGACCTAAACTGAAGTGACGTCTACTGTTCCACCAACCGGGGCGTGCCCTTAGTTAGTCACTTTCCTCCAGTGATTTACCTTAACTTACCAGTTTGTTAGACATCCGGTTAGCCCGTCGATTTATCTGGACTTCATGCCAGCTATCTGATTGTCCCGTTGACCTACCTGAACTTTTTGTCAGATATCCGGTCAACCCGTCGACCTATCTAGACTTTGTACTAGATACCTGGTTAGCCCGTCGACCTAGCTGAATTTCGTACCAGATATCCGATCAGTCCATCGACCTAGCTGGGTTTTGTACCAGCTATCTGGTCGGCCCGTTGACCTAGCTAGATTTTCTGCACACTTAATCAAGTGGTTAGATCATAATAAAACTTAACTTAATTTACTTATCATTCATCAAAATCTGAATTAGACTGTTAGTACAAAACTGCACAAACAATTTCTTAACTAAGTTTTATATCATGATTTAAATTTGTTACCTCAAATAAATCTCCTATCTTATTTACGAAATTTTTATTCCTATTATTTACGTGACTCATTACCAAGTTTGGTTATTTAGACCAAATCTAATAATTTAATACCATATATATAAAAGACATATTACACACTTATTAATAAAGACTAAGTCCATAATTTATTAACAAGTTTATCTGTTTATTTATGACTTAGACTAAGTCGAAATGATTTAAAGGTTAGGTCTAATAATTAAATATTATTAGATTCGAATCTCGATTTTATCGAGATAAATATCTTTTTTTATGTATTAGTCATTATTCCAAAGATTAGTAGTCGTCCGTGATTTATCTCCTCCATGTTGATCTTAGAATGGGTTAGCGGAGACACTGAGGACGAACATATTCATCTTTTTACCATAATAATTAAATATTATTACCTTCCATAATTGAATTGTACGCAATAGGCATCAATTTTGTAATTCAGGGAATTACTTAGCTAAATTAATTTGTTACCTTAAATAAATTCCTAATTCCCAATAACGCGTGGCTGCAGGATCGGTTTCTCCCCTAGTCGGACCACTTAACCAAAGGCCTGCATGGAGCTGCCAGCTTGGTAGAATGTCACATGGAGCTCGGCTCGGGTTTTCTCGAGTGCAACTGCCAAACCTCGTAACCTAAATATCTGAACTATTCTAATTATGCATGGTTACGCATGGGGTGGTTATGGACACTACACTTTAGCTGAAAAAAATGGCTTGGGAAGTACTTTTTTCCACATGACAATGTTATTGTTTCCTATGCTATTTAAAAAAATCACAACCAATCACCACAACATATGTTCTATTACATGAAGAAATATGACAATTTTGGCCAAAAAATTATGGTGATTTGAAAATGACATTTCTTTCGTATGAACCTTAACAACTATATTTCTCACTAATGGAATATGACCTTGAGAAAGCAATCAAAAGAAAGACTTCTAAACCCATAAGTGAACACAAAACGTAAAAAATAAAACCGAATCATAGAGATGCTTCGGTCAGATCAAAGCACAAAAAGTGCACTTAAAGAATGGTCAATTCTCTCACTGACAAAAATACATTAAAAGTCTAAGTATCAAATTAGTATTTTCTAAGAACACATTTTATACACCCCATTCATAACTCTAATATAAGACGGATTTCAACTAGAAAATTAAAAATTCAGGCCATAACCACCACCTCCACATGATTGAATCAACTAAACCAACAATACATAAACTACATTAGTGGATGCACTGCATGCACTCATATTACCGCAAGTACAAAAAAAAAAAAAAAAAAAATCCAAATAGTCAATGTTGTCTTACATATAACAAAAGACAAATATTATTTGAAAGTTGATCACACACCTATGCACAACAAAGTAGTTGCAATGCAAACATCTTTAGCTACAAATCACCTTTACATATCTGTAACAAAGAAACCTATAAATAGTAAACAGATATCTTTAACTACTAATGTAGTATATAAAGTAAAAGTTATGTCATAGGTACCGAACAATAATAATCTATTGCTAAACCTAATAAATCAAACCTTCTTTTGGGCCTTCACAATTAATTTCTTCATAATTTGTTCTATCTTAAACGATTTCCTCTTTGTGGGTGGACGACCTCAAGATCATGCTTTTAATGGAAAGTCTATCACTTTTGTACTAGATTTAGATACTTCATTCAGTTTTTCACCATATTGAGTTAATGGCGACAAACTACAATCTTTTTGCTCTCTTGAATGATCAATATCAATATCAATTATTTTTTCATGTGTTTGTCAAGATTTCCACTAAAAGAGAACAACTGTCTTCATTTGTTGCCCCAAGTTATTGAACCTCTTGTATCACTAGAGTGAGAAGCTTATTTCGATGTTTTTCTCTATCACAAACATATTCATCATAGATGTTAGTGATACTTGATACTCATGCTTAATATCTTTACATCATTGGTCCATAATATAATTCATAGGAACCTCAATCACCTTATTTTTTATAACACATATATCACATGCCTGCATAGAATTCCCTGAAACTCAAATAGACGGCATAGACACTTCACTTGCCAATCTAGCTTAGTGTAATGTACACTAAAGAAAACTTCTCGTAGGGGTTCTTCATTTTTTCCCAACATAGTTTCTATGACTTCAAATATCAAAGTTGTCCCTTCTTTCACCAATGAGGTATTGCAAAACATCAACCCTCTTACTTCATTTTGGAACAACTTAAATAAATTGTTAGTATAGACATTTTAAAATTGTCTTTCAATAGGATAACCAATTATTATTAGTATGATAGAATTAAAAGAAACAAAATCCAAACTTTTTTCCTTCTCAATCTTCTTCTTCAAAGCATTATCATACTGCTCAACATATTGCTTCAAGGATATTTTAGAATGGACGTAGTCATAAAAAAAAACATTCATACTTTCACTTTTTTAAGATATGGGCGTACCAGTGCAAAAGTTATCTTTGAGGTATACAGGTGTCCATTTATTTCGTTCTTCATGCAAAGATTTCAACCAATCATTGTTCTCCAAATTAAACTCATCAATCATTTTCATCCAATTATCTTCACATTTATCAACTATAAGCAAGTTATAAACAATATTCTTCAATTGTTTCTTTATCATTTTATACCGAGCATGACCACCTAATTTTGCTGAAAGTTTTTCCATAATATGCTATAGACATAAATGATGATGAGAATTCAAAAATGTCTCAGCAATTACAATTGTCATGGTACGACATTGGTCTATGATTATAGCCTTTGGAGTACGCCCAACAATACTTGTCAATTTGAACAACCATATGAATGTTTCTTAATCTTTGCTTAATAATAATCCACAGTCAAGCAAAATAGATTGACTATATTCGCTCTAACAAATGGAGCAAATGACATGTCATAACTATTAGTCAAATATGTTGTATCAAAAGTCATGATATCGAAAAAATAATCATATGCAACCCTACATCTTATATCTACCCAAAAAACATTTTTTATTTGAGATTCTCCATCTAAATCAAGCACATAAAAAAAGTTTGAGTTCCGATTTACATGCGGCAAAAATAAATACTCAAGACTTCATCATCTCCATCCCTTAATCTCAACCTTCTAGCTTCTAAAATATAATTTCTATACTTTCTCTCATCGAATAACAAATTCTCATAGCCTTCAGCCTCAACTACAAATGAATGAAAACTTTTACTCAAAGTTATTCCAAGTTGATCATTTAATTCTAATTTTCTCTTTGTAAAAGAATCCAATACTTTATTACTTCTAAAATGTCTTGAATTTTTAGGGCTTAAGATATGATTATGTTTAAGGTAGACACTAGTTATCTCAAAGCTTTCATCATTCCGAATAACAACATTAATCTTAGCTTTGTAATTCGTCTTAGTAGAAGATCGAGGGCATATAACATTTTTTTGCTCGAGATACTATCTTACCATGTTTGGCACATCCAATAGAGAAATATTTTTTACTTTCTATTATCTCCATTTTTTCACCTAATTTGGAAATACTGAAACCAACATTTTGAGGATAGGATTTATAAAAATTACAAACCTCCTCTTCAAATGAAAAAGTCATTCTAATCTTAGGATTCTTAACTTCATTTAAACTAGATGGGATTTTATGCATATGCTCGTTGTTATTCTTTGTCTCGTTTGAATCATTTTTGCCTTGTTCCATAACACTTTTTTTACCTGTATTTATATAAAAATTCAGGGTAGGTGTAACACCCACTAAGCTTTTAAGATAAGCATATGAATGTAGGATTTTTGCCTTAGAAAAATAATAAGAAGTGGGTTAAAGCAAAAAGAAATAAAATGAAACAAAAAGAAGAGGAGGTCAAGGATTGAACCTTGAACCTCTTATATTATAATTCATAGGATTAATTAGTAGAAACCAATTGGGATAGAGAGAAGATATTGATAGCAAAGGAGGGAAACTCATGATAAGGGTGAGAGTAAAAGTTAGCCAAAAGAAAACAAGAAAAGAGCAAGAGAAAGACAACTTACCTTCCTTCTTTCTCTCCCTCTTTCTTTCTTCATTTTGCCGAAAATTTAAGAGGGAATTAAAGGGATTCATTCCCTCTTATTTCATCATGAATGGTGAGAATAAATTAGAAAATAAAATAAATAAAAGAAAAATAGAAAATGGGTTAAGGGAGAAGGAAAGCAAAAATCAATTTTGCTACCTCTTCCCCCTTAACATAAAAGGGAGCAAGAAAAGAGAAGGTTATTTTTCTCTCATTTCCTCATCCTCCCTCTCCCTCACCGAACACCACTTCCCTCTCCTCCATCTTCGGCCCCAAGCCAAGATTTTCTCCTAAGAAAGCCTAAGATACAAGGAGGACTTAGCAAGGGAATCAAGGGAAAGGAACTAGAAGAAGAGGCTACTTCTTCCATCACCACACCTTAGATCCACAAGCGAAAAGGATGTAAGCTTCCCCTCACCTGTGGTACAAGGCTTTTTATGTGATTTTCGGATTTTATGAGGATTAGAAAACCTAGAAAAGAATTTAAGAAAATTCGGCCAAAGAAGAGTTTTCAAATCTAGGAAGGTTTAAACAAGTCCTCATTTCATGATATTTTTCTATACTATATAGGAAGGTTTTTCCTTCATGTTTTTATACCTATATGATGCTTGATCAGAGGAGTACCTAACCCTAGAATTTCGGCCAAAAATATTTTCAAAAGGTTGGAGAAATCATTGTTTAACCAAACTAGTACAAGATTTCCCCCATGAACTACTAAGGGCCTTTTATTGGTTTTCTTGCATGAAAGTTACTTGGAACCAAAAGAAATCCACTCATATGTTTCGGCCAAGAAAAGGGCTTAGGGTTAGGAAGACCTTTAAATTTAAGTAACCATGTTTGTATGATAGAATATAGAGTTCTCTTAAAGAATTGCATGTTGAATATTGCTAGAAATTCATGAACTCTTATTTTAGATTTTCGGCCATGATAAGATGGATAGCTTAGAAAAGCTTAAACAAAATTTTAACATGCTCAAGACCTCTGTAATATTATGATATGGAAGTTGTTTGATGCTCTTATGCTTAATTAGAGTATAGAAAAATTTAGTTACATGATATATGACATGTAAGATCACAAGGGTCCTAGCTTGTTTATGAACCAACTTTGTATATGATGTTCTTAGTAATTTTTACCATGAAACTTACTTAGGTTTTCCATGCTTTAGGCCACTTAAAACCTAGTTTAGGGATTGGTAGGTTTCGGCCATGAGGAAAAATAAAAGAAAAAGGGAAAGAAACCTAGGAAGCCTAAGACACAATTCACATGTATGTTTATTATGCTTGTCTTTATATATACTATGAAACTTGTATGACTTATTATGCTTTTAGGCTATTTGAAGCAAGTTTATACACTGATGAGTCTCGGCCAAGTAGGGTTTAAAAGACCTAGAAGCCTTAGAATTGAAACCAATGGTGTTAAAAATGCTTCTTATGGAAATATGATAATATGTTGATTGTGTCACATGCTTGTATAATTTTTCCATGACCTAAATGGGTCATTGTATGTTTCGGCCATGAAGGGATAGATGCCCTAGAAACCCTAGAACAAAAATTAAACATGCTTATGTCACTCTATATGAAATATGATAAGTAGAAAACCAAAGTTCTCATGCTATATGTTATTTAGTGACCTAAATGAGGCTAGGGTAAGTTTCGGCCATACCTATTGTATGATGTTTTATTATGAATTTATACATGATGTTAGTTCAAGTTCTCATGCTTGTATACTTGTTTTTAGGCCTAAGGAATACTTGTTAAAAGTTTGGCCATGACATATGTTAAGGGCTTGAAGAACTTAGTAACTAGCTCAAATGTGCTTACTATGTTACTTGGAAAAAAATGCTATAAATATGGTTTAAGGTTTCCATGCTTTCATGACATTTGAGACCTTGTTTCACACCTGATAGGGTTCAGCCACATGAGTTTAGGGACTTGAAGAACTTAGAAACCAAGTTAATCATGCTTATAATGCTTCCTATGAAATTGATGTGATGATAATTTAGGTTCCACATGCTTGGAGGTTATTTTTACCTAAATTGAGATCTAAGGGGGTTCGGCCATGATAAGAACCCAAGGGATTAGGAAGCTTAGAACCCAAGTTAACTATGTTACCATGTTTCTTATGTTAGTATAATCACATGATACACCCTTATGCTTAAACATGTATGCTTGTGATTTATACTTTCCATGATATGATATGTGCTTAGAAATATGCATGCTTTGATGATATGTGATGTGCTTAGAATATGCATGCTTTCATGATATGCTATGTGGATAGAAATATGCATGCTTGATGATATGCTTTATGCTTAAAATATGCATGTTTTTATGATCTATGCCTAAGTGATGCATAATATTATGATATGATGTATGCCTAAGTGATGCATATCTTTATGACATGATGTATGCTTTTATGATATGATGGATGCCTAAGTGATGCATACCTTTATGACATGATGTATGCCTAAGTGATGCATACTTTTATGATATGATGTGTGCCTAAGTGATGCATGCTTTTATGATGTATGATATGTATAAGTATGACATGTACTTTACTTTATGTGGCTTGTACCAAGGGTGGGCTCCATAAGCGCCCCGGGGTCGATGGAATAAGACTCGGGCCTCGTTAGGGATGGGCTCCTAAGTGCCCCTATGTCGATGGAGTAAGACTCGGGCCTAGTATGTTTGCCTTGTAGGGTTCAAGACTTGCTACCTTGGACCTACATAGGTTGCGTGCAATATGTAAGTGGTACATAGCCCGGATCCCCTTTAAGTTGAGATTATGTTCAAGTATATATGTAAGAAGAAATGGTTTTAAAGATTATGAGACATACACATGTTTTTCGGATACATGTTTTCAAAATCATATTGCATATACCTTATGATCATGTTGTGATGATGTTATGATTTATGATATGTCATGATTAGATATGATTATGTTATGTTTCATGCTATGCTTGATATGCCATGCTACCTTATGATGATGCTATGATATGCCATGATTAGATATGATTATGTTATGTATCATACTATGCTTTAAGAGATGATATGCCATGACTAGTTATGATTTTGTTATGTTGCATGATATGCTTAAAGAGTATGATATGTTATGTCATGACTAGTTGAGATCATGTTATGTTGAGATATTCTTTGATCATGTGATGATTTTCGGTTTTAGTGAGTAGGAAAGGAACTTACTGAGCCATGAGTGCTCATAGCTTACTTTCCTTGTACCACAGATAAAGGAAAAAGCTGGATGAGCTAAAGGAGCAGCAAGAGAGGCAAGGAGATGTGTGTGGCTGTGGCTAGGCAACCAAATAAGAACCTTCTTTAAGAACTTTTAAGAATTACGCTTTGGTTTCATAAATTGTAGTACTAAATGGGTGACTTGATGTTATGTTTCTATTTATCTTATTATCATGTTATGGAAACCATATTAGTGTAGTTCGGATATGAAAACAAAAGAAAAGTTTTATTAATCTAAGAAAAATTATTTTAAGTCTTCCGCTGTAATATGTACGTAGAGTATCGTAGCCCCGTCCCTTAGGGTTAGCAGGGAGGGCGGGCGTTACAGTAGGTAAGTATTTTAAACATGACTTGTTTATTGGTTGCTAAGAAATAGAGAGACTGAATGTATAGATGCCCTAAAAAATGTTCAATCAGTGTAGACACTTTCATTTATGCAGCAACCACTCCAGATGTTATAGCACTCTCAAACACAAAAAAAACTAATTCCCAACCATTTCCCAACCCAATAATTAAGATATTGAACAATCTAATATATACCCAGATGTTGTAGCCTTAAATTTTGAGAGGAGCTTGTTGTTGCTGTTGGCGCAACGGGCCGGCAAGAGGGGAGGGGTGAATTGTCTGAAAATAAAAAATACCCTCCTCAATGTTTCAACTGTAGGAATGCAACAACAATAAAATAACAGAAAAGAAGACTCAACAGTTGATTTGGTTACAACCTGTGTAGTTGTTAATCCAAGGCGGTTGAATAACTCACTAAGAATATCCTTCTTTGAAGGCAGAGAAGTCTTTTACACACTGAAAGCTCTAAGAGTTACTAGGAAGTTAGTACAAGAGTTGGTGTGTAATTCCCTAGCTCCATGGCCCTTTTTTAGGACCTAGAAATTCTATCTTCGGCTTGAGGGTGCCTCCCATAAGCATGGAGGGTGCCTCCAGCGAGACATTTGGATAACGTTTTATTCAAATACTAAACAATCACATTGATTGGTTTGAGGGCGCCCTCAATGGCATTGAGAGCGCCTCAGACGTTATAAAGGGTGCCCTCAAGGCATAGAGGGCGTCCTCCCGCCTGAAGGAGGCGGAGGCACCTTCAACACTGCGTTGAGGGCGCCTTCAGCTTACTTTTCCAGCTCCTTTTGACCTTCTGAAGCTTCGATCGTTTGGATGATTGCGGTCAACCGAAATAGGGCTCACCCGAACCCAATTTCCGGCCTTCTCCTCGAGCAGGCTTCCGCTCCGGCTTCTCGTCCCTCGAACGTCGCGTACGTTCTTCTCGTCCACCGGTGTACTATTCCGCAGCTCTTTCGTCCCTCAGACGCACCGAACCCGTCGGCTCCCTTCCCGTGTTGTCGTTCTAGTCAGCTGCATTTTCTGCTCGACTTCCTGCGTTCCTAAGCTCCTGCACACTTAGACACAGGGATTAAAACCAAACAGAACCTAACCTAACTTGGTTGATCATATCAAAATAACCACGAGGTCTAACAGTTGTCTTGAATTTTTTGATCGGCTTGAAGGGAGGGTACTTGTTTAAGGGTTGCGGCTGAAGGGACGGGAAGAAGAGGCTAGAGTGTACAAGTCAGAGCAACCTGAAGGGAGACGAACTGAATCCTTCATTGGGGTTTGAAGACTCCTTCGCTGCATTTTTCACTAGGAGCAAGGGAGACGAGCCTTGTAATTTCACCCCAATAGCTAAGTTCCTTCATTGAGCAATTTGGGTCTGATGATTCTCTTCTCTTTGCCGGCTCGCTGGGAGGAAGAGAAAGGAGAATTTTCAACGAACTGGACTTTGTTTTAAGGCTGGATGTTTGAAGGGGAAAGAAAGAAAGGAAGAACGTGAATGAAGCAAAAAATGGGAGAGAAGGTTCATTCGCCGGACTGAGCTAGAAATTTACAAGTCGGAACCATGTCGTTTGCTACAAATTTTTTTTTTTGCTCTTTTCATTCGTGTTCTGCATCAGTACTCTATTTAAATTTATCAAATGGTGAGCATTCAAAATGTTTATCTTTAATTTATTAATTGGATCTGGGAGTTGATTGAAAGTGAAGATCAGTGTTAAGTCATGTTTAGTTGACTAACTAATAAACTAAAAGCGTTGTTAAGTAATGTTAGTATCAATTAACTAGAAGTGATGTTAAGTAATGCCAGCTGACCAATCAATTGCAAATGATTTAACGCATTAGGCCATAATAAATCAGATGAATAAACTAGACAAAGAGAGTATTTAAGAAAACTTATAAAAGTGGGTGTGAAATTGCAAGCAGAATTCTCACTCAACTCTAAGTGCACCTTTGCAAAAATAATATTGTAGCAATTCTCTAAGCAATGCACCTTATCGATAATTTAGTTACACGAAGAGTTGCCAACCAAGGATCAAATTTATTGAGTGATACACAAGTGTAGCTACTAAGCATGTCTTCAGAATGGTTCATTGGTAATCTGATGGAGGCTCAAAAGCATCTCTGCTCTTCGTTTTCCCTTGCTTGCCTGTCGTCTCACTTTCTTCTTCTTCTTCTTCCTCATGTTCCCTTTTGCTCATCTACGAAGACAGTGAGGTAGATGAGTTTAAGCTTCTATTCGATTTGAAGTAAAAGACATGCTCACCTTGCTGCTTGAATGAGGAGCACTGTGATTGCTTGCAGTTATTTTCCTCCTTGAGGCACTTCTTTTGCTGTTGGACTTCCTTCTGCTAGTTGGTTGACAGCCATTTCTGGGATTCTGAGAAGCTACTGAAGATGCATCGAAGTTCACTGACACATCGTTCGAGCCGCAGCTTTCCTTTTCCTCCACTGCCGCGTTGGATCTCTTTCTGATGACCATCCTCCTCTGTATTACACTCGAAGCTTGACTGAATTCCGAAGCGTGTTCTTGCTGGCGTGTGGCCATCCATCTCTCTAGCCAGCTCCACCCCAAGTTCAGCTCGGTCGGGTTCGGTTTCGCTGATCTTCTCTTCGTCATGCAAGTCCTCAGCTGCATTCGTGCAGAGCTCTCAGCTTTCTTGTTTGCTTTCATCTTATCTTATGCATCAAACTCTTGAATCTGTTTCTGGACTTACCTGCTGGGAGAAGGCATAGGCAAGAGCTCTTTCTCGTCTGGTCGTCGCTTCGAGCTTGTTTTGGATTCTCAGTTTGGAGATGCTGCTGCTGAGAGTGCTGTCGTCCCATTCTTCCTGCAACAATTCAGCATGAAATAGACAGTTTTAAGCAAAAAAGAAGGTATCTGAAGAAATGGATTGTTATGAATTACCTTTGGCTTGAACACTTGAGATCTAGCTCTTCGCTGGGCATGGTTCTGCAGCGTGATGATACTTGCTTCGTGATCGCTTGAAATACACACGGAATCTCCCATTTGAACCTCGATCGATGTGTTCTCGAATGTCTTACAATCCAGAGACCGAGCATCGTTGCCTTCGTCGTGCAACTTGCATTGCTGTCTCGTCTGTAAATAGATCGACCAATGTTCAGTAACAAAGCTCGCCTGGTGAATTCTGAATGCTACGTACCAGGAACCCTCGAAAAGCCGCTTGGATAAGAATGGCAGCACGTTCTCTGGCAGAAACATCTCCATCCATGCCGTCTTCCACTTGGACTGCTCGACGATCTCCATTCTCTTCGGAGCTTTTGCAAGAGGCCAAATCATCCTCCACCAGAACAGAGCTGAATTCTTCCCCGCAGAGGTAGAGTTTAATGGCACTCCATTTGATCTTCTCAAGCAACATGCTCCTTTCATGCTGAAGACCGAGAGCGAATTACATAGAACTCAGAAAGCAAGCAATCGCAATCCAGAGCAAGATGAAGGATTGATTCTACCTGGCACTTAGAAGTGCGACTCCGCGAGAAGACTCGCTTGACGAGACATCCAGACCTCCCCATTCTTCCCTCAAGATTTGCCTCTCCTTCTTCCTCTTCCTCCTCCTTTAGAAGCCAAGAACTGGAGCAGGTCTGAGCAATTAAATGCGCGATGGCTAGAGATGGACCAGCTGCGTTGCGTTGATGCATGTGTTGGGTGAATTTACAAGGTGGAAGAGCTTTAGAGCTGGAGCTGGGCATTTGTTAAAGCCACAAAGTGAAAGCGGAAATGGATGCTTTTGATCTACACATGGCCTGCTTCCTGCAGCATTAACTGGTGCTCTAGCCCCTTTGCTTCTTCTTGGGAGTAGGCATATTGCTTTTCACCTGCCCCTTCCTCCTTAGCTCCATTTGTCTACTGCTCCATTTATTCATTCATTCATGCTCTTAATAAGCTCGTATAGTGTAACCGCGCTTGGATTTGTTTAGTTTGTGTGGATTTATTAGTTCATGGATTTCGAGAGCAGTTGGATCAGAGAGCAGTACACTTCATTGATTCATTTCATTTTCATGAAACTTAATTCACGTGAGGATTGAAAATGAAAAGCAAACGTATTAAAAAGTGGAGTTGTGTAGACAAGGACTCAAAGGGAAGAACTTTCTTGGTCTAGATTTATATGTGATTTAAAAGTTATACAATTCTAAAAAAAAAATCGCTACTTGCATGACTCGGATCTAGGTGACGCCTAATACCTATGTTAAAGGGCGGAGACCGATGTTAGTCTATCTAGGCTTTAGTCCGGGATGAATTAGCGTTTAAGGAAAAAACCATATTGATATCGTGAGTATAAAAAGTTACCATGGATGCGATGAAGGTCAATCTACCTAGGTTAAAATCAAGAGGTCAATGAACTATCTCTATCTAACTGAGCTGAGCCTTTAGTCTTCTTGACTGAACCAATTCACTAATCTTTCTAACCGAGTCTGATCTATCAATCTTCCTAGCCGATCAGAGTCGACCCGTCAATTTTCTTGGTTGAGCTAAGCCAACCCGCCGATCATCCTCACCGAGCCGAGCCAACCCACCAGTCTTCCTAGTCAAGCTGAGTGGACCTGCCAGTCTTCCTAACCGAGCGAATCCACCAGTGTTCCCAGTGGAGTGGACCCATGAATTTTCTTGGCTCAGCCAACCCACCAGTCTACGGTTGGTCTTATACCGACTCCAAGGGCTTAGCTCCTCGATTGAATATCCAGTTTATGTCTGACCGACTCTATCACTTGAACGCTCCAACTCACCTCTGTTAAGACCCTTATGCCCGGCTAGAAGGGGATGAATAGTCGATCACCTACTTCTTCCCTGTTTGTTAGTGCAGTGGAATACCAAAACAAACAAAGGAAAACTAAAACCTAGAGGCAATAAATAAAACAACCAAACCTCTAAAATGTTGATTTATGTAGAGTTCGGAGATTATGGCTCATACTCCATGGTTGGCGTTAAGGTGAACAATCCCTTAATTCGTCGGTGAATTAATCCTCGAAACATTGGTTAGCTTGATCCTCCTTATCGGTGGAGAACGCTCACCACAACTCGATCAAGATCTCTTGGATAACCTCTGAGCTTGGGAGACTCTATTAGGGGCGAACCACCTCTAATTTCGTCACCTAAGACAGCCACCTCGAGTTTCATTATATAGAGCTTGGGGAAAACAACCAAGTTGTTTCTACGGTTACCAGTCAACAGGTCACACCACTAGTCGATTCGTCCTCTACGGAATTTGACGATTACAACCCCAACCGAAATAGGTTAATCGACCGGTCTACTATGGTTGAAAGAATATAAACATTCTGTTCTCTCTCCAGTCGACTAATACATACACCAGTCGACTAGTAAACCCTAAACTTAGGGTTTATCCCAAGTATATTCTCTCAGCATTCGTTCTCGCCCGCACAACCTTGACCTTGCCTTCTAACTTCCTCCATTAGCCTTGCATCCCTCAGATGTTTTTTCATCCTTCACGTTTTGCTTTCAAGAACTTCTTTTAGCCTTGTCCTTATTGTCGGGTCTTCCATTGCCAAGTCACACTTGGACTTACGTTGCCAAGATTATACACTTAGACTTACACTACCAAGATCATACTTGGACTTTGCCTTGTACCTGCATCTTACACACTCACAAGAGCATATCAAATATAATAATAATCCTAATTTAAACTTTTGCCCAAACATCAAAACCTAAGGTCACACAGATTGCTCCAATAATCGACCTCTTTTTGATATTTGACAACCCATTTAAGTTAGGGAAATAGTATAGCAATACATATGCACATAAATATACAAACCAACTTATACATAAATCATGGAACCTAATCCTAAGCTCCCCCTTTACCTAAGCTTCCCCTTGAACTAGGATTTCCCACAAAGGTAAACCTCTCTCCCCTTTGCCAATAAATAAGCAATCTACTCATGATTATATAATGGAACATAATCCTAGCTCCCCCTTCATCTAAGCTCCCCCTTGAACTAGGATTTCTTGTAATGGTATTTAGATTTCCCACTTAAATCTACACTTCTCCCCCTTTGTCATACATCAAAAAGAGTTCCAACAATATCGCAATTATTAGACTCTTTAACCTCAATGACGATAATTATCATGTATCAATCCCCCATAAGATTACATACATATTTACCATTCTTTTGGTCATTTGCTATTCCTGAAAAACCAATTTTAGCATGTATTAGTTGACTGTCATAGGCCCCAGTCGACTGATCTCATCGAAATAATCTCACAGAATCATTCTGTGCTTGATGAACATTGTTACCATTCTTTTACTCATTTTCTATTTCTGAAAAACTAATTTTAATCTGTATCAGTCGACTGATCTCATCGAAATAATTTTAAAGAACTATTTTGTGCTTGATGAATACTATTACCAGTCGACTAACACCCTATTTCAGCCCAAAACAGCATTTTTGACCTAATTTCAAAAATACACCAAAAATTTCACAAGCCTCCAAAAACTCTCAAATTTTGTGGAGAAGTCTATTTTACCAATGTCTACTTAGAATATATATATTGTGTTTGTGTCAATCTCGAGATCTGTGATATATATATTACAGATCTCGAGATTGACACAAAATCTAAAACTATTTAAATGGTTCAATTGAATTTTGACCTAAAGTTCTAATTTTGGCTTTCTCTTGATATATCTGCTCATACCAAATCATAATGCATCCCTAGCATTAGTTTATATGGTATCTATACATCCAAAATAAATTTTCATGCAATATAAATCCAATATCACATTTTTATACATGAAACACATCTCATATGTGTCAATTTCTTAGGTTTGAGACTCAAGTTTATCTTCAAACCACTTGGTCATATTTCATGACCCATCTAGAATCTCAAGCAATGCCCACTTGAGATCCATTGACTATGGGTCCCAAATTAACTCTTTGAGCTCCCCCTGGAGCTCTTGACCTTAGTCATCTCCCTAGGTGACTCATCTACTATGGTTAGGCCACATCGGTGTACCTCAGGTGATAATTGGCCTACAAATCTAACCTTCATAACCTTAGACACCTTGTCTTTGGTTAATTTCTCCTTATCCTTACATTGCTTTCCCTTGTCATTTCTTGACCTCTCCTTACTATAATCATATGTCACCCTAGCATATGTCTTTTCTCTAGCCTTGGAGGATTCTCCTTTGTCATTTGCACTTGCAATCATTGCATGTGCCCTTCTTTTAGCCTTAGGGGACTCTATTATGGCATGCCTGCCAAAGTGATCCATGGGTAATTTTCTTTTACCCTTGTTTGACGAAGACTAGTATCCCAAATCGAATTTATCACCATTGGATCTTTAACTACCCAACATTCTATCAAGTCCTTTAGATCCTACAATGAATCTATCTAGGACTTTTTCTACCCTATCAAGCTTTTCCCTTAAAGGTTGATTTTCCAATTCTAGGTTCCTAACCCTAGAATCAACATGTCCACATTGGACATTCCAAGACCTATCATTCTTTCTAGGCATGTGTCTCCCCTTCTTGGGATTAATGCCAAGATCCTTCACTACCTTTCTAACCTTATGCATGGTAGTTTGGTTCTTGTTAGGTCTAACCTTTAGGTTTGACTTCCTAGGGTTATCAACTATGTTGACCCTATTTCTATCATTATACCTAAATCCTAATTATGCATGGTTAAATAATCTTTATTATTTTTAGCATGCATCTCCCTAGTACTTGAATTAATATCCAAATTAAAATTCAAGTTAGAGTGCACCTTCCTACCTACCATTGGAGCTCTGCATTGACATGAGCATCCATATCGCTTCATTCTCCTCCATTGCTTCAATTTCTCCATTTTCATGAGTTCTCTCTTTCTTGGGCACTTTGTGTCGTAATGTCCCCACTCATCACATATGAAGCATCGAATGTACCTCTTCTTCTTGGCACCATCCCTACAACCCACGTTAGTTTTCAAAAGAACTTTATCAGATTTAGGGTTTATCTCCTTTACCTTCTTGAGCAATGGACACCTACTCTTATAGTATCCCATCTCACCACATTCACAACACATGATGTGTGATTTCTCGTTGTTCTTGGTAGTTGAGGTTGAGTGTTGAACTTCCAAGACTTCTTCCTCACTAGTCTTGGACTCTTCTTCCTCACTTGAAGATGTAGACGGTTTCACTTCTTCCTCCTCTTCAGATGTTGAGCTCGTCTCTACATTCAATTGGTCCTTCTCCTCCTCTTGGACCAATGAGCTCTTCTCCTTGGGCTCCTCCACTTCTTGGATTTTTGTAGGGTCCTCATGAAGAGCAATTACCTTCTTCCAAAGGTCACTTGCACTCTTGCATTTACCTACATAGACAGCACCTTAGAAGGTAATAAATCTACTCAAATTTTAATTACCTCCTTATCAGCCTCTGATTGTTGTCTTTGTTCTTTGGCCAATACCTTAGCCGAAGATGCTTCCTCTTCTTGTTCTTCGGAGCTTTGAAGGGATCTTCTAATGCAATCCAATGGTCCCAATCCATTTGGAACCAAGTCTCCAATCGCATCCTCCAATACTTAAAGTCTCCTTCCTCGTATGGAAGTGGGATTCGGATATCCCATCCTAATGGTCCTTTCGACTCCATTGTCTTCCTCTAGTACTTGCTCCTATAGGCGGTTAGTCCTTCAAGAGTGCTTCTCGCTCTGATATCAATTGTTGGGACCTTTATACCTGGTAAGGATGGTAATGGGGTGGGGCGGGGGCGGGTTTGTCATCCCCATCCCCACCCCGTCCTTATTTTTTCGGGTTCGGGAATTCCCAGAACCCGAACCCAAGGGGATCAAATCCCCATCCCCGCCCCCATCCCCGCCACATCTCCAAATTTAATTTATATTATTATTATTTTATCATTATTATTAATAATAATATTAATATTAACATCAATATTAATAATATTATTAATAATATTTTCAAAAAAAAATTAATATTAATATTAACACTATTATTAATATTTATAAAAAATCTTATTATTTATTAATATTAATAATATTCGGGACGGGTTCGGGGATGGGAATAGTATTTCCATACCCACCCCGAACCCGCCCCATCCTCGAAAAAAATCAAAGATCCCCGTCCCCGTTTCGGATTTTTCCCGCGGGGCCCCGAACCCAAGGGAAAAATTGTCATCCCTAGGGATGTAAACGAGCCGAACCGAGCCGAACAGTATCAGGCTCGAGCTCAGCTCGTTTAAGTTATATTCGGGCTCGAGCTCGAATCGAGCTTTTATCACAAGGCTCGAACTCGGCTCGTTTTAGAATTATCAAGCTCGCGAACAGTTCGAGCTCGGCTCGTTATTAGCTCGATTATCAAAGTTAACGAGCCTAACTCGTTAAGCGAGCTCGGACTCGTTTTCGGGCTCGTTTAGAGCCCATTTTTTGCTAGTTTTAGAGCTCATTTTTTGGCTCATTTTAAGGCTCGTTTTAGAGCTCATTTTTTTGGCTCGTTTTAGAGCTCGTTTTTTGGCTCATTTTAAGGCTCGTTTTAGAGCTCGTTTTTTTGGCTCGTTTTAGAGCTCGTTTTTTGGCTCGTTTAAGGCTCGTTTTAAGGCTCGATTTAAGGCTTGTTTTAAGGCTCGTTTTTTTGGCTCGCGAGCTTATAAACGAACATGTTCGCGAGCTCACGAGCCGAATATCCTTAAGCTCGAGCTCGGCTCGATAAAATTGTCGAGCTCGAAATCGAGCTCGAGCTCGGCTCGATAAGATAAACGAACGAACTCGAACGAGCTTTTTACCGAATCGAGCTTCGAATAGCTCGCGAACCGTTTGGTTCATTTACATCCCTAGTCATCCCTAATGGCAAAAAGGCGAAACCCTCGCCCTCAGGGCCCCCGCCGCACCCTGCCCAGGGTCATCACGAGGGAGGTAAATCACGGTAGCTCGGTGGCAAGTACGCAGTGGGCCGAGACTTTTTTGCACAGGGATAGAGAATAAATCCCCGTTGCCCTGCGGACTCGAACCCATGTTCTCAGTGGCAAACTTCCACGCCTTTACCAGCCGAGATAACCCCTAGTCATCCCTAATGCTTGGCTAGAAGGGGGTGAATAACTAATCACCCACTTCTTTCCTTCCTACGTTTGTTAGTGCAGCGGAATACCAAAACAAACAAAGAAAACTAAAAACTAGAGGCAATAAACAAAACAATCAAACTTCTAACACGTTGATTTATGTGGTTTAGAGATTAGGGCTCCTACTCCATGGCTGTCTGTAAGGTGGACAATCCCTCAATCCATCGGTGGATTAATCCTCTGAACTCCGGCTAGCTCAATCCTCATTGTCGGTGGAGAAACCTCACCACAACTTGATCAAGATCTCTTGGATTACCTCTGATATTGGGAGACTCTATTAGGGGTTAACCACTTTTAATTTTGTCACCCAAGCCAGCCACCCTGAGCTCTATTATATAGAGCTTAGGAAAAATAGCCAAGTTGTTTCTACTGTTACCAATCGACTAGTCACACCACCAATCGATTGGTCCTTTATGAAATTTGATCGTTATAACTCAATGGCTCGATACTAGTCAACTGGTGCAAGGATCAGTCAACTGGTCCACTTAGGTTGAGAGAATAGAAATATTATATTTTCTCCCCAGTCGGCTGGTATATACATTAATCGACTAGTAAACCCTAAACCTAGGGTTTACCCCGAGAATATTCTCTAAGTATTCGTCCTCATTTGTATAACCTTGACCTTTCCTTCTAGCCTCCTCCATTAGTCTTGCGTCCCTTAAATGTTTTCCCATCCTTCACGTTTTGCCTTCAAGAGTTTCATTCGGCCTTGTCCTTGTTGTCGGGTCTTCTATTTCCAAGTCACACTTGAACTTATGTTGCCAAGACTACATACTTGGACTTACACCGCCAAGATCACACTTGGACTTTTCCTTTGCCAAGATCACACTTGGGCTTTGCTTTGTTATACTTGCATCCTGCACACTCACAAGAGCATATCAAATATAATAATAATCCTAACTTAAACCTTTGCCCAAACATTAAAATCTAGAGTCACACAGATTACTCCAATAACCTCCATTCCAACCTGACTCCTCCAGGCCCAAATATTCAGAACAACACATATGCCCCCCATAGGTTGTCAGACTATACGAGTTGTGAGAACACATGGGTGTCCATACACATGGAGTAATACGTGTGATATAACGTGATCCTCACGAGATCTCTATAGTGCAGGATATGGGTGACATGACCCTTGATACAACGATGAGACACCCTCATCAAGACATGATATCTTCAAAAATGCACCATCTCCTCTAATAGCCATGGATGTGACACATCACTCCTTCGTGCTATAAAAGACCCCGCCTCCATGAGCGAAAGGAGGCTGGATACTCATTACTTCATACACTCATATTTCATTATTCTCCTATACGGTTTATCTTCTCCATTTTTGACATCTTCGGAAATTGACTTGCTTGAGCGTCAGAGTGAAAGACCAGAGCATCCCCGGTCATCCCTCTAACGTTCTGTCTACTTTTTTTCTATGTTCTAGCAGCCTTGCATGCATTATTGATAGGAGACTTTCAGGCACCTTCGGTATCTTCTTATTATTTTTTTTTCTTGGAGGTCCAGTGATTCAGTCTACCTAAAAGACAACTCACCCCCTCTTCCTCCTAGTCATGGCGGCTTGGTCAACATTAGCAACACCTCACCGACAGTCCATCTCTCACCGCTTCCTAACACTACAAAAAAACTATAATTTAGTCACGAATATTTGCGGCAAAATTTTTCCATTAATTTACGACAAAATATAAATTGTCGCAATTTAGCAACCAATTTTTTGATAAAATATTTTTGTTGCAAATTAGCAACAAAATATGATTCATGGCAAAACTCATTGGAAATTAGTGATGAACTTCCATATTCGTCACAGATCTTGTGACAAATCCTAAATTTGTCACAAATTTAGCGATGAAAAATAGATGTCACACATTCTATGACGAATAATGGATTCGTTACAAAGTTTGCGATGAATTCAGGATTCGTCGTAGAATTTTAAAAAATATATATATAAATTTAAACTTTCTGAAGCTGGTTGAGGTACCTAGAGATCTCAAAATGAGATAAAACCAGTTTCTATGGGTTCCTATAAATAACTTATCATATAAATGCACTCAAATATAAATTTTACCTAATATACTAAGATCAGTGATTTTTTTAATGATGATTGACATTTCCGGACACCTTCGTGTTCAAAAAATTACTGTTTGGGTGAAATTAGTGTTTAAAGAGATTTATAAAATCAGGGAATTTATAGGAACCCATGGAACTGGTTTCATATCATTCCAAGCTCTCTAAGTACCTTAGCCGTCTTCAAAAAAATTAAATTTATATATAAAAATATGTGATAAATTTGTGATGAATTTCTAAATTCATCGTAGATTTGCGATGACACTACAAGAAAAAAGCCTAACAACAACGATTTTTCACCGTTGTCGTAGCCCCTTTCGGACTGTTGTTAAAGGCCGTGTTGTTAAAAGGAGTGCCCAAATACAACAGTTTTTAACCGTTATTTTTGAAGGCAAAGACAACAGTTTTACAACGGTGAAAAACCGTTATCTTTTCCTTCAAAGACAACAGTTTTTCACCGTTGTCTTTGAGCATCTACCTTTAATAACAGGGTTTTCAACAACAGTTTTAAACTATCTACGACAACGGTGAAAAACCGTTGTCTTTTTTAGATAAAAAATAAAAAAATTAATACACAATTTTTCAATATTATAAATCATTCAAAATACTAAATTTCAAAATAAAATTTAATATACAATTTTCTAACATTAAAAAATAATATCTATAACATTCTGAAGAAATTTCATAAGCAACCAGCAAAATTTCATAAGCAACCAAGAAAATGATAACACTATTAAAACAAAGGTAGAACAATATAACACAAGATTTTATAATCTGTTTTGACTGCTGAACTTTTGCTCCTAATATGTTTCAAGGACTGCAGCGCTGCTACGGTGCTCTTCATGTATAAGCTCTACATATATTTAATCTCCTCCAACTCCGGAACCCTCCCACCTGATTGTGCCGACTTTGGCACTCCATTTTGTCCGTCGCATTCTGCTGAAATTGACAGGTTGTTGCTGGGGAAGAGGTGGTCGAGCATAGCCACACACTCCTTCACGAGTTTGTATAGGAGATCAGTTGTAAAGAATGGTTGCTGCAACACCTTTTCGATGAAGGGCTGCCTGATAAGTGCTCCTGTTCTCTTGTCATACTTCTTCAATATTTTCACTAGACCTGAATTCATCACAACAAGAATAATAAATCATCTAAATGAGTGCACAAATTAAAAAAAAAAAAAAGAACCAAAAGAAAGGACAGAACAGTTAATCAATAACACTCAGATAATTGTAAACTATAATTAGGCTCTGATCATGACTATGCTAATATGAGTTTCCTTGTTAACAAATTGAGAAATAATGGTTTGGAGAAATTAACAAACAAGACATGTAATATCTAAAACAAATGGGACAGTTTGATACCTAAATAAAATCAACCTTGTTCAGTCAATGTAAAATCAGTTAAACTGCATTGGTAGTAGGCAAATAACATAAAATTTTCTGTTGTGGAAGTTATAATGAGAGTGGATTGATTGTTTCACCAATGACAAGAGAAATATTACTGTGTGATTTGAAGAAGAAATCCAAACATCTATTCTGCTGAATGCTAATTTATCATAACCTAGCAAAACAAATTTACCAAGCTACTCCAACGCCCTTCTTAATCAATCTGATCAATTAGTAAACATGATTGTAGAATAAAACCCATAAATTGCCTCTGAAGCGAAAGTGCTAAGTTTATACGGGACTGAATGTAATTCATACACCATATGGATTATTTGCAATGAAAATTACAAGCTCCAAAAAAAAAAAACAAAGGTTTGAAACATAAAGGGATATCAATCCATCACAACTTAGATTGTTTGGAGGATCCACAGAAATGTATTAATTTACATGTTAGAATACTGAAAAGAAGTTACAGTGAAATCTTTAATGTGTACCATGGACTACATAAGAATAGATCAAGAAAAAGTTGAATTCTTACGGAAACCTACCCGTGTAGTTAATTACGTGATCTTCTCCTTAGCCTTTACTTTCCTTTGAACATTCTTCCTTGATAGTGATCTTCAAAATTATATTAATTGTCAAGATGCATGCTATAAAACTGTTCAAACAATCACTTAGATAAAGCACAAACAATCACTTTGTTTGTGCTTCAAGATCCTACAAATATTGAATTGCACATGGCAAAGATGTCGTCAGCCTGCAAACTTCTCACTTAAATCAATTTCCAAACATGAAATACTAGTAGCGATATTGAACTATTTTTCTAGTTGTCAATCTTTCTTGCAAAGGATGCAGTTTAATTTTCATTGACAGATAACATGTTGCATAAATACTTGACTAGCTGTAATATGAGTATGAAGTACTCGGGGATTAACTGTTGGAGTTATCTTTCAAATGTCGAATTAATGGAGAAGGGCCTAACCTATCATAGTTTTCAAATAAAACATCTCAATAACCTGGGAAATGATGGGATAAAATGATTATCACGGCAATTTATATTAAACAAAAAGAGATTCCTACTTACATTGCAGGATAAGCCTATGAGTTTTTTGAATTAGATGATGATGCAGATTGACTGCCTTTTGTTCCTTGACATTCTCTTTCATATCAGGACAATCTTCATTTTTTGGGTTCAAGGTATTTGAATCCATCTTCTGGACCTCCTCTTTTGTGTATATAAAAATCTGACGAACCATAGCACAAAATTTCCTGCAGAAAATTATACAACACCAGTTGTCAACATATCCACTTTATACATAGAAAATGGAAGATATATATACATAAGAGAAGAACATTAGGAATGTAGAAGCATGCTTACTGCCAAGGGTCATCTCCAACAAGCATCATATCATCCTCATTATCAGTAAATACAATCATCTAATTTTTATTTGGAGCCATCAATTCTCCTTTGAATTCAAATAGCTGATCTAACTCCTCGATCAGTTGGTCATAACCATCAAACTTTGTCAAGCCAACAGATCTTCCAAGTGCAACACCCTGCTTATGAACCTGAAATCAAAATGGAAACAGAATCATCTTCTCCAATAAAAAAAGAGGTACATTCTATAGCATGACATTCTTGATCTACTAAGGGACTGAATGGAGATGGACACTACACATTAAGTCAAATCTGAAAATGTGATTTAAAATCATTGGATCTTGCATATACACCAAAATTCAAAAAGCAAAGGAACTAAAAAGATATTAATCAGTCAGAAGCGAAGAACTAAATGGAAGTTACTGCAAAAGGGAGAAATCATTTGATTTTAATGGAAGTTATCAGTTCTAGCATAGGCAGCATAAAGACTGTTGAAGAGTCACAGAGAAGTGGAGGGGATCGTCTTCGCCGTCGGTGGAGGAGGCGTCAGGGTGCTTCTCGGTGAGGGCGCGGTGGGAGAGTTGCGGCTGGCGGTTGAGAAGGCGGCATATGTTTTTTGACCGGACGGATCTGTAATAAACGATCACACAACCAAACTCAACATCCCAAACAATGTATACAATCAAGTCCATACAAATCTAGCACTAAAAACAACTTACCCTCGAGCCATATTTGATATCTCTCTCGGAGGGCTGATAACGAATCTGTCACACTCATAAATCAAATTAATTCATTTCTAATCCACCGAACCCCTTAATTTACACTAAGGTAGTATAGTAGAGGACCGGGTTGTCTCTCACGTGGAAACAGTGATCGGACGTTTATTTTCAGACAAGATCGAACCAGGGTTTTTGTTTTTGGAATTTCTACACCTAATGCAAATAAGGAAATCCTAATTAACCAGCAACAATGATAAACCCACAATGCAGTGTCACTCTACAATGTAGACTTCACCATGAACAAAAATAATTGTGAAACATGAAACTAGCTCCTAGTTAACTATTAATGACAAACATGCATTGCATTGTCACTCTACAACTCACGTTTAATCATTAATAGATCTAACAGAAGAACATAACGAGTAAATGCAGGAAAATAAAGACAACATCTAAGTAAATGCAACTAAACAAAATGTAATATAACAATCTAAAGAACATAAGAACATGACTGTAAGAATGAACATAAAAGTGAATTACAACTTAACAATTCAAACAAACAAACAAAAATAAATCCTAATTACCCAACCACTTCTTCTCTTCTATGATCATTCACCACACGACAACCCCCGCCATCACACGGAGGCCTGGATCAGAAACACCTTCACCAGCGGACAACAACTATTCCGGCAGAATACTCAACTCTGGCAATCAGTGATAGATGATCTCTGCATCTTCTGGAACGACTATTGATGAACGGAATGGAACCAACAACACCAGTGAAACTCCATCAAGTGCTGTTGATGAACAGAATGAAACCGTGCGCCTTGGAAGCTCCCTCAAGCGTCCGGCTGAAATGCTGAAAATGGCAGAAAGATGCAGGTCGGAATGAGGTCAGTAGCGCCGGGGAACACCCTCAAGTGCTACTGATGAGATAAGTGGACTGCCGCCAGCGATCTTCTTGCTCCTTTGCCCATCGGGGTAACTCCCTCAGTGAGAAAAGAAGTCCAGATGATGGTCGGGGATGAAAGGGGAACACCGGGGAAACACCCTCAGCGAGTTGATCGGAGCTCTCTCCTGTCTTCTCCTCCTCTGAACCCTAATGGGGAACACCCTCAAGAGAGAAATCAGAAGATAAAGAGAAGGAAACTCACCGGGGAAACGCCCTCAGCGAGTTGAGCTTGATCAGAGATGCTTGCCGTCGCTTGCAACCGCCGGAGATTGCCACTGTCCGTTGCCGATTGGAGCAGATCACAGAGGAGGAAGAATAGGAAGGGTTGGCCGGCCGACGGCAAGCGAAGAGAAAACGCCGCCGGCCAGAGAAAAGGGAGAAAGGAGAAGAGGTGGCCGCGTGCCCTAGCTTTGTCGCGAGCAGAAGAAACGCGAACCCAGAGGAGTTCTACTGTGCCGTGTGTGGAGTGAATAAGGAGAAGGGTTTCTTAACGGGTTCGGATTTTGGGTTAAGGAGAGGGATCCGATCCATTAAGAGTATGAAATTGGACTTTTGGAATTGAGCTTTAAGAAGTGGATTGGGTTTAGGTATGGATTTGAGTTAAAACCATTAGAAGATGATCCGCTTCTTGATTGAGCTAGATAAGTCCAACTCTTCATTTGACTTGAGTCAAATATTCTCAAATTGAGCCGGGTTTGTATCTATAGCTTTCAACCAATCGGTTTGACTCGACTCGTGTGCATGACTCCTCTTTAATTCCCTACAAAAATCATGAAATAATGCCAAAATTAGGGAATAATTATAATAAGGTCACAAATATATCCTAACTCATGAATTATGATATTAAGCAAGATTTAAGTGAATGAGAGGATAAAAATGCTAAGTATAAGAGCCAAAATAATATACAAAAATATCCATTATCAAGGGCTCGGGAGGTTATTGTGGCGGTGAGCTGGGACAGAGGAATAGGGCAATGCCAACACTAGAGTAAAGATCGGTAAGAGCAAACCTGGTTCGATCGTCGAAGCTGCGATGTGTAGAGAGGCGCCGCAGGAGGTTAGATCTAGGGTTCAAACCCCTCTTAACCGGAGATCCACCAATGCAGGGTCGGCGACTCTAGGAGAAGAGAAATCTCCGGATGGACTCCAGTGATCAGTGGAGAAGAGCCTTAGCCGGCGGTGGACGCTTGGTGCTAGCGCGATCGATTTCCTCGTGGCTCCGGCGTCGGGGAAGAGTTAGGGCTCGGCGACGGCAGCTATGCCGTTGATCGGAGCAAGGCACGACTCAATGAGGCTTCAGCCGGCGTTGAGTAACTCTTAGCTGGTGGTTATGTATGCGGGGAGAAGAAGTATCGCGGCATCAATAGGCGGCGAGGATCAGCGTCAGGTTAGGAAGGAGGGGAAAGGGGAATCGGCAGTGGTGACCTAGCCTCACGCGAACAAAAAAACTCTTTGTTCGTGAGTTTTTTTTCGTGAAGTTAAAAAAAACTATTATTTTTTTGGGATTCAACAACATTCAATAGACAACAGTTTAATAAAACTGTTGTATATTATCATGTAAGCAACGCTATAAGACAACAGTTTTTTAAAACCGTTGTCTTTGACATACATTAGACAACAATTTTTTAAAAATCGTTGTCTTTGACATACATTTGACAACAGGTTTTTAAAAACCGTTGTCATTTAAAAAAAATTATGGTGAACAACAACGGTTTTCAATAAAACCGTTGTTAAATGGCAAAAAGACAACAGTTTCTCGAAAAACTGTTGTCTATTAGGTGTGGTTAAATCTAAAATTTCTTGTAGTGTGAATTTAGAAATTTGTTACAAAATCTGCGACGAATTCTAAATTTATCGCAGAATGTTAATTTTTTTTTAAAAAAATAAACTTTCTGAAGCAGGTTGAGGTACCTAGAGAGCTCGGAATGAAATGAAACTAGTTCCTATGAGTTCCTATATAAATCACCTAATCTTATAAATGTACTCAATATTAATTTTATCTAATATATCGAGATCGATGATTTTTTGAAAGTAATTATCATTTTCGGACACCTTCACGTCAAAAAAATCACTGGTTGGTTAAAATTAGTATTTGGAGAGATTTATAAAATCAAGGGATTTATAAAAACCCATAAGAATTGGTTTTATGTTATTCCGAGCTCTCTAAATACCTCAGCCAACTTCAAAAAGTTTAAATTTATATATAAAAATATTTGGCAAATCTACTATCACGCCCCAGGGGAGTCCCTGCCAGAGGAAATTTCGGCAACATCTCCTCTGTACGGGTGACAATATGAAACATTACTACAAAGCCCTTAGGGCTATACAAACCTCGGCCAACACGGCCGAAACAATAACAATAAAAATACTAACAATCCACGGAGTTTAATTAACTCAGCCTTTGACTGACACAACCACGCAGTTTATTTAAATAAAACCTACTCACTACAACGACGGAAAACTTAAACCCACAACAGAAAATCCAACATAGCGGAAAAACAAAGGCAGTAGATCAAAACTCGATAAAAATCCACGAGTACAATTATACATTACAAGTATATAAAAACATAACAAGGAAACCAAAAGTCTAAAGGTAGAAAACCGTCGCGACATGTAGTGGGGGACTAGCGACAAGAATCTCCTGACAGCATCAACCTAAAATAGGAAAATAAAACCACGGGGTGAGTCCACAAACTCAGCGGATACCAAGTTGACATGCACCGTCAGAAATAACCAATAGTAACTATTATGCGTACAGTCTCCTGGAATAATAATAGAAAATGCAAAACTGGAAAGAATTGGAGAAGCTGTGCTCACCAGAACTTCCTATCAGGATAATAAGGTTGTCAGACCGAAAATAGCATGCCCATGTATGCATGTCAATCATATGTATCCACCCAATATCCAACAAATAAAGTGTAGCAAACATAAGCAACAAATGCAATCATGCATATGATGCAAATGACATGGTCACCCCTGATGTCAGTCGTCATCTCACACACGATGGTGAGACTGAGTGGATAGGGCTATGACAACTGTGCACTCTGCCATCACTGCTCCTGATGAGTGATCGAGTGGACAGGATGCTGTCGGAGTACATCTATCCTCCTACCCCAAATCATAAGTTGGGGAGCTCACTGCTCTCATCTCCCTGAGACAATCCAGAGGAGGGATCCTTGTCGTGCTACCACGCTGTGTCACGCTACCCATGAGTGGAACAGCGGAGCACTGACAGAGCAAACTGTCACACACCCTACCTGATATACTAACAACCCATGAGTGGTTGTGTGTGCAGATCCAAGAAACTGGCAATGAGCTCAACAATAATGGAGCTGCTAATCGCTCAACATGCAATCATGCAAGATGGTGCATGACACTAAGCATGAAGATCTTGACTATATCTACCTCCATAAAATATGTTCCCCAAAAAAATACATGGATCAAATAAGAAAATCTAGGTACACATGTCAGATATGGTAAATGTCTAGTCCGGTATATGATAAGACATGATATGTCACTACCACTATGAGCATAAATAATCAAGAGGGTGATGAATGCAAAATAGGTAAGCAAAACCAAGCATGCAACAAGCAACAAGTAATGACATACCGATGCAGATATGAACATAATCATTACTACTCGTTAAAATCTACTATGTATATCAAATGACAATATCTAAAGATAAGTCAAGGTACTCGCCTCCAATAATAGAGATCGTATCCGAAATAGATCTCATGTCGAGACTCTCGTCTTGACTCAAAGTCTTGCAAATCAAACATATAATTTAGCTACTTTAACATGTATCAAGTAACTAAATCAAACTCCTAATTTAATTTGGAAGCCCTCATTATTAATCATCCTTGACCGATCATTGATTAACTCATCCACCCATTTGACTAAATTAGGTTAGGTTAAACATAAACCATTTCCAAACTTACCCAATCTGATTCACTGCTTGATGAAGAAACCCAATCGCAACAGAAATAGAAGTAGAGCTCTCCTCTCAAATCCAATAAGAGGATGGTGTCGCAGCGATGATCGGAATTAGGTGAAGATGCTGCCCTCCAAAACAAATACCTAATTCACAATATTTACATCCCCAAACACACTGATTACGTCCTCAAATCAAGAAATACCAATCAACAATAATAGAGTAAGGAAACCCCGTTACCTAACTCTTCTTCTCCAGCGATGACAATAGCAACCGTGGCTGGTGGCACCAGCTCAGAGCAGAGGAAGACAACGACCCTACCAGGTTGGGCTCAACACCGTGAGTGGGTGAGGTTGCTCTGGTGCAAGGCAGTGGTGGTCGATCGGCGCCGGCGCTCGGCGAAGTGGCGGAGCAATGGTGGCGCGAAGCGGTGATTCGGGACTAGGGCATAACATCGGCGCAGGGGAGATCGGGAGTGAGGGGGCTGACTGTCGGACAAATGGTGCTAGCACGAAAGCAACCTCAGGATCAGAAGAGAGGCAAAGAGGAGGTGGTCGGTGCTCTAGGGCAGAGATGCGAGGTTGGCGTTGATCCTTCCTTCCGGCGATGAGATGAGGGGAGAAAAGGAAGAGCCCGGCAGTGCGGCTTGGGAAGGAAGAGTAGATCAGGGGATGACGATCAGAAGAGGGGAAGATGCGTTTGGCGATGAAGAGGAAGAGAAGAGAAGGTTGGCGCGGCGAGGAAGGGGAGGAGACGGCGTCGGGCAGAGAGGGAGGCTAGGGCACGGTGTGAAGAAAAAAAAAATCAACTTTTTCTGGTTAAATGGGGTAACTTAAACAGGTTTTCCCTTAGCCCAATAATTAATCCCCTTAAACTCGTCATACGAGCTCCGATTAATTTCCAGGAAATTTTGAAAATTCCTAAAAATTTCCTTAATGCTTTATTTAGGTGTCATATTTTACATCTACGATGAATTTCTAAATTCATCATCGATTTGTGACAAATTTAGAAATTTATCACAGAATCTGTGATGAATTGTAAATTCGTCATATAATGTTAATTTTTTTAAAAAAAAAAAACTTTTCGAAACCTGTTGAAGTACCTATAGAGTTCAGAATGATATGAAATCAGTTCCTATGAATTTCTATAAATCCCTTGATTATATTAATGCCCTTAAAAAAATAATTTGACCAAATATATTATTTTTCCATTGCTAAATCAATTACGTACACTTAAGACTTAGTAAAATTTTTATAAGAAGTTATGAATTTAACATGTTACAATTATTTTGAAATATCCAAAGTTGGTTGAGGTATCTAGATAGCTCGAAATGAGATAAAACTAGTTCCTATGTATTTTTATAAATTTTCTGATCATATAGATGCACTCAAATATTAATTTTACCTAATATATTGGGATTGATGATTTTTTGAAGGCAATTAACATTTTTTGGGCACCTTTACATAAAAAAAATCATGTAAAAGTTGAGAAAATTTAGTATTTAATGAGATTTATAAAATCAGGTAATTTATAGGAAGTCATAGGAATTGGTTTCATATCATTCTGAGCTCTCTAAGTACCTCAACCGGCTTTGAAAAGTTTAAAGTTATATATAGAAATATTTCCCAAATCTGCGATGAATTTCTAAATTTGTTGTAGATTTGCGACAAATTTAAAAATTTGTCACATAATCTGTGATGAATTCTAAATTTGTCATAGAATGCTAATTTTTTAAAAAATAATAATAATAAAGTTTCCAAAGCCGGTTGAGATGCCTAGAGAACTCAAAATGATATGAAATGAGTCCATATGGGTTTTTATAAATCTCCTGATTATATAAATGCACTCAAATATTAATTTTACCTAATATATTGAGATCAGTGATTTTTTTTATGATAATTAATATTTTTCAGACACATTCACGTCAAAAAAATCACCTGGTGGTAAAATTAGTATTTGAGTAGATTGTAAAATTAGGGGATTTATAGGAATTCATAAACTGATTTCATGTTATTCTGAGTTCTCTAAGTACCTAAATCGTCTTCAAAAAGTTTGAATTTATATATAAAAATATTTCATAAATTTGCGATGAATTTCTAAATTAGTCTCAGATTTGTGACAAATTTAGAAATTCTTTGCAGAATCTAAGATGAATTTAGAAATTTGTCGCAGAATCTATGACGAATTCTAAATTCATCGCATAATGTTGATTTTTTTTTAAAAAAAAAAATTTTCCGAACCTGGTTGAGGTACCTAGAGAGCTCAGAATGACTTGAAATAAGTTCCTATGGGTTCCAATAAATCCCTTGATTTTATTAAATCCCTTAAAAATAATTTGGCCAAATATATTTTTTCTCCCATTGCTAAATCAATTACATACAGTTAAGACTTAGTAAAATTTTTATAAGAAGCTATGGATTTAACAGGTTACACTTATTTTATAATATCCAAAACTAGTTGAGGTACCTAGAGGACTTAGAATGAGATGAAATGAGTTCCTATGAGTTCACATAAATCTCTTGATCATATAGATACACTCAAATATTAATTTTACTTAATATATTGAGATCGGTGATTTTTTTGAGGAAATTAACATTTTTCAAACGCATTCAGGTAAAAAAAATCACTAGTTGTGTAAAATTAGTATTTGAGGAGATTTATAAAATCAAGAGATTTATAGGAACCTATAGGAACTAGTTTCATATCATTCCGAGCTCTCTAAGTACTTTAATCAGCTTTGAAAAGTTTAAAATTATATATAAAAATATTTGAAAAATCAATGATGAATTCTAAATTCATCGTACAACATTAATTTTTTTTTTAAAATTTTGAAGTCGGTTAAGGTACCTAAAGAATTCGAAATGATATGAAATCAGTTCTTTTGGATTTCTATAAATCTCCTGATTATATTAATGCCCTTAAAAAAATAATTTGACCAAATATATTTTTTCTTTCATTGCTAAATCAATTACGTGCACTTAAGATTTAGTAAAATTTCTATAAGAAGTTATTGATTTAACTAGTTACACTTATTTTAAAATATCCAAAGATAGTTGAGGTATCTAGAGAGCTTGGAATGAGATAAAATTAGTTCCTATATATTTTTATAAATCTCCTAATCATATAGATGCACTCAAATATTAAATTTACCCAATATATTGAGATTAGTGATTTTCTAAAAGCAATTAATATTTTTTAGACACCTTCACGTCAAAAAATTAACAGGTGGGAGAAATTAGTATTTGAGTAGATTTATAAAATTAGGGGATTTATAGAAGCTCTCTAAGTACCTCAACTAGCTTCGAAAAGTTTGTTTTTAAAAAATAAAATAAAATTTTGTGATGAATTTTTGGATTTGTCGCAGACTTGCGACAAATTTATTAAATAATTTAATTTTGTTGCAAAAAAACCCTAAGTTGTTAACCCACTCGATCCCGTTGGCGCTTTGCCCTAGTTTCACTTGGCGACGACGGCGCGTGTAGGAGATTTCTTTGTGGCGATTTTTGGCAAGGTAATGTCTTTAATCCTATCTTTGAACTCTGATGAGTTTGCCAGCACTCGACCAGCGATGGATGTCATTGGCTGGCTGCTAGAGCCCACGGTTGGCACTGGCCTGCCGCGGGAACTCGCGGCTAGCCCTGGCCCATCGCGCCTACACCTGGCCTGCCATGCCTACTCCTAGCTGGCCGCACCTACCCTTACTTGATTGCGGCTGCCCCTGACCAGCCGCGGCTGCCCCTGCCTGGCCGCCCTTGCCCGATCGTTGTCACCCTTGGCATGGCCAAACCGACCGAAACTTGTTGGCTGAACCCAACCTTGTAATCTAGTTTAATTTGTCGCAAGCTTATTTGTGTGTCTCGACCTGTATAATTGACTGCATAATATTATTTTTGTAGGTCTATATTTGTAACGACCCAACTCCTAGGTACTAAGCTGTGAGCCGGATTACTACATTAACTACTGATGCTACTGTGCGGAAACTGGGTAAAATAAAATTTCACTAGTTGACTCCATTAAACTGACAACTGGCACACCCCTGCTGTTATAAGGAAGGGTTCAAGACCTTTCCGGTTGGGGTATATGTGCTAAGGAGGATACTTGACCTCCCATCTGAGCTAGAACTCGAATCTAACTTCCCAGCTAGCTGCTATTCGATCCACGGATCGATCAAGCTTGCCCTGCTTCTGTGCCCTGCTGGATCGGTCGGCCAGACCGATCCAGGTGTGTCTGGATCGGTCTGCAGACCGATCCAGGCACCTGGAGACGCTGGGATACCTTCTGTTCGATGCTGGATCGGTCGGCTGACCGATCCAGGGAGATACAGTAGGCTACTGTATCCAGGTTCTGATAGTCTGAAACGAAATCAGAATTTCTGATTTCCAGCACTGATTCGTGCCAAAACCTCACACTACCACTATCTAATGCATAATAAACATTCTAGCAACATGTGATAACAATTCTAAACTTAAGCTAAAGCAAGGTTTACTAGTTCATGGCATTTTAACAACTTAAAGTGCATGAAGGTATGAATTTCTAAAAGTTCTAATTGCTTAAAACATGAAACTAAACTAATAAACTGAAAAGTGCTAAAGTAAATGCTAAATCCCCAGAGGGTCTTTTATTCCAGTTCCTTCCACACATATCCTCATCTGCATTGACCTCCAGCCTCCACTGCTAATCCATTTTCCTTTTTCCTGTATCTGCAGTATAAGGAAAATAGTATCTGTAAGCTTTAAGCTTAGTAAGAAACCATCTACCTCACAAAAACATGCAACGATGCATTTCATGACTTTTAAAACATGCTATTTGAAAACCGAGCTGAGCATGACAACATGGCATGACATATAAAAGCATAAACTGGAACTGAAACATGGCATAGCATATAAATTAAACATGCTTTAAACTGAACATGACATACTTATAAACTGAGCATGAAACTGAACTAGTCATGCATATATCTAAATCTGTACATGAACTCAAATCATGTAAACTGAACCTGAACTGAACTGAAAGCTAAATTAGTGTTCTCATCACTGGTTTCAAATTTGAAAACTATACATATAATAGATGAAAATACTAAACATCTTTGTTGGGGCAATCAGATTTATCTTGCAAGATCCCTCGAGACCCGGATTGCAAGTTCGAATCCAATAGGGTTACTAGGTTATCTGAACCTAGGGACGACTGTGGGAGTCCAGCCCATGGATATCTGATCCAAATACATTACCAACTGAATAAAAGTAAAATACTGAATACTGTTTTATTTTACTTCGCTGTTCTAGGTTATCTGAACCTAGAGGCTACTGTGGGAGCCCACCCAATGGATATCTGATCCATATAGCTGTAATAACTGATAATAAACTGAATAAAATGTTTCTAATACATTTTACATGCTGTTAGGACGCCTACTGGTGCATCCTTCTGAACTGGGCATTCTACCGAATACTTGGTGTGCACTACAAGCACACCCTAAAACTGAAAACTGTAGAACTACTGAACTAACGCCCAAAACTAACAAGCGAGAGCAATTATACTGCAGGTGAGGGGTTTCTTACCTCAATCGCAAGGTTTTCTTACGATTCTATCCGCTATGTTTTCCGGAAACTGCTCCGTTCGACGAACCGCTTACGTCCTCGCGTTCCTCTCGCGGAGAAGAACCTTTTTCGTGTTGGAGTCGTCGCTGGAAGATGTTCCCTTGCCCCTTGGCTTGGTGTGCCGTGCGTGAGGAAGAGGAGAAGAAGAGAGGTGCGGCGGTTTTAGGTTTCGGGTGAGGAAAAACTACGGTGAGAAATAATCTAAAACTTCTCACTTAAATCCTTATTTATATTTACTAATTAATTCATCCAAAAATCAATTATAAATATAATTGATTCCCTCTTCTTTCAGCACGGCCCTGCTGGGTTCAACTGGTTACTAGCATTATCCCTTACACCATAGGTCTCGGGTTCGATTCCCGCCTAAGCTATTTTGCGGTTCTAATTATTTTTGCTACTTCCGCTACTCGGAAAAATTCCGAAAAAATATCTAAAAATTCCAGAAAAATCATAGAATAATTCTAATGCAAGTTTGAGAATTTTCGGGCGTTACAATCCCCCATACCTTATAAAAAGTTCGTCCCCGAACTTAAAACAATTCTGGGTACTTCTGTCCTCTGTCTCCCAAGTCGCCTCTGCTGCTGTGTGATTTTGCCAGCTGACTTTGACTAATGGTACTTCCTTGTTCCGTAATTTCTTTACTGCTCGGTCTATTATCTGAATAGGCCGACTGTCATAGCTGAGATCATCACGGACCTGTACCAACTGGGGCTCAATCACCTGGGTGGCGTCTGGAATATGCTTCTTCAGCATGGAGACATGAAATACGTTGTGGACAGCTGACATCTCCTGAGGTAGCTCTAGCTCATATGCTACCTTGCCCACTCTCTTCGTGATAAGGTATGGTCCCACATATCTGGGAGCTAACTTGCCCTTCTTCCCAAAACGCATGACTCCCTTCATGGGAGCTACTCTGAGGAAAACTGTATCCCCAACTGAAAACTCTAGGGGTCTGCGTCGTGTATCGGCATAGCTCTTCTGACGGCTCTGTGCTGTCTCTATCCTCTGGCGAATCTGCTGTATGGCTGCTGTGGTATCTGCTACTAGATCTGTCTGAAGCTCTAGTTCCTTCTGTTCACCACTCTCATACCAGCAGATTGGTGATCTGCACCTCCGCCCATAGAGTGCCTCATAAGGTGCCATGCCGATAGTGGCCTGATAACTGTTGTTGTATGCAAATTCTGCTAGACTCAGATATTTGCACCAACTTCCCTTGAAATCTAGGGCACAAGCCCGGAGCATATCTTCGAGTACCTGATTTACTCGCTCCGTCTGACCATCTGTCTGAGGATGGAAGGCTGTGCTGAATTTTAACTGGGTGCCCATAGCTGTCTGTACACACTTCCAGAAGTGTGATGTAAATCTACTGTCTCTGTCTGATATAATGGTTCGTGAGACTCCATGCAGCCTGACAATCTCATTGAGATACAATTGAGCTAGCTGCTCCATGGAATAGGATATTCTGATAGCTAAGAAGTGGGCTGATTTAGTCAACCTGTCGACTATTACCTAGATAGCATCGAAACCATTCGTGGTTCTGGGTAATCCCACTATGAAGTCCATAGAGATATCCTCCCACTTCCATTCTGGAATCTGGATCGGCTGCAGAACTCCTTCTGGTCGCTGATGTTCTGCCTTAACCCTCTGACAGGTTAGACAGATGCTGACGTATCTGGCGATATCTCGCTTCATCCCAGGCCACCAAAAGCGTTTCTTTAGATCCTGATACATTTTGGTGGAACCAGGATGCATCGCATAGGAAGTCCTGTGAGCCTCGTCTATAATCTGTTTTCGTAGTTCCTCTTGATCTGGAACACAAAGTCTGTCACCACAGTACACTACCCCACTGGCGGACACTCTGAACTCTCCACTTTCTGATTCTGCTAACCCTTGCTTGATTTCGGATCCTGCTCCTGAGCTGTCTGGATATCATCAAGCAAGGTAGATGCTAAGGACATAGCGGAAAGCTGCCCGACTATAAGCTCGAGACTAAAAGCTGTAATCTCCTTCCTTAGGGGTGGTGACATAGCTGCTAAAGATAATAAGGTAGCACTGGACTTCCTGCTGAGTGCGTCTGCTACCTTATTAGCTTTCCCTGGATGGTAGAGGATATCTATGTGATAATCTTTGACCAGCTCTAACCATCTGTGCTGTCGCATATTCAGATCCTTCTGAGTAAAGAAATACTTCAGACTTTGATGATCTGTAACACTCTGCACTGAGCTCCGTACAAATAATGTCTCCAAATCTTGAGAGCGAACACCACTGCTGCAAGCTCAAGGTCGTGAGTAGGATAGTTCCTCTCATAATCCTTGAGTTGTCTGGAGGCATAGGCGATCACCTTGCCTCGCCGCATCGATCGCTCCTAATCCCAATTTAGGGCGCCACCGTAGATGTCGTCATGTTTTCGGTATAGCTAAAATAGAGCACCGGTCAATCTCCGTTTTAGTTCGCTGAACAGTCCTCTGTCCACCGAAATTTCTTGTTCTTCCCGGTGAGAGCTGTCCAGTGGGGAGGCTATCCGGAGAAGTCCTCTACGAATTTCCTATAGTAGCCCGCTAATCCGGAAACTGATTTCACTGGCGTTCCTCGGTCTCTTCCAGTTACTTACTTCTATCTTGCTGGGATCTACCATAACACCATCCTTGGAGATGATGTGACCTAGAAAGGCTACTGGTCTAGCCAAAATTCACATTTCGTGAATTTGGCGTACAGCTGGTTTCTGCAAAACTGTCTTCGATGCTCGCATGGTCCTCCCGAGTGCACGAATAGATAAGAATGTCATCGATGAACACGATGACAAACTTGTCTAAGTATTCTCTGAATACTCGCTCATGAGGTCCATGAAAGTAGCCGGAGCATTTGTTACGCCGAAGGCATGACTACGAACTCATAATGTCCGTATTCGGTCCCGAAAGTTGTTTTAGGTATATCACCTTTCTTGACTCTAACCCGGTGATATCCCGATCCGAGGTCAATTTTAGAGAACACCGTGGCTCCTTTAGTTGGTCAAACAGTCATCTATCCCGGGAGAGGGTACTGCTTTTTAATTGTGACCTGGTTCAAGGCACGGTAGTCTATGCATAGGCGCATGCTTCCATCCTTCTTCTTCACGAATAACACAGGTGCTCCCCATGGTGAGTGACTAGGGCGTATGAAACCCTTGTCAAGAAGCTCCTGTAATTGCTCCTGAAGTTCCTTCAGTTCTGCTGGAGCCATGTGGTACGGTGCCTTGGAAATTGGATTTGTGCCGGGAATGAGCTCTATCTCAAATTCAATCTCCCTGTCTGGTGCTAAGCCTGGTAACTCTTCAGGGAAGACTACTGGGTAGTCACAAACGACTCGAACCTCTGATAGCTGTTGGTTCTTGTCCTGGCTGGTGTTGACTACATTTGCTAAAAATCCCATGCATCCTGAATCCAATAGCTGCTGTGCTTTCAATGCTGAGAGAAACTTCCTAGCTGTTCTCTTTGGTTTTCCTATGAACTCAAACTGTACTCCTGCTTCAGGTTGGAATATGACCTTCTGTTTACGACACTCTATAGAAGCGCCGTATCTGATCAGAAAATCCATTCCAAAGATGACATCGTAGTCAGTCATTTCTAGCACTATCAGATCACCAAAAGTTCTCTGTGACTGACACTGCTCTGAGCCAGTGCGTAGATGTCATAATGTCTCCCGAGGGTAGTGTTGTCAGAAATTGAGTAACTCGGAGGTGTTGCTAATTTCTCGGCAATGCCCTGGATACATAAGAGTGGGTTGCCCGAGTGTCGAATAAGACAGTTGCATTATCTCGTAAAATATCGATCGACCTGTGACAACTGCCGAGGCATTTGCTACGTCCTCTCGTCGGTGAGAAAATCCGGCATTCGGGATAGCCGTGGGGCTTCTAATCGCCGACGATCTCAGGACCATCTAAGGCAAGATACATCGATGTAGCTGGCCGAGCTCCATATCGGCTAAGGCCGAGGAAGGTCGTTCTTGTTCGCACCTTTGTTTAGCCATGTGCCCTTCCCATCCACATTCAAAACAACCTCGCGTACCCTTGCGGCAAACTCACGAATGATGTTTCCCACAAGTAGCACACTTGGGATGTCTGGAATGTTTTCGGTGGTCCTCCTTTGGGTCACCGCTTGCCTTACGTTTCCCTTTCAGTTGAAGCTATGTCCCTGTTGTTTCTGCTGAGTACCGAGCCACTTGTCCTTGGGCTCAGGAAACACTGGGGTGATCTGTCAGGCCGATAGTGCTCGGTGATCGAGCACTACTCACTAGCTCCTCGTGGTTTGTGGCCTATGAACGCCACCAGCCACATTCATCGCGATCTCCGGTCCGAGCATCTTGACATCAGCGTACTCGTTCCTTCTCTGAGCTGACTAGTTCAGACGAGCCAACCCGTTGAATTTCTTCACGGCCTCCGAACCGATAGGTTGCCCTAACGAAATTCAGTAAACTCGTCATAGTGTCGGTTCATGACTTGCATGTGAAAGAATTCCTCGAAGAATTCTTTCTCGAAGTTGGCCCATGTCATCCGGTTTCGCCACCGGTTTAATCCGCTCCACCACATCGTGCATCTCAAATGTAAGGAGGCACACTTCACCTTTCGTGCTCGGCGCGTCTAGAAGCTCCATCGTGCTTTCCAGGGTTTTAAACCATGCCCGAGCATCCCATGGTTCACCGGTGCACGAGAAGTTCTCGGGCTTAATTCTCTGCCACTGGATAAGGTAAGCTTCTCTGGCCACTGGGACTGGTACTGCAGGCTGAGCTGGTACAACCTCTGTGATTACCGGAGTCGTGAGGTTCAGTACTGGAGTGACTGGGGAGTAGTCTGCTGGTTAGCCTTTAAGGAGGCTATCTCCTGCTGCTGTTCAGCTAACTGCTGCTGAATCTGAGCCACTAGTGCGGTAAATGCTGGGGCTCAGCCGCTGATGCTTTCTTAGCTGGACGTCCTCGTACCATTTTCTAAATAGCAGAGAACACATATATATAACTAGGCTATCATGTTATAGTTAACTACTGGTAACATGTTAAATACTATCACTGTAAACATGAATTAATTAACTACCAACATGAGAGCAAACATGAAAGCACATATAACTGATATGAAAGCTGAAAACAAACTGAGTGAGAGATGTTCTTACTTGGAAGCTGTAGGCACAATGCTGATGTGTGTGTAGGAAGTATGGAACTTGCTCTGATACCACTCTGTAACGACCCAACTCCTAGGTACTAAGCTGTGAGCTGGATCACTACATTAACTACTGATGCTACTGTGCGGAAACTGGGTAAAATAAAATTTCACTAGTTGACTCCATTAAACTGACAACTGGCACACCCCTGCTGTTATAAGGAAGGGTTCAAGACCTTTCCGGTTGGGGTATATGTGCTAAGGAGGATACTTGACCTCCCATCTGAGCTAGAACTTGAATCTAACTTCCCAGCTAGCTGATGTTCGATCCACGGATCGATCAAGCTTGCCCTGCTTTTGTGCCCTGCTGGATCGGTCTGCGGACCGATCCAGCAGAGGCTGGATCGATCGGCCAGACCGATCCAGGTGTGTCTGGATCGGTCTGCAGACCGATCCAGGCACCTGGAGACGCTGGGATACCTTCTGTTCGATGCTGGATCGGTCGGCTGACCGATTGGATCGGTCTGCTGACCGATCCAGGTTCTGATAGTCTGAAACGAAATCAGAATTTCTGATTTCCAGCACTGATTCGTGCCAAAACCTCACACTACCACTATCTAATGCATAATAAACATTCTAGCAACATGTGATAACAATTCTAAACTTAAGCTAAAGCAAGGTTTACTAGTTCATGGCATTTTAACAACTTAAAGTGCATGAAGGTATGAATTTCTAAAAGTTCTAATTGCTTAAAACATGAAACTAAACTAATAAACTGAAAAGTGCTAAAGTAAATGTTAAATCCCCAGAGGGTCTTTTATTCCAGTTCCTTCCACACACGTCCTCATCTGCATTGACCTCCAGCCTCCACTGCTAATCCATTTTCCTTTTTCCTGTATCTGCAGTATAAGGAAAATAGTATCTGTAAGCTTTAAGCTTAGTAAGAAACCATCTACCTCACAAAAACATGCAACGATGCATTTCATGACTTTTAAAACATGCTATTTGAAAACCGAGCTGAGCATGACAACATGGCATGACATATAAAAGCATAAACTGGAACTGAAACATGGCATAGCATATAAATTAAACATGCTTTAAACTGAACATGACATACTTATAAACTGAGCATGAAACTGAACTAGTCATGCATATATCTAAATCTATACATGAACTCAAATCATGTAAACTGAACCTGAACTGAACTGAAAGCTAAATTAGTGTTCTCATCACTGGTTTCAAATTTGAAAACTATACATATAATAGATGAAAATACTAAACATGCTGTTGGGGCCCTGGCAACTGTACTTACTGTGCGTGCATCCCTATGAGACCCGGGATTGCAAGTTCCGAATCCAGCAGGATTACTAGGTTATCTGAACCTAGGGACGACTGTGGGAGTCCAGCCCATGGATATCTGATCCAAATACATTGCCAACTGAATAAAAGTAAAATACTGAATACTGTTTTATTTTACTTTTCTAGGTTATCTGAACCTAGAGGCTACTGTGGGAGCCCACCCAATGGATATCTGATCCATATAGCTGTAATAACTGATAATAAACTGAATAAAATGTTTCTAATACATTTTACATGCTGTTAGGACGCCTACTGGTGCATCCTTCTGAACTGGGCATTCTACCGAATGCTTGGTGTGCACTGAGAGCACACCTTATAACTGAAAACTATAAAACTACTGAACTAACGCCGAAACTAACAAGCGAGAGCAATTATACTGCAGGTGAGGGGTTTCTTACCTCAATCGCAAGGTTTTCTTACGATTCTATCCGCTAGGTTTTCCGGAAACTGCTCTGTTCGACGAACCGCTTACGTCCTCGCGTTCCTCTCGCGGAGAAGAACCTTTTTCGTGTTGGAGTCGTCGCTGGAAGATGTTCCCTTGACCCTTGGCTTGGTGTGCCGTGTGTGAGGAAGAGGAGAAGAAGAGAGGTGCGGCGGTTTTAGGTTTCGGGTGAGGAAAAACTACGGTGAGAAATAATCTAAAACTTCTCACTTAAATCCTTATTTATATTTACTAATTAATTCATCCAAAAATCAATTATAAATATAATTGATTCCCTCTTCTTTCAGCACGGCTCTGCTGGGTTCAACTGGTTACTAGCATTATCCCTTACACCATAGGTCTCGGGTTTGATTCCCGCCTAAGCTATTTTGCGGTTCTAATTATTTTTGCTACTTCCGCTACTCGGAAAAATTCCGGAAAAATATCTAAAAATTCCAGAAAAATCATAGAATAATTCTAATGCAAGTTTGAGAATTTTCGGGCGTTACAATATTAGACATGTTTGAGAGATACTCGACTTCTTTGTCGACCTCTATTGGTATACTTACACCCTTGATTTTAATTAATAATGATAGAATTAATATACTATTTCATGTTATTTATTTTCATCTGTATGTGTACTTGGTACATATTGACCATTAGTGTATTATCTAGGAGTTTTTATTAATGTAATTTATTGGAAACAAAAAAAATGTAGAATGAAAATAGTTGGATGTATAACAAGAATTTGCTTGATTGTTGGAGTTTAACTGATGAGTTTATCACTAGCTTGAGGTAATTTTTTAATTTTTCATCTTGTTAAGTTGAGTATATGGATGGTAATAAGTTAAAGTGTCCATGTAGAAAGTGTCACAATGGCAAATAAAATACTCCTCCGATAAAGTTAAAGAACATCTTTGTAGATTTAATTTTACTCCCAATTACTATAATTGAACAGCTCATGGTGAATCATTTGTATCTGATGAGGATTATGAACGAAACATACAAGTCTCAGTTCGTGGTGATTAGAGTTGTTATAATCAATTAAATCGATACCAGAGGATGATATTTGATGCAGCGAGTCAGAATTTCAATCCCGACACGCGTGGTACAAGTTCTAGTTATCCTCCAACAGTTGAACAAATATATACTACTTATACATCACCCTTGGAAGCGGTAGAAGTACCAGGTGTTGATGAAACATATCTTAAATCTCAAGAAGTGTTGAGTGCTACTGATGAAATATTATGGGCTGGTTGGGACACTTACACTAAATTATCTCTCACTGCGAGATTATTGGATGTAAAGGAGAGCATAATGTATCACAAGATTATTTTAATGATTTTTTCAAGCTCTTGAAGAGGCATTGCCATGTGATCATATATTGCCTCTTGATTTTTATAGTATGGAAAAATTGGTGACAGAATTAGGTCTTCCGATGGAAAGAATTGATGTTTGCAGAGATGATTGTATGCTATATTGGGGAGATGATGCAAATGTAGATGTTTGTAAATTTTATAATCAAGCTAGGTACAAGATCACCGGAAGGAATCAACAGTGACATAAATCATGCAGTTAGATATTTTATTTACCTTTAACTCCTAGGTTATAAAGGTTTTATGCATCAAAGGCAATTGTTGAACACATGACTTGACATGCAAATCATCAAATAGGAGAGGGGCTAATGTGTCATCCATCAGATGCAAAGGCATAGAAAAGTTTTTGATAGAACATATCCAAAATTTGCAAAGGAGATTTGAAACATTAGATTAGGTATGTGTGTTGATGGTTTTGCTCTGTTTGGCAAATCAGGAAGAAATTATTCATATTGGCTAGTTATTGTAACTCTGTATAATCTTCCACTTAGGATGTGCATGAAAACACCATATATATTTTTAACTTTGGTTGTGCTTGACCCGTGAAATCTTAAAAAGCTAATAGATGTTTATATGCAACCACTGATTGCAAAACTAAAACAATTATAGGATGAAAGTTTTTCTACATACGATGTTCAAACTAATTAGATGTTTGTAATGAAGGCTGCTTTTCTTTGGACCATAAATGACTTTTTGTCTTATGATATGCTATCTGGTTGGAGTACCACTGAAATTTTAGGGTGCCCAACATATATATGGTGAAATCAAAGTCAATCAAATTGAAGCATGGGAAGAAGGTGAGTTATTTTGATTGTCATAGATAATTTTTACCATTAAATCATATTTTCAAAAGAAATAAAGATGAATTCACTAAGAATAGAATTGTAAAAACCCCTCTACCATTGAGATTAGCTGGTGAACAGATTTGGTGGCGAGTGGTTAACTTTTCATCTATTATTGAAGACCCACATGGTATAACATATGAATATGGAAGTACACATAAATGGACTAAATGGAGTATATTTTGGGATTTATCATATTGGTTTAGTTATTTGATTCATCATAATTTGGATGTAATGCATATTGAGAAGAATGTTTTCGATAATCTGATAAATACATGGAAAACTCAAAGATAACCTGAATGCAAGAAAAGATATGTGACTCCTTTGTAAAAGTTCCACTCTTGATGTCGATGAAAATAATAGAGGACCAAAGACAAAGGTAGTTTATATATTGAATAAGGATTAGAGACATATTATTTGTGAATGGTTGAAATTATTAAAATTTACAGATGGGTATGCCTCTAATCTTGGAAGATGTGTCGATATGAAGAAATGCAAATTGATTAGTTTGAAAAGTCATACTGTCATATAATCATGCAAAAACTCATTCCTATTACTTTTAAAGAACTCTTACTAAATTTTATATGGAGTGCCATTACAGAGTTAAACATTTTTCTACATGATATTTACTCCACAGTTTTGAGACATTCACACATGGAGAAGTTAGAAAGAGACATTCCAATCATTTTGTGTAATTTGGAAAGGATATTTCCACCCTCATTTTTTGATTCTATGGAACATCTTTTGATTTACTTATCATACGAGGCTAGAGTGGGAGGACCTATTCATTTTCGATGGATGTATCCATTTGAAAGGTAAAAGTTTTTTCTTTTATACTTCGAAAAGCTAAATCCATAAAAATTTCACACTATTTATTATATATTAATATCTAATAAATTTATTTTATTACCATCATATTCCTATTTCATTTGAACAAAAAGGTAAAAAAAAAAAAAACACAAATTGAAGCATATGTTGTTAATGCATATATTGTGGAGGAAGTAACAACTTTTGCATCATATTATTTTGAGTTTGAAGTTTAGAGCAAAAGGAGAAGACTAGGAAGAAATAATGAGAGTCATATTGATCCCAATTTGAACTCATTCTTAATTTTTAACTACGTTGGTCAACCAAGTGGACCATGTAAGTAGAGATACTTGTTCCCAGGGCGTAGCACAGCTAAGGGTGCATGGTTTCGTAGCCAAGAGGTCCAGCGTTCTATCCTCGGGGTGTCATTACCTGGGGTTAGCGTCTCAGCCATGCACTTTCAGGTGTGTACCTACATTTACCTCCCTCCATATTCGTGGGACTAGCTCTAGGGGCTGCTAATGTGGCGGTTCCACGTGTAAGTAGAGATACTTAACTGGTCAAGAATGGCGGGCATCCCATATATATATTTTATTGAATTATCCAAAAGTATCGTCATATTATGAGTAAGTATATCTTTTTTATTTTTTAATTATATTTTTTATGTCTTAACTTTTAGTGTTATAATTTATTTTTTATGGTAGGATTTTTGAAAACTTATATTCTGAATTGTCGACATATGAGTTTAATCGCTTGTGCAAAAAAGAATTTGCACAATGGTTCAAATCATATATAAGTAAATAATTTAAATTTGGTTAATACATATGCATTCTTTTAACAATAACCGTATTTGACTTTAGGTTCATGATAATCGAGCTCACATTGAAAAAGAAATGTTATTCCATCTTTCATGGGGTCCAAAAGCATTGGTACGCACTTGGCCAACTTATTTTATAAATGGTTATAATTTTTATACTCAAGGGTATGGAATGAGGAAGAGTACAATGAATAGTGGGGTTTGTGTTCAATCATCTAATAATGGAGATGCAAGCAATGATTTTTATGAATTTCTAGATGAAATTATAGAGGTAGAATATCCTACGCCAAAAATGCGAGTTATATTATTTATGTGTCACTAGTTTGACTCTGTCAAAGGGATGAAGGTGCATCTACGGTATAATTTGGTTGAAATAAATCATAAGATATTGTATAAGAAATATGAACCATTTGTGTTGACACAACAAGCAATTCAAGTATTCTATGCTTCATATTCTAATTTGAAATGTGACAAAATTGATTGGTGGGTTGTTTGTAAAATGAAAGCATTAAAAAAAATTGAAGCACATTGGGAAGACATTTCATATGAGTAAGAGAAAGTTACGAATACATTTCAGGCCAAGGAATATATTATTCCAACATCACGAGATCCCAACGGAGTAATGATAAACGTGGATGCAAATGAAATTTATGATGATGATGATGAAGAGGAGGAGGAGGAGGACGACGACGACGACGACGATGATGAGGGCGATGAGGAGGATGACAACGTGGATGAGGATGACAATGACAATGACAATGAGGACTTCGATTGTTGATGATGGGTAAGTATTATTATCTTAATATAAAAAAAATTATGATCTTTAATTTTCATTTAAGGTACTATTTTTTTTGTTTTGAGTAAATTTTGTTTTAATCTATAAATTTAGAAAAATCATAGCTTAATTGTTTGTATATCTATTATCTCATTCATAAACTTAAATATATTATCTATTAATACTCTGTGTTTCTTGCTATATATTATAGGTCATTAGAAGTGATATCTATCATGGCAAGATTCTCACACACTCTCACTTAACAAATATGATAAGTTTTTTTTCATGTTATTTATTATGCATTATTATATTTTTAACTTTATCCTATTTTTGAATTTTTCAGAATATGTTTAGACGGGGTGGAGGTAGACGGAGTTCGCATGGCCATATAGCACCTAATAGTGTACCTACGACCGTCCCTGATTAGCTACAGGACTATCACATTCACCTTCACCAGTACAGGCATGATCATCACATTCTCCTAAGCCAGTACAAGCAGGACCATCACATTCGCCTTTGCCAGTACCTTCACTGCACCAATTGGCAAATTCAGTTCCTACCAGATACTCATTTTCTGAGGTCCAAGATGTTCGAGAATTTATAGTCCCTTGCGGAGATTCGTAAGTATAAAAAAATATTTTAATTTTTTTACCAAGTATTATTGCAAAGTAGGATTAAAACTTGGTTTGGTCACTTCAATTGTCAACTTTTATCAAGTTTATTTTATTTTAGAGAATTGAGTTCTAATATGCATCACTTAGTTTATTCCATGCTCTAATAGTATAATTGAGTTACTTTATTTTCAACTAGATCATGAGATTACTTTATTTTATCTGTATTCATCCTCTCATTTTATAATAAGCTCTAAAAATATTTTGATGTGCTACTTTATTTTAAATTAGGCAACTTTATTCTCAATAATGAAAAGCTCTAGATTAGTATATGATCATTATTCATTTTCTCATTTATGAAAAACTCTTAATAATCTTTAATTAGCATCCAATGATACTCTTTATGTGTTTAATATATTCAATAATTAGACTATTTAACCATTGGATTGGATTGGATTGTAGTAGTTACAAGACATGGTCAATTATAATTGCTAGTTTAGGGATCTTAAAAATATGGTTACCCCTATCTTATATTTTTAGACTTTTCTTGTTACTATTGTATTTAATATTCACCATTCACCATAGGTTTAAAAATTTGGTATGTATTATTCACAAATTAATCGAATCGTGAATAATCATTGGATGAGGGGCATTCAATGTCTTATTCAAGCACTCCATCATCAATGAAAGAGTTATGGTGGAGTGAGTTTAAGGTATAAATGATTCATTTTATATCTAAAATAAAATTAAATATATATACTCAATTGTTTTATTTTCTATTCAGCGGACATATAATTGGGATCTACCTATGAATTAGAAGTTAAGAAGATTTTCAAGAAAAAATGTGGCAACTGTTAGTTAGAGCCCTAGAGTCAATCATATGATGATTGTTGTATGGACTCATTGTATCATATTCCTATGTATATAAAGGCATTTGTTTTTGTTATTATACTTACTTGTATTAGTGTTAAATAACTAAGTATAATAGCATCCTTGAGTAGAAGGTTCCTATCTATATCAATTGATTGGTTGAATCGATAGTGAGATGATATAGAGAACACTACTCTTAATCATTCTTAGTCAAGTATTAACATTCAGGGACAATGTTAATGCGTTGAGACTAGCATGTAGGTCAACTCGATAACTTGATCTCATAAGTCATGGATATAGAGATATCAAGTTGACACATGGGTATGCATTGGAGAATGTATACTGAATGACCCACTATGAGAAAGTATCATGGATCATTATATGAGTGTCATATGCTTTCTCATGTAGCTATTAGTATGACTATTAGTCCTTGGACCTGAAGTCACCATCGTTCCCTACATAAGGAGTTGCATACTTTGGCTTCATCAAACGTCACCCGTAACTGGGTGGACTATAAAGGCGATTACTAGGTATGTAACAAATTATGCGGAGAGATGTGAGTAATGTAGATAGGATCTATCCCTCCTATATAACGGGAGTTACATCGGTATTCTTGATAGAGTGAGATCACTAAGTGCATGACCATGCCCAAGTGAGTCAATATGAGATATTGAGCTCATTTGATTAGAGTGAGTCTACTTGGAGTTCAAGATTTAGATTGATTAGAGGATGACATGGTCTATGCCTCAAATTGATCAATCTATATGTCAAGGATAGAAGGACACTTGTCATATATTATGAAGAGTCACAATTAGTAGTCACAAGGTGATGTTGGATCTCAACATTCTTGTAACTTGGGTAGTAATGATGTGTTGCTAGATACTGCTCATTACTTATGCTTCTAAATGGGTTTAGGAGCATTGCCAACGTTACAAGAACCTATAGGGTCACACATAAAGGGCAATTAGATGGAGATTAGGTTCATTTGATGAACCAAGAGGATTAGGTTCATATGATGAACCAAATTGGATTAGGAGTAATCCAAATTAAACTAATTGAGTTGGACTCAATTTGGTTCATGTGTTCAGTGGGTCTAATTTAGATTATGTTTCATTGAATCAATTTAATCAATGAATAGAGATTCATTATATTAAATTGATTTGAATCAAATGGTTAGATTTGATCAACCATGAGAGAGAAGTGGTCGAGTTTGACTTGACTTGAGAGGGAAGATGAAAGGTCAAGTTTGACTTGACCATTGCCACCTCATTTGTGAGTTGACATTAAGTGGGCCAATGATGATATTCCACATCATCAAGGTTGGCTTATGTGTGTACCACATCATGAGGGAGATCAAGAGTTGTGACTCTTGATATCCCATGGAGGTTTAAAACCTCTCCTTGAAGTGGCCGACCACTTAACTTATTGTGAGAGTTTCATTTTGTTTTGTAACTCCATCTTCTTCGTCTTTGCTTTCTTCTTCTCTCCCTCTCCTCCACCTTGGCTGAAACCTCCTTGAGTGCTAGCACACTTAAGAGGTTTTTCTCCACCTAATCGTTCGTGTGGAAACACATAGAGGGGTGTTCACTTGACACCCTTGAGATCCGGCATCTTCTTGGACGAGCGGGATAAGCGAAGGGCTTCGCTACAAAAGTATATCTTTCTTCCATGTAGATCTAAGATAGATCTAGGATTAGAGAAACTTGTACACAAAATTAAGAAAAATTTTATCTTCGCACGGATCCAGTGGCATGGGACTTCGGGGTTTCCGCAACGCAAAAAGCGGTTTTTACGGCTCGAAAGTCCCAACAGTGGTATCAGAGCCATGTGCGAAGCGTGTACGAGTTTCATTTTTGTTTTTATGAAAAAAATTCAGATCTATAAGTTTCTGTATATTTACAATTTTTATAGATTTTATGGGTATTTTTCTCGTATAGGCGAAGCAACAAGTGTTTGGACACTTGTAGGCTTCGACTACCGAGAAAAACTTTCCGAAACGGCAAGGTTTCGCCCAAATCGTTTTGGGACAGCGGCTTAAGGCACTGTAAGATTGTCATAGGACACTCGTTGTAACACCCATAGGATCCTTAGCAAAATTCTAGAATATTCTATCATGAATAAAGAATAAAGAAAAATATATATGCTTTAGTTGAATTTTTGCTCCTAGCCAAACACTTAAATAAATAAAATAGGAATAAAAATACATAAGGTCTAGGACTTGAACTCTAGATCTCTCATTAGATACTTGAATAAGATAACCACTAGACCAAGAGAAATTATTGTAAGGAAAGAGAGGGAAACCATAATTAAATGTAAGAAGAAAAGGCTCTTCTCTTAAGAAGGAGAAGTGAGAGTTGTCTTCTCCCTCTCTAATGAAGAGATGCTCTAGAATATTCCTTTCTTACTCACCAAGAAGGGATGTATCTAGACTTTTCTCTTAATTATGAAGAGAGTAAAAGAAATTAAAAGGAGGAAATTAAATAATGAATAAAAGGAGGAAATTAAAGATGAGTTGTCATTTGCTCTCATTCTCCTCCTACTCTCCCTCACCGTGACCTCTCTCTCCCTTTCTTCTTCTTGCCGAGACCAAGGAGCAAGGAAGCTCTCCTCTAGGAAGGATTCACAAGCAAGGTTCCCTCCTTAGAGAATTTAGCGAAGGATGTGAGTATCCCCTCACTGCAGTACAAGTAGCTTCGGTTTTTATGATGTTTTTCTCTTTCGAAACTCTAAAACTTTTCTTGAAAGAAGATGGTCAAGATAAAGAATAGGTAGTTACTTAGGGTTAACAAGTGATAAGAGATGCTTCATGTTATAAAAAAAAAAAAAGAAATTTAGAACTTGTTGCATGATTCGGCCAAGGATGGAAGAAAGGATCTAGAATAAGTTTTTTTTTTTCTTTGATCACATACTTAAATTTCTACTCTATGATATATGAATTTCATATGTGTTAATTTAGTCTTCATTCTTCATGTCGTGAAGAAAAAAAAAAAGAGAAACCTAGCTATATGGTTCGGCCAAATTGATTATAAGGCCTTAGGTCAAGAATTTTAGTTAGAAACCATACTAGTTGTACCTCTTTGTGATGTATGAATTTTTACATGTTTATAACTAAGGTCTTTATGCTTCATATGGAATGAAATGGTGGTAAACCCTACTGATATGGTTGGAAAAATTGAATAAATGGGTTAGGGTTTAAGTTTTTGAACTCAAATATGCTTAGAACATGAAGTACAATACCTTGTAGGCACTTAGATTAAATGGGCTTGTTATAAGTTTAAGTTTTATATTTCTTATGGAATAAAATGATATGGAACTCTACTGATATGATTCGGCCAAATGAAAATAAAAGGGTTAGGGTTAGAGTTTTGAACTCAAATAGGCTTATTCATGAAGTATGGTTCCTTGTAAGTACTTGTACAATATTCTATAGGTACTTAGATTAAATGTGCATGCTACATGTTTAAGTTTTATGCTTCCTAAGGGATAAAAGACATGAAACCCTACTGATATGTTTCGCCAAATGAAAATAAAAGGGTTAGGGTTAGAGTTTTGAACTCAAATAGGCTTATTCATGAAGTATGGTTCCTTGTAGGTACTTGTACTATGCTCTATAGGAACTTAGATTAAATGTGCATGTTACATGTTAAGACTTATGCTTCTTATGGAGTAGAATGATATGAAATCCTACTGATATGTTTCGCCAAATTGAAATAAATGGGTTAGAGTTAGAGTTTTGAACTCAAACATGCTTATTCATGAAGTAGATTACCTTGTATGTGCTTAGATCAAGTTTACATGCTATGTGGATAAGTTTTATGCTTCATATGGAACCAAATGATATAAGAACCCTACTGATATGTTTTGTCCAAATTGAGATAAATGGGTTAAGGTTAGAGTTTTGAACTCAAACATGCTTATTCATGAAGTATATTACCTTGTATGTGCTTAGATCAAGTTTACATGCTATGTGGATAAGTTTTATGCTTCATATGGAACCAAATGATATAAGAACCCTACTGATATGTTTTGTCCAAATTGAGATAAATGGGTTAAGGTTAGAGTTTTGAATTCAAACATGCTTATTCATGAAGTATATTACCTTGTATGTGCTTAGATCAAGTTTACATGCTATGTGGATAAGTTTTATGCTTCATATGGAACCAAATGATATAAGAACCCTACTGATATGTTTTGTCCAAATTGAGATAAATGGGTTAAGGTTAGAGTTTTGAACTCAAACATGCTTATTCATGAAGTATATTACCTTGTATGTGCTTAGATTAAGTTTTACATGTTATGTGGGTAAGTTCTATGCTTAATATGGAATGAAATGAGGATGAAACCTACTGATATGGTTCGGCCAAGATGGATAAATTGGGTTAGGAAAGAGTTAAACCTAACCAAACATGCTTAGGCATTTTCATGATATGTAGTCTTTGATATATAAGTGAAGTAAGCTTTCATGCTTTATGATATGTTGCATTTCTATGTCTTATGATAAGATGTGCCATGCTTATGATATGACATGATAGACTTATGACATGATATGCCATGTTAATGATATGATATGCTAGACTCATGATATGATATGCCATGTTCATGATATGTATGTTAAGTTCATGAGATGATATGCCATGTTTGATGATATGAAAATGACATGTTATGCTTTATGTTATGATAAGAACATGTTATGTTTCATAATGCATGTATGAATGGCTTATGTAAGAAGAAAAGCCTAAAGAGTTGCTTCCCTTAAGCTGGGACCAAGAGCACTCTTCATGTTATGGAAAAGAGTTGCTTCCCTTAAGTTGGGATCAAGAGCACTCTTCATGCTATGGTAAAGAGATGCTTCCCTTAAGTTGGGATCAAGAGCTCTCTTAATGATATGACAAGAATTATGACATGTATGATATGATGAGATATGATATGCATGATATTTTACTTTGTATGGCTTGTACCAAGGGTGGGCTCCATAAGCGCCCCGGGGTCGACGGACTATGAACGGACCTCGTTAAGGGATGGGCTCCTCAGTACGCCCCTAGGTCGACGGACTATGAACGGACCTAGATCCCTAGTAGGTTCGGGGCTAGCTACCCTGTCCTAGGGATTGCGCGCATTTATGTTTACATGTGGTACAAGCCAGGGCCCTTCTCATGATGATGATGATATGATATTCAAGTATGTATACTATATGTTTTGAAAGAAGCATGATGCATATGTGCATTCCATGATACATGTTTTAAAAATATACATATTGCATCTACATGCACATATTTATGAAATTATGTTTATGCACCCTTATGAACAGGTATGAGTTATGATACATGTTTACATGATATGATAGGCTTCATGATATGTGCTTAAAGAATGTGATATGAATCATGATATACCTTCACATGATAGACTTTGATATGTTATGCTCCTTATGTGATATGATATATTATGTTCTGCTTTCCCTCATGTTATGCTATGAGTTGTTATGGTTTTTACATGATAAGATATGTTCTATGTTATGACTCTCCATGCTATGTTATGCTATGCTATGTTTTCTACATGTTATGTTATGTTATGTGTTTCTTTCGGATTTATGGGTAGGCAAGGATCTCACTAAGCCTTTGGCTTATAGCTACACGTTTTCCTTGTACTGCAGATAAAGGCAAGGAATGGATTGTTTAAGGGGAGCAGAGCAGGAAAGGCAAGGAAGATGTGTGTGGAAGTGCTGGTGGATAGATTTATTTAAGTTTCTTTGAATTATCTAAGTTATGCATGTGAACAATGTTGGACCTATGCTTATGCTGATGATTTCATCTAGTATTTCATACATTTATGATATTTTACTCATGTTAGAATAATGATGATATGATGATAATGTTCAGTATGCTTTGATTCACATGTCATGATAAGTAAACTAAATGCATATAAAAAAAAAAAATTTAAATAAGTCTTCCGCTGCCATGAATCCATATGCATTAGTATAATTGATGTCTATGTTTCAGTGACGTCCGTCCCTCCGGGGTGGCCTTAGTTCTACCTGGAAGGGCGGGCGTTACACTCGTGATATTCATTGCACGAGAAGGGGCGCTGCCCCTAACCCCGCAAGGGGTATTGTCCCGCGATCGCGCCCGAAAATCGCTAAACGGGATCGACGGAAAATTCTGACTCATAAAATTGTAAAAATAGTAGTAAAAATTATAGAAATTTATGGAAAATACATAGTTTAGTATTATGTATAATTTTGTGATAGTCATGGCCCAAAATCTCAATTAGATTGGAAAAATTGTGTTGTAATTCATAATATGGTATGCATGCCATTTTGTGTGTTTATGCGTGTTGTATATGATCGCGACCTGCGCGTCGTGCCTTCCTTTATTTTATATTCCTATTGTACATAGTTTAGACTTGAATGTAACTCGAGTTTCAAATTTGTAATGTACAAAAATTGAAGCGGTGGAAGGTCCACTCGAGGAGGAGTTACGAGGAGGGTGCGAGCAACACATGGAGGTCAAAGGGAGGAGCTTGGAGAAGCTGTTGACCCTAGGTTGACCGTCCGATCTTCTCATTGGCTTGAAAAGATCATAGTAGAGCCATGACCTAACAAAATTTAATTAATTGCTTATGTGTGTATGTGATGCATGCTTGTAACGCCCGAAAATTCTCAAAATAATTATTAGAAATATCCTAGTATTTTTCTGGAATTTTAGGATATTTTTATGGAATTTTTAGATTAGCGGAAGTAGCAAAAAATAAATAGAGAACGAAAATAGCCTACGCGGGAATTGAACCCGAGACCTATTGGGTCCTACGACTTATAGCGAACTCCAGTAACCAAGTGAACCCAGCAGGGTCGTGCTGAAAGAAAAGGGAGGCAATTAAATTTATATTAGAGTTGGACAAAATTACCCACTTAATATAAATAGAGAATTAATAAGTGAAGAGTTATTTTTAACGTAACTTTTCTCCTCCTCACCCTAACCTCACGCCGCCCCCTCCCTCTTCTCCTTCTTCTCTCGGCGCCAACCACAAGCACACCTAGGGTTCCGTCCCTAGGGCCATAGGAGTACTTTCCGGAGATGACTCCGACACGAGGACGCTCCCCTCCGTGAGAGGAACGCATAGACGCGAGTAGATAGTCGAAGAGATCTCTTCTCCGGAAAACCTAGCGATTAGATTTGTAAGAAAATCTGAACAGGAGGTAAGAAACCCCTCACCTGCGGTATAAGTAGCTTTCGTATGAATTTTAAGCTTCAGTTTAGTAGTATGTAGACTTTCGGCACAAAGGATGCGAACTAGCGCATACCAAGTGTTCACATAAATTGTTAGTACAGTTAAAATGCGACTTAGGCATTTTATTAGCTTAGATAAATGCAATAGAAGCATTTTCACAGCTTATTTAGTCTTGCTACAGCTCTTATAGGACTAGATGTCCAATGGGTGGGCTCCCACAGTCGCCTCTAGGTTCAGACAACCTAGCTCTAGGTTCAGATAACCTAGAAAGAGCAAGACAAGTAATAATTAGCTATGTTCAGTATTTTACTTTCTCAGTGGCACTGTACCGGATTAGATATCCATTGGGTTGGGCTCCCATAGTCGTCCCTAGGTTCAGCTAACCTAGTAAACCCTACTAGATTCAGAATTTACAACCCCGGGTTTAGTTAGGAATGCGCGCACAGCAAGTACAGTTGTCGGGCCCAAACAGCAATATGATTATGTATTTTCACTTATTATATATAGTTTTCAAACTCTCACAAGATTGTTATGTGAATGCAGTATAGCTTCAGCATTAGTCTAGCATTAGCTTAGCTCAGCTTTCTGTATCAGATTAGTTTTCCTATTGATACAACATGATAGTTTATAATTAGTTTTATTGCCATGATCAGTTTTACTTCTATGTGTTGTATGTCATGTCATGCTTAGCATATTCAGTATGTATTTCAAATAGCATGTTTTAAAAACATAATTTACATCGTATGCATGTTTTGTGAGGTAGATGGTTTCTTACTAAGCTCTCAAGCTTACAGATACTATTTTCCTTATACTGCAGATAAAGGTAAAGGGAAGATGGACTAGTGGAGGCTGGAGGTCAATGCAGTGATGAAGATGTGTGTGGATAGAACTTGGAACAAAGATCTTAGGGCATCTCAGCGAGTTTTGTTTTGAACATTAGAACTTTTTAACATTTTATTATTCCACACCTTAGTATGTTAAATGTCATGAACTAGTAAATTATGCACTCTACCATGCTTAGAACATTAGTTATGTGATGCTAGATTGTGTCCTAGTCATTTTAGAACTTGTATGTGTGATTGAGGCACAAAGCAGTGCTGAAATCAGACTCCTGTACGAAATCAGAAACCCCAATCGATCGGCCGATCGATTGGAGGCTTCTCAATCGATTAGCCGATCGATTGAGAAGTTCATACCGCGAATAGTAAGCTCCTGGATCGATCAGCCGATCGATCCGGATGCCTTCTGTCGCGAACAGAAAGCCCTAGGATCGATCACTGGATCGATTGGCCAGTCTGGATCGATCAGCCGATCGATCCCGAATATTGCCCCGAGCATAGTAGCGTGCTGAATCGATCACTGGATCGATCCAACCTAAGTACCGCATACAGTGGCATACTGAGTCGATCACTGGATCGATCAGACCATTCCAATCGATCCACCGATCGATTGGGAGGTCTGATGACAGCTGCCAACCCCTTAGTTCAGTTCCTTGACCACAGGGAATGTAATATATGACATGAATAGTTTGATTATACCCCTTAGCACATATAGAATAAAGAAATGATAGTAGTTTAGCCAAGTTTTAATTAGTACAGCTTCCGCACCTAGACTCAGTGATGGTCATGGACATAGCTTAGCACAGCATATTGTGACGGTCCGACCTTACAGCCTAGCCAGTAGAAGGCGGGTCGTTACAATGCTAGTGTAGATTAATTAATTAGTGCTTTAATGATTAGATTAGATCTAAATCGCGTATATGATGCACCACGGTTAGATTAGATCTAAATCGCGTATATGATACACATCAACGATTAGATTATATCTTAATCGCGACAACTCAAAATGCCTACCATGTCGTGATACCCATCACTACCTCGATCACATGTTGTTGTTGAATCTGCCAAAGCAGAGCAACGCATATTATCTTGGTAGGGCGCGGAGGGACAATCTTGGTCCCGCCTATCAACGCATGGGTGAGTACAAACTCAATTAGATTGAGTAAAACTAGTTAAACTCAATTAGATCGGGTTTAACTATAGGCATTTTCCAATGGTTGGTAGATAGGTCAAAATCACATTTAAATTAATTCTTGGGCAATTTAGCCAAAGCTAACTCAAGTTTTAATATATATGCGGATCTTGATCCTATAAACAAAAGTTGCATAGAGATGTAATTGGTAATTAGTTACCTACCAATCATACTAAGTTTTGGGCGATTTAGCCAAAGCTAACTCAAGGCGTAGTATGATGTGGATCTTGTCCCACAAGAATTATAGCTAGTTGGTTAGAATCTAGTAAGTGTGGTTTGACCACATCCATAACTTGATTCTACAAAAGTTTTATAATTCAGTGGGAGCATCATTTAGTTAAAGGCCTAATTAAATGATTAGTGGAATATGATATTTATTTTCTGCATTTTCTGTTGTAGATTGTCATGTCGTCAAACACAAACACCTTTTCCCTACGTTCTGTCCTTGATAAGGACAAGCTCAATGGAGCTAACTTCCTGGACTGGTACAGGAACCTGAGAATTGTTCTCACTCAGGAAAGGAAACTGTACGTCCTGGAGACGCTCATTCCCGAGGCACCTCCTGCCACTGCCACGCGAGCTGATCGTGATGCTTATAAGAAGCATCAAGATGACGCATTAGATGTGTCATGTCTTATGCTCACGACCATGAACTCTGAGCTTCAAAAGCAACACGAGTTGATGGGTGCTTATGATATGGTTGAACATTTTTGTCAACTATATCAAGGACAAGCTAAACACGAGAGATTCAAGATCTCTTAGGCACTGTTTCAGTGCAAGATGCAAGACGGGACTCCCATAGGTCCATATGTACTCAAGATGATTGGGTACATAGAAAACCTACAGAGGTTGGGATTCCCCCTTGGTGAAGAGCTGGCCACTGATTTGGTCTTGCAATCCTTGCCAGAGAGCTACAGTTAATTCGTCATGAACTACAACATGAATGAAATTGACAAGTCACTGCCTGAGCTTCTGAGTATGTTGAGAACTGCTGAGATCAACCTTAAGAAGGTTAAGCCCAACTCCATTTTGATGGTGCAAAGGCACAAAGGCAAGGGCAAGCCTAAAGGTAAGGGAAAGTCCCAAGCCAAGGGCAAAGGCAAGACACTGAAACCCAAATGAGGGGTTGCCAAGGATGCTACCTGCTTCCACTGCGGTCAGACCGGGCACTGGAAGAGGAACTGCAAAGTCTACCTAGAAGATCTTAAGAAGAAGAGAAGTGAGACTTCCACTTCAGGTATATATGTTATAGAAGTAAATCTCTCTATTTCTTCATCATAGGTATTAGATACCGGATGTGCTTCTTGTTGGACCCCGTGGTAGTTTTGATGTGATCAACCAAGTTGGTTAGGTCCTGCTGTGTTTGATCCCTGCGTCTGAGTGTGCAGGAGCTTAGGAGCACAAGAAGTCGAGCGGAAGACGCAGCTAGCGAGAAGGACGGCACGGGAAGGGAGCCGACTGGCTCGGTGCGTCTGAAGGAAGAGAGAGCTGCCGAAGAGTACTCCCGGTGGGCGTGAAGAGCGTGCGCGGTATTCGAGGGACGTTAAGCCGGGACGGAAGGCTGCTCGAGGAGAAGGCCGGGAATTGGGTTCGGGTGAGCCCTATTCCGGTTGGCCGCAATCACTCAAAAGAATGGAGCGTCGGAAGCTGAAGAAACCAGGCTGGAAAGTGAGCTGCTAGCTTGGAGGCGCCTCCAGCTTGAAGGCGCCTTCAACCCTGTTGAAGGCGCCTCTGTTGACCGAGCTGGAGGCGCCTTGAACCTTGTTGGAGGCGCCTTGGACCCTCGGGATAGACTTTCCAGGAGATATATAAAGGCCCCTGGAGCTAGGAATTCAATAACAACTCAAGCAATCAATCTGTAAGCAATTCCTAAGCAACTAGTGAGCTTCCAAAGTGTAAAAGGCTTCTCCGCCTTCAGAGAAGGAGATTTTTCTTACTGCGCTTTTTCTACTATCCTGGATTAACAACCTCCTTGGTTGTAACCAGGTTAAATCCTTGAGTCTCTTCTGTTCCTGTTTCTTTTTCTGTTTCTTTAATTTAGTTGCTATTATTTTATTAATGCGTTTATTTCTGAGTTGAAATTCGAGGAGGGTATTATTTTTTTGTTTCAGCAATTCACCCCCCTCTTGCCGGTCTCCGCTGCTCCTACAATTGGTATCATAGCCTGATCGACTCAGAAGGACTAACCGCCAACTGAAGCACTACGATCAAGACGATGGCTGGAGCAAACATCCATTCCCCGAAGTTCGACGGAGACTTCACCACATTGAAGCGCAAAATGGAGGTATTTTTTAAAACCGAATTTGACATTCTGTTAATAATGAAATATGACTATGCAGTTCCGAAAGATAAGGAGGAAAATACGTGGACGAAAAAGGAGCTAGCAGATTTCGTCGCCAACGGAAAGGATGAGTTCCATCTACTCAGCGTTCTACCGCCGCAGGAGGTAAATCGGATCGGAAGCTACGACTCCGCGAAAGATCTATGGGAAAAATTCCTGGAGCTTCACGAAGGTACTTCCGAAGCGAAGCTAGCGAAGCGCGACATCCTCTGGAACCAGTTAACGAACCTCCGGATGAACCAAGGTGAGAAGGTAGCGCAACTCCAAGCGAGAATCAAGGAGCTGATAACGCAACTAACGAACCTTGGAGAAGAGGTAACCAAACGGGATTCTATCTGATACGCGCTCAATGCCTTCCCGAGAACTCCAGAGTGGGCTTCCTTAGTAGATGCGTATTACATCTCTAAGGACCTCAAGGTAAGTACTTTAGAACAATTATTTTCCACTTTTGAACTTCACGAGTCTCGAGTTTCAGAACCCAACGGAGCAGAGAAAACAAGTCAGAACATTGCCTTAAAGGAAAAGATGAACAGTTCTGACTCCGAAGCCTCAGCCAACGAATCCGAAGCGGCACTACTGGTAAGATGCTTCAATAAGTTTTTCAGTACTAACAAATTTAAATCGCAGAGGCATCATCGAAAGAAGAGGACGGTTCATTGCTACAACTGCAACGAAGAAGGGCACATCAAAGATGACTGCCCAAAGCTAAAGAGAAAGGAGAAAGAAAAAGAAAAGTCAAAATACAAGAAACCAGAACCCTCCAAGCACAAGAATCTGAAGGCCACGTGGGATGATTCGTCATCCTCCGAATCAGAAGTCGAAGAATTCTTGGGACTAGCACTAATGGCCAGCCATCAGCTAGAAGAAACGTCCAGCTCAGAGATGAGCATCGACGAAGGGGGAGGAACGTCAAAAGAAAGCAGCAGTGAAGGGGGAGCGTCACCAGATCAGGTAAATAAGGTACGCAATCTAACCCCGAATCAATCGTTTAGATTTATTAAAGCTCTTTCTAGAGAATTAGATAAATTAGAAAAAGAAAATGAAAATTTGAAATCAGAAAATGAAAATTTAAAATTTGAAATTGAAAAATTAAAAACTGATGCATGCTTAAAGATAAATGTTTTTCCAAAATCAAAACTTAGAATTTATGGAAAATTAAATTGGTATATAAGGAAGCATCAGGGTCAACTTAGGAAAATTCCTAAGGATTATATACCCCCTAAGTTTTTGACTAATCCTGTAGGAAGGAACCTTTATTGGGTTCCAAAATCTGTGCTAAATTAATTTTTTAATTTTTTAATTAAAAAGCTTTAAGAGAGAAAATTAAACATTGAAATTTTTTATGGAAGATTTGTCTAAGGAAGTGGTTGTTGCTCCAATAACCAATAAGGCCTAGTGCCTCGCCACGACCTGAAAGCTAAAATATTGAAAGAAAATGTTTAATTAACTTTCTGAAAAAGCATTAAACAAGAATTAAATAATGCTTTGAAAGTTTATCAAATATTTGTTAAAATAAAAAAAAATCCTTAGAATTTTTTTTTTTTGAAAAATTCTAACTTAATTTTTTTTTTGTTAGAAATTTTTTTCTGGGGAACTTCATTTGACTTAAACTATTTTTTGGGAACATTCAAAAATTTTACTTAGGATTTTTTTTAACTTAGAATTTTTTTTTAAAAAAAAATTCAATTTAACTTTGCAATTTTTTCAAAAAGTCATTTTTACTTAGAAAATTTTCAAATCTTCAATCTTACTTGAAAATTTTTTTTCTTACTTAAGAACCCATTTTTTGCTGTGATCAAAGGGGGAGACTAAGGTACAAGTTTAGGGGGAGTAAGTAAGAAAAAATGAAAATGAAAATTTTACCTATTTTTTTTGAAAATGTGTTGCAATTTTATTTATTGTAAAATTATGCTTAAATATGTTAGTTTAGTAATTTTTTATTTAAAATTACTATTTATGTCTATTTGTAAACCCTAACTTGAACTTGGGTTGATGCACATCAAAAAGGGGGAGATTGTTGGACCCCGTGGTAGTTTTGATGTGATCAACCAAGTTGGTTAGGTCCTGCTATGTTTGATCCCTGTGTCTGAGTGTGCAGGAGCTTAGGAGCATAGGAAGTCGAGCGGAAGACGCAGCTAGCGAGAAGGACGGCACGGGAAGGGAGCCGACGGGCTCGGTGTGTCCGAAGGACGAGAGAGCTGCCGAAGAGTACTCCCGGTGGGCGTGAAGAGCGTGCGTGGCGTTCGAGGGACGTTAAGCCGGGACGAAAGGCTACTCTAGGAGAAGGCCGGGAATTGGGTTCGGGTGAGCCCTATTCCGGTTGGCCGCAATCACCCAAAAGAACGGAGCGTTGGAAGCTGAAGAAACCAGGCTGGAAAATGAGCTGCCAGCTTGGAGGCGCCTCCAGCAGGCTTGGAGGCGCCTTCAAGCCTGTTGAAGGCGCCTTCAACAGCTCAGTTTTGACCGTTTGCGTTGCGGATAAAGTTTTATCTGCTGACCGAGTTGGAGGCGCCTTGAACCTTGTTGGAGGCGCCTTGGACCCTCGGGATAGACTTTCCAGGAGTTATATAAAGTCCCCTGGAGCTAGGAATTCAATAACAACTCAAGGAATCAATCTGTAAGTAATTCCTAAGCAACTAGTGAGCTTCCAAAGTGTAGAAGGCTTCTCCGCCTTCAGAGAAGGAGATTTTTCTTACTGCGCTTTTTCTACTATCCTGGATTAACAACCTCCTTGGTTGTAACCAGGTTAAATCCTTGAGTCTCTTCTGTTCCTATTTCTTTTTCTGTTTCTTTAATTTTGTTGCTATTATTTTATTGATGCGTTTATTTCTGAGTTGAAATCCGAGGAGGGTATTATTTTTTTGTTTCAGCAATTCAGCCCCCTCTTGCCGGTCTCCGCTGCTCCTACACTTCTCACATTTGTACTAATGTGCAGGTGTTGAGAAATAACAGGGCATTGACGAAGGGCGAGGTGGACCTACGAGTAGGCAATGGAGCACGGGTTGCTGCTGTTGCTGTAGGGACTTACTTTCTATCTCTGCCCTCTGGGCTTGTACTAGAACTAGATGAATGTTGTTATGTGTCTGCTCTTACTAAGAACATAATTTCAGTTTCTTGTTTGGACAAGAAAGGTTTTTCATTTATAATAAAGAACAAATGTTGTTCAGTTTATTTAAATGATATGTTCTATTGTAGTGCACCTCTGATTAACGGATCCTATATTCTAGACTTAAAGAACCTCATCTATAACATAAATACCAAAAGGTTCAAATCAAATGAAATGAAGCAAACCTATCTCTGGCACTATCGCTTAGGTCATATAAATGACAAACGCTTATCCCAGCTCCATAAAGATGGTTTGCTGGACTCATTTGATTTTGAATCATATGAGACATGTGAGTCATGCCTACTGGGCAAGATGACCAAGACTCCTTTTAGTGGACACAACGAGAGAGCGACTGACTTGTTAGGACTTATACATAGTGATGTATGTGGACCTTTCAATGTCACTGCTAGAGGTGGTTATAGGTACTTCATTACATTTACTGATGACTTCAGTAGATATGGTTATGTGTATTTGATGACACATAAGTCAGAATCCTTTGAAAAGTTCAAAGAATTCAAGAATGAAGTACAAAATCAGCTTGGCAAGAGTATTAAGATACTTTAATCGGATCAAGGTGGGGAATACCTTAGCCATGAGTTTCGTGACTATCTAGCTGAGTGTGGGATTCCATCCCAGCTCACTCCTCCTGGAACACCACGGTGGAATGGTGTATCCGAAAGGAGGAATCTTACCCTATTAGATATGGTACGGTCTATGATGAGTCACACAGATCTTCCTATCTCACTTTGGGGCTATGCTCTGGACACAGTAGCCTTCATACTCAACCGTGTTCCATCCAAGGCCGTGATAAAGACACCATATAGGATATGGACTGGGAGAGATGCCTAGGTGTCTTTTATGAGGATTTGGGGTTGTGAGGCTTACGTTCGACGTCAAGTCTCGGACAAACTGGGACCCAAATCTGATAAGTGCTATTTTATTGGATATCCCAAGAAAACGAAGGGATATTACTTCTACATTCCTAGTCAACACAAAGTAGTTGTGGCTAAGACTGGGGTTTTTCTAGAAAGGGACTTTGTTTCTAAAAAAACTAGTGGGAGTACGTTCAATCTTGAAGAAGTTCAAGATATGGACCATAACACTGAAGTCTTGATGGAAGTTGAACTTGAACCACAAAGTGTTGTGGATGATGAGATTGTTCCACAAGGAGTTAAGAAACAACAACCAGTTCAAGTAGGCATACCTCTTCGCAGGTCTGATAGGGTACATCGTCAGCCTGAGAGATACTCATTTCTCTTGTCTGACCATAATGACGCTATGCTCATTGAGAATGAGCCTACCTCTTATCAGGAAGCTGTGATGAGACCAGATTTTGAGAAATGGCTAGAGGCCATGAGATCCGAAATGGAATCCATGTACACCAACCAAGTATGGACTTTGGTTGATCCACATGAAGGGGTAAAACTCATTGGGTGTAAGTGGGTCTTTAAGAGAAAGACTGACATGGATGGACTTATATATAAGGGTCGTCTGATAGCTAAAGGTTTCAAGCAAATTCATGGTATTGACTATGATGAAACCTTTTCTTCAGTAGCGATGTTTAAGTCCATTCGGATCATGCTTGCTATTGCAGCATACCACGATTATGAGATCTGGCAGATGGATGTCAAACCACGTTTCTGAATGGAAACTTGCTCGAGGATGTGTACATGACACAACCTGAGGGTTTTGTAGATCTACAGCATACTGGCAGAGTATGCAAGCTGCATAAGTCCATTTATGGACTAAAACAAGCTTCTCGGAGCTGGAATCTTCGATTCGATGATGCAATCAAATAGTTTGGTTTCATCAAGAATGAAGATGAACCCTGTGTCTACAAGAAGGTTGTAGAGAACACAGTTGTCTTCCTTGTATTGTATGTGGATGACATACTACTCATTGGGAACGACATCCCTTTGCTGCAGTCTGTAAAGACTTGGCTAGGGAATTGTTTCTCAATGAAGGACTTAGGTGAAGCAACCTGTATTCTAGGCATACAGATCTATAGAGATAGATCTAAGAGATTGCTTGGCCTAAGTCAGAGTACATATATTGACAAGGTATTACTACGATTTATCATGTAGAACTCCAAGAAGGGATTTCTGCCGATGTCACATGGTGTGAGTCTTTCGAAGACTCAAAGTCCCTCTTTTAGAGAGGAGAGAAACCGCATGGATACGATCCCTTATGCCTCAGCCATAGGATCTATCATGTACGTCATGCTATGTACTCATCCTGATGTTTCGTATACTTTGAGCATGACGAGCAGATACCAGTCAGATCCAGGTGAAAGTCACTGGATAGCAGTCAAGAATATTCTTAAGTACTTAAGAAGGACTAAAGAATATTTCTTGATATATGGAGGCGATGATGAGCTAGCTATAAAGGGTTACAGTGATGCCAGCTTCCAAACTGACCAGGATGATTATAGATCGCAGTCTGGGTTCGTGTTTTACTTGAATGGTGGTGTTGTGAGCTGAAAGAGTTCGAAGCAGGACACAGTTGCTGATTCTACAACAGAGGCCGAGTATGTTGCTGCATCAGAAGCAGCAAAGGAGACAGCTTGGATCCGCAAGTTCATTACTGAGCTTGGGGTGGTTCCTAGCATAGCCGATCCGATAGAGCTCTATTGTGACAACAATGGAGCAATTGCACAGGCTAAGGAACCTCACTCAAACCAGCGGACCAAACACATACTACGGCGCTTCCATCTCATTCGAGAGATCATCGATAGAGGAGATGTGAAGATTTGCAGAGTACTCACAGAGGCTAACATCGCAGATCCCTTGACCAAGGCTTTGGCACAGAGAAAGCATGATGGTCACACTAGGTCATTGGGCCTTAGAGCCTACACTGATTGGCACTAGTGCTCGTGGGAGATTGTTAGTTAGAGCCCTAGAGCCAATCATATGATGATTGTTGTATGAATTCATTGTATCATATTCCTATGTATATAAAGGCATTTGTTTTGATTATTATACTTACTTGTATTGGTTCCAAATAACTAAGTATAATAGCGTCCTTGAGTAGAAGGTTCTTATCTATATCAATCGATTGGTTGAATCGATAGTGAGATGATATAGAGAACACTACTATTGTTGGTGCGGTTAGCACTAACGATTTAACCCAGGTTTTGATGAATGACAAATCATGTTAAGTTAGTTTGTCATCTGACACTTTGATCGAGTGTGCAGGAGAAGTCCAGACAGGTCGACGGGCTGGCACGAAGCCCAGCTAGGTCGACGGGCTGACCGAATAGCTGGCACGAAGTCCAAGCGGGTCGACGGGCTGACCGGACGCTTGGCGAGAAGTCCAGCTAGGTCGACGGGCTGACCGGATAGTTGGCGAGAAGTCCAAGCGGGTCGACGGGCTGACCGGACGCTTGGCGAGAAGTCCAGACGGGTCGAAGGGCTGACCGGACGTCTGGCAGGTAAGTGAGGTAAGTCACTGGAGGAGAGTGACTGCGAGGATGCGTTCCCGTGAAGGGAACATTAGGCGTCGATCCGGCTTAGATCCATTTCGGATATCTAAGTCGAGATCGTGACTAGATTCCGGTCTCGGAAAGACGGAATCTAAGTCATACTATTTGTGCTAATTCATACTATTATAAAATGTGCTAACAATCTATGTTGCAGGTTATATATTGCCTCGGACTAACTTTGTTTTGCAGGAAAAGGGAGTTTTCTGGAACAAGGTGGTCCGGGCGCCCGGAAGGCAAATTATATCCAGCCAAGTCGTCGCCACGTGGAGCATCACGGTTTGAGCAGCTACGTCACATTCCAGGCGCCCGGAAGGAATCCAGGCGCCCGGAGCAACATATAAAAGAAGCCCCAGGCAGGAGCTTCAGATAATCAATCATCAATCTGAGAACTCTTCTACTGCTTGTCTTGCTGCTCTGCTGCGACGCCAACAAAGCTCCGACAAAGTGCTCCTTCGGTTTTTTAATTTCCTTGTCGGTATTACTTTGTTTCACTAGCATTCCCTGTATTCATTTTGTAATTATATTCGAATTGTTAGTGATTGCCCAACGAAAGTGGTCAAGGACCACGGGCCTTCGAGTAGGAGTCGTCACAGGCTCCGAACGAAGTAAAAACAACTGTGTTCATTTACTTTTCCGCTGCGTATTTTTACTCGACTTTTCGAATCGATATTCACCCCCCCTCTATCGAATCCAACGGTCCTACAAGTGGTATCAGAGCAGGTACCGCTCTGATTTGGTGCAACCACCAATCAGGCAAAGGGGGGACTTTTTGAAAGAAAAATTAGATATCGTTTGTCTTTAAAAAACGGTTTTTAAAAACGCCTTTCGTTTTTTCCCTCCAAAACGGTTTTTAAAAAATACATCGCCATCTTTTCACCATTGTTTAGTATTTAAAAAATATTACATTTTCAAAATTTTGAAATAATATTTTTTTCAAATATTTTATTAATATTTTAATAATATTTTATTATTCTTTCTGAAAATAGTGAAATATTATTTTTTTCAGCACTGCTAATCCAAGACCAAGTCTTGGGATCTTTTGTTTGTTTCTCTGTGTGCAAGAAATTATGACTCTTCTAGAAGGACGGAACCCCTGCGAACCACCACCATACGATCATGAAGACTTCAACTACTGGAAGCGATTAATGGAATGCTTCTTAGGAAGCGTAGACATCGATTATATGCTAATTTTGAGGAAACCTTCTCAAAATTATTTGTAATGTTTTACCTAACAATATTTTTTGCAGATTAGAAAAGTACAAGAATGCATATGAGATGTGGACCCAGTTGATCAAGCTTTACGAGACGCCAATGGAGCTAGAAGATCAAGTTAAAGTCAAATATAGACTCGAGTCAAATCCAACGGAAAAGCCTACTGAATTAGGGGTTGCGCTCAAGGTTAGTAATATTTACCAAAATACCCCTGTTAATAGTAGTTTAAATAAACAGCATGATGATAAGTATGAAATTAGTCCAAGTATGGTGCATGATAATCTAGATTTAAATGATTTAAATTCAAAATCACAAAATAATCTAGACTCTGATCAAGTCAATCAAGACTCTGATCAATTTGGCATCAACCTTGACTTGGTCAAACAGAACAATGACCAAATCAATTCAAATAATTTAATTAATTCAGAAAATTTGAAATTAGGTAAGCATTTAGACATAAATAAGTCAAACATTAAAATAAATCTGAATTTAAATGCTAAAAATGAGAAAATGGATAAAATCAATAAATACCTTGATAAAATATTTAATAATCAAGATAAAACTAATCTAATAAATTCAATTAACCATATCAATTTAAAAGGCAAAGAAAATATAAGGATAAAATCAAACACTTTGATAAAATCAAAACAGAATTTAACAAACTTAAAATTAAATGTTAAAGATAATATATTAAACAAAAATAAACTAGAAATTTCAAAATTAACAATTAATAAAAAGCTAAAAGATAAACCGTTAAGAAAATATAATTCAAACAGTTTAGTTAATTCAAATTTAAAAATAAATAAAAACTTAAACTTTAAAAATAAGCTATTAAAGAAAGATAATTTGACCAATTTAATTAATTCAAAATTAAAAACTTAAATTTAAATTACAAATTAAACATTAAAACTTAACTAAAACCAACTCTAATTATACAAAAATCTTAAATTAAAGGCCAATAATTGAGGGGGAGGCTCCAGAATAGCTGACACCTCCAAAACTAACTTACCCGACAAGGTAACCCAAATAAACTAACCCGGCAGGGTAATTAGGATTAGTTAAAAAGGGACCCAGTTTAACTTGAATCATGGTACTGGTGAAGTTTTTTGATGATAGTACGTTGGGGAAGCTTGGGCATCGCATGTCTAGAAAGATATGGCTTCAATCTGGTGCATTTGGCCAAGTGGAACCGACCGAAGCTACCTTTAAATGGATCCTAACTAGTTAGACCAAGGTTTAGTACTAAGCTCCATGGATAGGACTATTCGGAAAACCTCGAAAGGTTGGTTACTTCTAATGATGTCCAGGTGACTCACCAAGCTTAGAAGTTTATCCGAAGAATGCCTATTTGTTGAGACCAAAGCTAAACCTGAATCTAACACAAGTTAAACCAAACTCTGTAATTAAATCTAATTCATCTCACAAAACTATAAGATTCTCTGACTGATAATCTAGATCGGGTGAGATGCATAAGGATTAAATTAATTAATTTTCAAATTAAATTAAAATTAAATTTCAAATTTCAAATTGAATTTCAAATTGAATTTAAATTTCAAATTAAATTAAAATTAATCAAAATTAAAATTTGAATTTCAAATTAAATTAAAATTAATTAAAATTAAATTTCGAATTTCAAATTGAATTTCAAATTAAAATTAAATTTCGAATTAATTAAAAATTAAATTTCGAATTAAAACTAAATTTTTTTTAAAATAAAATTATTTTTTTAAAAAAAATTATTTTAAAAATTAAATTAACTTTAAAATTTATTTTAATTAAATTAACTTTAAAAATTATATTAAAATTTAAAATTATTTTAAAAATTCTTTAAAAACTTCTTTAAAAAATATTTTAAAACTCTTTAAAAATTATTTTAAAAACTCTTTAAAAACAATTTTAAAAATTCTTTAAAAATTATTTTAAAAATTCTATAAAAACTATTTTAAAAATTCTTTAAAAAATTCTTTAAAAACTTCTTTAAAAAATATTTTAAAAACTTTTTAAAAATACTTTAAAAACTCTTTAAAAACTATTTTAAAAATTATTTAAAAAATTCTTTAAAAACTTCTTTAAAAACTATTTTAAAAATTATTTTAAAAATTCTTTAAAAACTATTTTTAAAACTCTTTAAAAATTATTTTAAACACTCTTTAAAAACTATTTTAAAAATTCTTTAAAAAATTATTTTAAAAACTTCTTTAAAAACTATTTTAAAAACTCTTTAAGAATTATTTTAAAACTCTTTAAAAACTATTTTAAAAATTCTTTAAAAATTATTTTAAAAATTCTTTAAAAACTCTTTAAAAACTATTTTAAAAATTCTTTAAAAAATTATTTTAAAAACTTCTTTAAAAACTATTTTAAAAATTCTTTAAAAAATTATTTTAAAATTATTCAAAAACTTTTTTTAAAAATTCTTTAAAAACTATTTTAAAAATTCTTTAAAAACTATTTAAAAATTCTTTAAAAACTATTTAAAAATTTTTTAAAAACTATTTTCAAAATACTTTAAAAACTCATTTAAAAATTCTTTAAAAACTCTTTTAAAAATTATTTAAAAACTATTTTCAAAATTCTTTAAAAATTCATTTAAAAATTCTTTAAAAAATATTTTAAAATTATTTAAAAACTATTTTCAAAATTCTTTAAAAATTCATTTACAAATTCTTTAAAAACTATTTTAAAATTATTTAAAAACTATTTTCAAAATTCTTTAAAAATTCATTTAAAAATTCTTTAAAAACTATTATTTAAAAACTATTTTCAAAATTCTTTAAAAATGCATTTAAAAATTCTTTAAAACTATTTTAAAATTATTTAAAAACTATTTTCAAAATTCTTTAAAAATGCATTTAAAAATTCTTTAAAAACTATTTTAAAATTATTTAAAAACTATTTTCAAAATTCTTTAAAAATTCATTAAAAACTATTTTAAAATTATGTAAAAACTATTTTCAAAATTCTTTAAAAAAACTCATTTAAAAATTATTTTTAAAAAATTCATTTAAAAAAAAATTTATTTAAAAACTCTTTTTAAAAATTATTTTAAAATAATTTAACATAAAAAATTATTTTAATTTAACTTAAAAAATATTTTTAAAATCATTTTAACTTAAAAATTATTTTAACTTAAAATTATTTTAATATAAAAATTATTTTAATTAACTTTAAAAAATTATGTATCATGTTGAAAAATTCTTTTTATTTGTTTTCACTCTAATAAAATTCTGTTAACTTAAAAAAATAGTAATAATAATAAATTATTTTCACTTTAAAAATTATTATTTTGACTTTAAACTCATTTTTAATCTTAAACATCATTTTAACCTTAAACTTATTTTTTAATTAACTTAACTGAAAATTAAATCTTAAATTAAAACTTAATATTGAAATTACAATTAAAATTAAAAATTTTAACTTAAACTTAAAATTAAACTTAAACTTAAATTAACCACTAATATTAATTTAAATCTAAAATCAAAACTGAATCAAACATATGTTAATTGACATAAAACATATTTTAAATTCCTTTTAAATGCTGCTTTAGAAATCCCTTTAAAAACTAATAATAATAAATAAATAAAAATAATAATAATAATTATAACTAACACTTTCATTGACCAACTCAATCAAGTAATATGAAATTTAAATTATTTCACTAAATATTAAATTATTAAATCAAGTAAAAACTAATCAATAAATTATTGATAATGCTTAACTGTTATTGAATTAATAAAATCTTATCTTATTTAACCTTGAACTAAAGTTAAGCACCTGAATCTAAAATTAATTAATAATTGATTAATCAAATTCAAATAAACAGTTATACTAAGGATACAGAGATAATAATATATGTATTACTAAATTAGACAAATGTGTTAGGGCTTTGAAATTTAACACAACTAAATCTTAGTATTAAAGGGGAGATATTAAATTAAGGGGAGTAACCAATTCAGGGGGAGGTTCATTTTTTTAAATCCCCTAGAAAAATTAATAAATAAGGAGGATTAATAAATTAAAGGAATATCAAATTCAGGGGGAGGTTTATTTTAAGCGTTATTTTTTAATCTTCTCTTTAAAATCTCTCTAGAAAATTCCACCTCATTTAAAAAAAAATTACTTTGAATATTTTTAGCAAATATTTTCAAAATTTTATGTTAGGTTCTGGGGGAGGAATTAATTAAAATTTTCCCTTTATTTGAAATATTTTAAAATTTATGTTTGAAAAGCGTTTCAAAGTTGAAACCTGTTTTGACAATTTAAAACTTGATCTTGAAATTTAGAACTTATACACTTATTCTTAAAAATTAGACTATCTACACTTAGCTATTTTTCTAAAAGCTAAAAGATAATACTTTAAACAAGTTTTCAAAAGTTTAAACTCCCCCAGATTAACTTGACATTATTTCTTACTTTGTCTGAAATCTATGTGTATGCTTACTTAATCCATGCTTATTTTTTATGAATGTCAAAGGGGGAGGGTTAGGTGGTTAAGTTAGCTAAACCAATTTGAAAATACTAACTAACTTAAAAACCACATAAATGCATATGTTTTCACTAACTTAACCAGGTTGTCATTCCATCAAAAAGGGGGAGATTGTTGGTGCGGTTAGCACTAACGATTTAACCCAGGTTTTGATGAATGACAAATCAGGTTAAGTTAGTTTGTCATCTGACACTTTGATCGAGTGTGCAGGAGAAGTCCAGACAGGTCGACGGGCTGACCGGATGTCTGGCACGAAGCCCAGCTAGGTCGACGGGCTGACCGGATAGCTGGCACGAAGTCCAAGCGGGTCGACGGGCTGACCGGACACTTGGCGAGAAGTCCATCTAGGTCGACGGGTTGACCGGATAGCTGGCGAGAAGTCCAAGCGGGTCGACGGGCTGACCGGACGCTTGGCGAGAAGTCCAGACGGGTCGAAGGGCTGACCGGACGTCTGGCAAGTAAGTGAGGTAAGTCACTGGAGGAGAGTGACTGCGAGGACGCGTTCCCGGGAAGGGAACATTAGGCGTCGATCCGGCTTAGATCCATTTCGGATATCTAAGTCGAGATCGTGACTAGATTCCGGTCTCGGAAAGACGGAATCTAAGTCATACTATTTGTGTTAATTCATACTATTATAAAATGTGCTAACAATCTATGTTGCAGGTTATATATTGCCTCGGACTAACTTTGTTTTGCAGAAAAAGGGAGTTTTCTGGAACAAGGTGGTCCGGGCGCCCGGAGGGGATCCGGGCGCCCAGAAGGCAAATTATATCCAGCCAAGTCGTCGCCACATGGAGCATCACGGTTTGAGCAGCTACGTCACATTCCAGGTGCCCGGAAGGAATCCAGGCGTCCGGAGCAACATATAAAAGAAGCCCCAAGCAGGAGCTTCAGATAATCAATCATCAATCTGAGAACTCTTCTACTGCTTGTCCTGCTGCTCTGCTGCGACGCCAACAAAGCTCCGACAAAGTGCTCCTTCGGTTTTTTAATTTCCTTGTCGGTATTACTTTGTTTCACTAGCATTCCCTATATTCATTTTGTAATTATATTCGAATTGTTAATGATTTCCCAACGAAAGTGTTCAAGGACCACGGGCCTTCAAGTAGGAGTCGTCACAGGCTCCGAACGAAGTAAAAACAACTGTGTTCATTTACTTTTCCGCTGCGTATTTTTACTCGACTTTTCGAATCGATATTCACCCCCCCCCCCTCTCTATCGAATCTAACGGTCCTACAACTATTAATCATTCCTAGTCAAGTATTAACATTCAGGGACAATGTTAATGTGTTGAGACTAGCATGTAGGTCAACTCGATGACTTGATCTCACAAGTCATGGATATAGAGATATCAAGTTGACACATGGGTATGTATTGAAGAATGTATACTGAATGACCCGCCATGAGAAAGTATCATGGATCTTTATATGAGTGTCATATGCTTTCTCATGTGGCTATTAGTATGACTATTAGTCCTTGGACCTGAAGTCACCATGGTTCCCTACATAAGGAGTTGTATACTTTGGCTTCGTCAAACGTCACCCATAACTGGGTGGACTATAAAGGCGATTACTGGGTATGTAACAAATTATGCGGAGGGATGTGAGTGATGTAGATGGGATGTATCTCTCCTATATAACGGGAGTTACATCGTTATTCTTGATAGAGTGAGATCACTAAGTGCATGATCATGCCCAAGTGAGTCAATATGAGATATTGATCTCATTTGATTAGAGTGAGTCTACTTGGAGTTCAAGATTTAGATTGATTAGAGGATGACACGGTCTATACCTCAAATTGATCAATCTAGATGTCAAGGATAGAAGGACACTTGTCATATATTGTGAAGAGTCACAATTAGTAGTCACAAGGTGATGTTGGATCTCAACATTCTTGTAACCTGGGTAGTAATGATGTGTTGCTAGATATAGCTCATTACTTATACTTCTAAATGGGTTTAGGAGCATTGCCAACGTTACAAGAACCTATAGGGTCACACATAAAGGGCAATTAGATGGAGATTAGGTTCATTTGATGAACCAAGAGGATTAGGTTCATATGATGAACCAAATTAGATTAGGAGTAATCCAAATTAAACTAATTGAGTTGGACTCAATTTGGTTCATGTGTTCAATGGATCTAATTGAGATTATGTTTCATTGAATCAATTTAATCAATGAATAGAGATTCATTATATTAAATTGATTTGAATCAAATGGTTAGATTTGATCAACCATGGGAGAGAAGTGGTCAAGTTTGACTTGACTTGAGAGGGAAGATGAAAGGTCAAGTTTGACTTGACCATTGCCACCTCATTTGTGAGTTGGTATTAAGTGGGCCAATGATGATGTTCCACATCATCAAGGTTAGTTTATGTGTGTACCACATCATGAGGGAGATCAAGAGTTGTGACTCTTGATATCCATAGAGGTTTAAAACCTCTCCTTGAAGTGGCCGACCACTTAACTTATTGTGAGAGTTTCATTTTGTTTTGTAACTCCATCTTCTTCCTCCTTGCTTTCTTCTTCTCTCCCTCTCCTCCACCTTGGCCGAAACCTCCTTGAGTTCTAGCACACTTAAGAGATTTTTCTCCACCTAATCGTTCGTGTGGATACACATAGAGGGGTGTTCACTTGACACCCTTGAGATCCGGCATCTTCTTGGATGAGCGGGATAAGCGAAGGGCTTCGCTACAAAGGTATATCTTTCTTCCATGTAGATCTAAGGTAGATCTAGGATTAGAGAAACTTGTACACGAAATTACGAAAAATTTTATCTTCGCACGGATCCGGTGGCATGGGACTTCGGGGTTTCCGCAACGCAAAAAGCGGTTTTTGTGGCTCGAAAGTCCCAACAGCAACCACATTAGCTATACTCTCAATTATGCTAAACAAATGGATAAAAAGACACTTTGTATCACAGAGGATAATTGGACTAAGATCAATAATTTTTGGGCAACCAATGAAAGTAAACAATGGAGTTAACAAAATAGATTAAATCAATCTTATAATTTTGGAGACTCATCTGCGATATATGCAGAAGTTGTTGAGGATCTTATGTCGGCTAGAAGGGGGGATTGAATAGACATTTATCCCAATAGTTCGCTTCCTACGTATTCGTTAGTGCAAAGCAAAAAATAAACAAACAAATATGAATATGAAAGCTAAACTACAAAGACAAGAAGAGCAAACCACTACACGTTTGTTTACATGGTTTGGAGATTAGAGCTCCTACTCCATAACTATCCGTAAGGTGGGCGATCCCTATTTGTCGGTGTATTAGTCCTTAGAACCTTCATCTTGCTCAAGTCTCCTTGTCGATGGAGAAACCTCACCATAACTCGATCTAGATGCTTGGATCACACAGGAACTTGGAGACTCTATTTAGACTTTAACCAAGTCTAGTTTTATCACCAAGGCCAATCAACCCAAGCTCTATTATATAGAGCTTAGGAAAATTAGTAAGCTGATTTTACCTTACTAGTTGACTGGTCCTTACACCAATTGACTCGTGCTAGATAACAACACTCCACAGAATCCACGATTCTGCCAACTACTCTTTACCAGTCAACTGCTACAATATACTAGTTGACTAGCTATAGTACCAGTCGATTGGGTACAGTATAAGCTAGCTAGCTACAGTGTAGGTCAGCTGGCTACAGTACCAGTAGACTAGTTTTCACAGCTGTTGGGCATAGAAATATTCTGTGCCCTGCCTAGTCAACTGGTCCAGTTTCCAGTCAATTGGTAAAACCCTAAACCTAGGATTTCCCTTCCCGACTACATTTCTCTCACATTCGGACCCTTACGACTCACTTAACTCTTTCTCGTAGTCTTGCCCTCTTGTCTTCAAACCTTCTTCCTTTGGCTCTCGTCCCTCGGATACATTCAAGCCCACAGCTTGTCCCAATGTCTTTTCTTCATGTATGCCTCAAAGTACGCTTCCCTTTGTTTATCCTTGCTACCTTATCCACGGTCCGTCGGATACTCTATCCTTCATCGGACCCGAAGCCAACAAGCTAAGTCATATGTGTATCTTGCAAACCTGCATAACTCAAATACACATATTAAATACAAGGGTAAACCTAACTTAAACCCTTACCCAAACATCAAAACTCATGGTCACACCGGACCCTCAAGATTGCTTCTAATAATCTCTTCCTATTAGATATTTGACAATATGTTTAAGTTAAGAAAAATATAATAGCAATCAACCATGCTAATGAAATATGCAACATGCATTGGAACCTATCACAAGACTCCCCCTATACCTATGCTCCCCATTGAGCTAGGAATTTCTCACCACAAAGGTATTTAAGGTTTTCCACTTAAGCCTTACTTCTCCTCCTTTTCCTAATATCAAAAAGCTTTCAACAATATCCCAATTGTCAACACTTATCATCCAAACCGATCCTAAACTCGTGTATTTATTCTCCAAGGATCTCATACACCAATATGAGTTGTCCCGGTTAAACCCAATGCTTAAAAATAGTTTTAGACTTGTACCAGTCGACTGCCCTAGACAACCCCAGTTGACTACCATCATCGAAATAATCTCACAGAATCATTCTATGCGTGATGAACACTATTACCAGTTGATTGATAATTGAGCCAGTCTACTAGCGCCTGTTTTCAGGTAAAAATAACATTTCTTACCCAACTTCAGAAATATACCAGAAATTCCACGGACCTCTAAAATTTTTTAAATTTTATGGAGAGGTCTATTTTACCCTTGTCTACTTGGAAAAAATATATTTAAAAATATATCTATCACAAATCTCAAGATTAACATAAAATCTAAAATTATCAAATAGTTCAATAGAACATTGACCTAAAGTCCTAGTTTTGGCTTCCTCTTGATGTATTTGCTGATACTAAACCATAATGCATCCCTAGTATTAGTTTATATGGCATCTATACATCCAAAATAAATTTTCATACAATATAAACCTAATGTCATAGTTTCATGAATGAAACACATCTAATATGTGTTAATTCCCTATGTTTGAGACTCAAATTCATCTTCAAACCACTTTGACACATTTCATGACTCATCTAGAATCTCAAGCAATATCCACTTAAGATCCATTGGTCATGGGTCCTAAATTGACTTCCTAAGCTCCCCCTAGAGCTCTTAAACTTAGTCATCTTCTTAGATGCTTTCTCCACTATAGCTAAATCATAATGGTGCACCTTGGACACCTCATCCTTGCCATAATCATATTAAACCCTTGCATATTTCTTCTCATTGGCCTTGGATAACTCTCCCTTGCCCTTGGTTGCTCCTCCCTTATCATTATCATGTGTTACCCTAGCATATGATCTCTTTTTAACCTTGGAGGGACTAGATCGGTCTCCCAAACCCAATCTATCATTGTTGGATCTTTGGCTACCCAACATCATACATAATCCCTTAGATCCAACATTAATAAATCTTTCTAGGGTTTTCTCTAAATTATCAATCTTTGTCTTCAAAGCTTGATTTTTCTTTTCTAGACTCCTAATTCTGGATTCTTGTTGTCTACCTTGGATATTCCTAAACCTACCTACCTTTCTAAGCATATGTCTCCCCTTCTTGGGATTTTTGCTTAGGTTCTCCATTACCTTATTCTCCTTAGGTAATGAGAATCTAACTTGTCTAAGTTTATCATGCAAAGGTACCTTAGGGCTAATTCCAAAATGTACCCTACTTCTATCATGATACCTAAAGTCAAAATTCTTCATTGCTACATGATAATAATTATTATCAATCCTAGTATGCATGGGAAAATAATAATTTGAATTACAATTTAAATTAGGGTATACCTCCCTTACCCTTAAAGCTCTCCCTTGACTTGAGATTTTCTTCTTCTCACATTTCTTCAAATGCGCTAGCTTCTTGATTTCCCCCTTCTTAAGGCACTTGGTGTGGTAGTGTCCTTTCTCCCCACATGTGAAGCACACAATGCACATTCTCCTCCTTTTGGTTTCTTCATTCCTACAACTTACATTAGTATCTAAAGCAACTTGAATGGAGTTAGGATTTAGCTTCTTCTTACCCATTGGATACCTACTCTTGTAGTGTCCCTTCTCATTGCAATTGAAGAAAGGATGTGGTCCTTTGACTTAACTTCGATGGAGATGCTTGCAAGGTTGACTTCCAAGATTTTCTCTTCACTTATCTTGGATTCTTCTTCAACCCTTAAGGATGTGGATGACACTTCCTCATCTTCCTTCTCCTCGGAAGTTGAACATATGTCACCTTCCGGTTGCTCCTCCTCCACTTGAGCGACTACGTCCCTTTCCTTAGACTTTTCTTCTTCATGTATAGGCTTAGGTTCTTCACTTAGAACCATCTTTACCTTGCTCCATAAATTATGAGTGTTCTTGTACTCACCTACATCACTCACCATGTTATTAGGCAAAATATCGATTAAAATTGATATTACCTTTTTGCCTTTGATCATGAGGTTTGCTTCTTGGTCCAATAATGTGGTTGGAGTCTCTTTCCTTTCTTGTCTCTTGTAACTTCAAATGGCTCCTCAACAATCATCATGGTGTCCCAATCCATCTCGAAGAAAGCCTTCATTTTCACCATACAAAAGGTGATATCCCATAGAATTCTCCCTTCATACCTCGACGGTACCATCAAGTCAGTCATCGCTAGCTTCCTCGGCAATTAGTCCAACGGAGAGCATCCTTGCTTTGATTGATATCACTTGTTGAGGATCTTGGGTTGGATAGAAGGGGTTGAATAGACGTTTATCCCAATCATTCGCTTCATATGTATTCATTAGTGCATAACAGAAAACAAACAAACAAATACGAATATGAAAGCTAAACTACAAAGACAAGAAGAGCAAACCACTACACGTTCATTTACATGGTTTGGAGATTAGGATTTCAAATCCACGGCTGTTTGTAAGGTGGATGATCCCTATCTATCGGTGAATTAGTCTCTGGAACCTCCTGCTAGCTCAAGACTCCTTGTTGGTGGAGAAACCTCACCACAATTAAATCAAGACGCTTGGATCACACAGGAACTTGGAGACTCTATTTAGTCTTTAACTAAGTTTAATTTCGTCATCAAGGCCAGCCACCCCAAGCTCCATTATATAGAGCTGATTTTACCATTACCAGTCAACTGGTCCTTGCACCAGTCGACTTGTGCTGGCCAACGACACTCCACAGAATCCACGATTCTGCCAACGACTCTTTACCAGTCGACTGCTACAGTGTACCAGTCAATTGCTACAGTGTACCAGTCAACTGGCTACAATATTAGTCAGCTGGCTACAGTACTAGTAGACTGGTTTTCATAGTCGTTGCCCTTAGAAATATTTTGTGTCCTACCCCAGTCGATTGGTCTAGTTTCCAGCCAACTGGTAAAATCCTAAATCTAGGATTTTCCTTCTCGAGTACATTTCTCTCACACTCGGACCCTTACGACTCACTTGACTCTTCCTCACTGTCTTGACCTCTTGCCTTCAAGCCTTCTTCCTTTGGCTCTTATCCCTCGAATGTATTCAAGCTCGTGGTTTGTCCCAATGTCATCCTTTACATATGTCTCATAGTGTGCTTCCCTTATCTTATCCTTGCTATCTTGTCCATGGTCTCTCGGATGTTCCATCCTTCACCGGACCCCGAAACCATCAAGATAAGTCATATGTGTATCCTGCAAACCTGCACAACTCAAATACACATATCAAATATAAGGGTAAACCTAACTTAAACCCTTTATCCAAACATCAAAACTCATGGTAACACCAGATCCTCAAGATTGCTTCCAACGGAAGGTTCAATTAATACCAATGAGCATAGAGGTAGAATGGTAAATTTTCAACTCTCTCAATAATTTTTTAATCTGTGAATATTTTATTATTTATAATCCTATTTTTTTTAGACCAAAGATATGGGCAAGGAACATTCATTCATAGAAACTTTCACCAAAATTTTTTGTAAAAAAGGACAAGTCTTGGAGCGGGACTAGAGCAAAAGCAATAAATGTTTGGATTAATTAAAAATATATGTGTTTCTAAATTATTGTTATAATAAATTTATTTTAATTTTCTCATTACAATATAGGAAAAATATGATGAGCTCCAGATAGCACATAGAAGTTCATGTGCTAGTAAAGAAACTGAGTCATCTATCGATAATAATTTAGACTTATGGATGGAGGCTAGTGGGGAACAGAAAGGGGGAAGAATATTAGGAATGAATTCTTTAATCAAAAAATCGTAGAGTTTCCCGTAAATCCTTTTCCATCCCAACAGCAGTCATGACTCAGATTAATACTTTGACTAAAGAGGTTTCACATTTAAAGGACATAATATTAGAAAGAGATGAAGAAAGAAGAGCTAGAGATGTAGAAATGAGAGCTAGAGATGAAGAAATTAGAGCTATGCTCCAACAACAAGATTTAATTATGAGATATCTTCAATTAAGTTTCGCTCCTTTCAGTTTCGGTGATAATGATGACGATGATGGTGGTGATGGATCTTCTTGTATAAATATTATTTATCTCATAATTAGTATTTTTAAAAATTAATTATTTGATTGTGAATGTTTTTTTTTTGCTAATACTGTTAATTTGTTTGAAACAAGATTGGTTAAACGTAATGAAAATCAATGCCGGAGTAAGTAAAAATTATTTTTTTTGTTCATATATAGTAAAGGGAAAAAAGGATATTGGAAGATGAGAAGATTTAGTGATGTTTGGATATTTGTTGATGTATGGATGGTTTGGAACTTCTTATGATATTTGGATTGTATGGATATTAGATCTTTTGTGATGTTTGCATTTTGATGTATGAAATGTTTGGATTGATGGATATTTTGTGATGTTTGGATTTGATGTATCAATTGTGATTTGGTTTAATGTATAGTTTTATTTTGTTAGATATGATGGGTTAGATACGATGTGTATGAATTTGATAAATTTTTTTGTATTAACCAAATTAAATATAGAAATTAATTAATTTTGGATACTTCTTATTACGTTTTGCGATGAATTTTGAGATGAAAAAGTTTTCGCCCCAAATCTATCGTAATGTATCGAAAAAATAGTGCTAGATTCTGTGACGAATCTCCAGATTCGTTGCAAAAATCAAAATTCATTACAGATCTACGTTTCTAAATTTTGTAATGTTCCAACTAATTTTATTACAAAAATAAGAATTCGTCATAAAATTTGTGATGAATTCTTATTTTTATCGTAAAATATTTGGGAATAATTTTTCTGCAATAAATATTTTTTATCATAAATTATTTTTACAACGATTTTTTAAAAAGAAATTATCATAAAATTCATGGTAAAAAATAGTTGTTTTTTTATGGGACGGATCACATATATTTTAAAAATTCTCTATATATTTAACCATTTTAGCTTGAGAAATTTTGTTTCCGCAATCAGATAGGAGATTTTTTTTATACATATAATTTTTATTATATTAACCTCATTAACTCACATAAATTATAATTTCGGACTCTGTCGTTAAATAAGTGCGGAAGCACGGTCGAGCTAGGCACGACTCCGTGACCTATTTGACATCTCTACATGCATGTGATATTAGGAAAAGTCATCCATCCGCAATTATTGAACCAACATGTTGTTTAGTTGCTGAAATGGTCATGGAGCATGCTTTCTTTGTAAATATCAAATGCATAATTTAAACCTACTACTCTTCCTTTCTCCTCGTGTCTTCATTTTAAAATTTTAAATTTGAAAAGTATTGTGATGTCCTTTTTTTTCCTACTCATTTATAAGTGGCAACTAGTCGTCTATCATCAAACATAAAATTTTATTTTTTACTTTGGAAAAAGATTAAAGTTTTTTTAATATAGAAATCCATAAATTCCTCTCTTTTCCTTTTCTTCAGATCATTTTTGACAGTGAAATTTAGCCAACTCAGATTTCTTTAGCAGAATCTAATTGTGGACCGACGACAGCATGCGGACAGATTTACCCTTCTCAAGTAAGGTCAAACTTCGCTGTTCGAATAAGGACAAGGGGTAATCCTGTCATTCCATCGAAGTTGACATGACGTGGATCTGGAAATTATCCAAAGTTAGATCATCCTGACAGGATCTCCAACTGCCCGCTTCATCGACATGGGAAGCGGTCGCAATATCATCCTCCCATTCTTCTTCTCATTGCTCGCCGGCCATAATCCTCTCCTCTCCTCCCCTCTTCTTCCCACTCCATTGGAAGATCCGCCATCGAAATACAACCTTTTTGGTTTCGCAGCTCGCGAAAAGATGGAGTTTGTCGCTTCTCTCGGACCAGGTAATCAATCCCAAAAGTGGCGCCTTGCTCTGTAGAAGTCGACGGTGAGGAAGATTTCGATTTGGGCGTTTTCTTCTCGTAAAGCTGCGATCTTTGAGCGCCTGATAGTCCATTACCACCAATCCGAGCTTCAAATTTCCACCTTGCTGATTTTATGGTGATCTCCGGAGGCGAATTGTGAAAAGCAAAAGCCCCAACTTTTCTTCGTCGCTTAAAGATGTACCGATCCTTTTTGTCTCCAGGTATTTGTTCTACATTTGTTGTCGTTTCAAGCAAATGCTAGCTTCTTGGTTCTTGATCCAAAAATGCGAACTTTCTTTGGATTTCGAAGGCATTCGGTACCAATTTCTGGAGGACAGCGAAGACGGGACGTTTGCGACGCCGCCGAAGAGGTCGTATTGGATAGCCGCCGTCGCGAACCCTAATGCTAGATCCACCACCGCTCCCGCCTCGATTACCACTTCGATTCCGGAAACCACCTTTCCCGTTAAATTCGAGGACTTGTACGGGTTCACCGTGGAGGGCAACATCGACGACGTAAATGTGCTGAACGAGGTGAGGGAGAGGGTGCGGCGGCAGGGTAGGGTTTGGTGGGAGCTGGAGGCGAGCAAGGGGGTGAATTGGTACCTGCAGCAGCCGCAGGTTTCCTGGAATGGAGACGGCATTAGGGTTTCCTCTCTGAAGCTCTCCAAGCTCACCAACACCTTCATGTTGAACAAGCTCGTCCGAAAGGGGATACCGCCGGTGCTGCGGCCGAAGGTGTGGCTTTCTGTGTCTGGCGCCGCCAAGAAGCGATCCACCGTGCCAGAGAGCTATTACGATGAACTGATCACGGCAACACAAGGGAAGGTCACGCCCGCCATGCGACAAATCGATCATGTGAGTTCTTGAATCTCAGTGATTGATAAACAGATAGCAAAAAAATGTGTCTTTTATCTATCATTCAGATTGATGCAGGATTTGATGGCATTCATGTTTTCAAATTCTAAATGAAGAATTTGAAAACAACTGATAGTTTAGATGGAAATGATTCTTCCGTCGGTATAATACTTCACTGCTATGATCATCTATATTACCATTCTCTTCTTGTTGATAACTTGATGTGCACATTCTTTTGCAATTTGATGAAGAGTTTTTGAGGAAAATTTGTGATTTTGCTAATTTGATCGATTCTTTGGAAATATATGCAGGATCTTCCACGGACATTTCCGACTCATCCATGGTTGAACAGCCCCGAAGGTCAGGCATCTCTTCGGCGGGTGCTTGTCGGGTATTCATTCAGAGATTCAGATGTTGGTTATTGCCAGGTAAGTCAAATAGTGCTTTGCATGAACCTATCCATGATATTGAAAATTTTGAACCATTGTGTAGGGTCTAAATTATGTAGCTGCTTTGCTGTTGCTCGTAATGAAAACCGAAGAAGATGCCTTTTGGATGCTTGCAGTCCTTCTGGAAAATGTTCTGGTTAGTGATTGCTACAACGATAACCTTTCGGGATGCCATGTGGAGCAAAGGGTTTTCAGAGATCTCCTTGCGAAAAAGTGTCCTAGGTCCATGTTTTATTCCTTTTCACCTCCTACACTAATTTAGTTTTTAGAATGCTACAAACTTAATGTATCGGTTAACTTTGTTTAAACTACAGGATAGCTGCTCATTTGGAAGCTATGGGATTTGATGTCACTATTGTGACCACTGAATGGTTCCTATGCCTCTTCGCAAAAAGCTTGCCTTCCGAGGTAAAGTAAATTTCAAGGAAATATTCTACTTTCTTCAGACATGAGACCGAAAAGATTTTTAGTAAAACTATTCCATATCTACTTGTAAACGCCACTAAGCTGATGATCTCATGTTAGATGTAACACTGAAATGCTGGAGATTCTTTTATCTGGAATTATATCTTGTTGTTTTTCTTATTATACTCTCTTTGAAGACTAACTTTATAAGTAGTATTTTCAGACAACTTTGCGGGTCTGGGATGTGTTGTTCAACGAGGGAGCTAAGGTCCTTTTCCATGTCGCCTTGGCCATCTTTAAGGTACCGATTCTGTTTCGATTATGGTACTTTTATGTATAATTGTGCATCGATCACAGGCTCGCTTAAGACTATTTCGATGTAATTGCAGATGAATGAAGAAGTAATATTGAATGCTCAACAAATTGGAGAGGTTATTCATATTCTACAAAGTACCATCCATCACATGTATGACCCTGATGAGTTGCTAAGGGTAAGATGAGAATGTCTCCGTTTGTGCTACATAAAAGAGAGAGACAACTCGAAATACAGTTTCGATTAGAACTAACCTGAGAATGCAATTATCAATCTACCAGTTGAACACTGACCATTACATCTTTACCTGTTCTTTCCACCAACAGGTAGCTTTCGACAAAATTGGGTCTATGACTAGCAACACCATCACAAAGGAAAGGAAGAAACAAGAGCCGGCGGTCATAGCTGAGCTTGACCAGAGACTGCGACGACTCAATACTCTGAAGACAAACGAGTGATCACCATTGGCAACATACTTTTCATTAATGTCGATGGGGTTGGTCAATGCTACTCCGGAGATGGTGCAAGGTTTCATCCCTATGTGCAAAGACCAAAACAATTGAAATGCCAATTGAATTTGTGACTTGTAGTTGAAAGGTGTAAAATTTGTTCTCCGTTGTGAATCGAATGAAATGAACTTCTCACATATGTTGGTGTTCTGTGACAGATAAAGAGAAGTTATAATTACCGAAATTTTGTTACAAATATTTAAGCCTCTGAAAGAGAAAGAAAGATTTATATTTCATTATTGTAATTTTAACTTGTGATTTGTTACCGCAGTCAAGGTATCTGAGTTTGTTGAGATGCTCTAAATAGGTCCTCCGCTTTAGGGTTTTTTTCAAGGCTCTGTGATTTTATTGATATTGAGTACTGTTTCATCAGCTCGGTGTAACAAATATCGACAATCAAGTAGACTACTAGAGGATGTAGTTACGGGCAATATTTCATTTCTCCCCGTCATTCTTTTCTCTGTGTTCAACCTCATAATTTTCGTTATGATTCTGTCTATCTTCAGTGAGGTTGAGGGTGCACTAACTGATTATGATATCTGATACGGTGATGAAAAAGGGTCCCACTAAAGATGGGTCAAAGCAGAGAAGAACGGTTGACGTAAAAGTTAAAGTCAAGACAATCAAAAGCCTAAGTCCGTCGATCGGGCGAAGTTGGCCAAACGGATCTCCAACGCCAGTCGAACATGACCGTCTGAGCGGCCATCCTTTGAAAAGCTCATGACTAAGTGTGAGAGACAAACAGTAAATCCCCCGATCCACCGTCCCCGCCGAGCGGAAGGCGTGTCCGTTCAAACAAAAGGTAACCCTCAGTCAACCAGACAGCCAAGTGAAGGAAAAATAGCTCTATTCAGTACGCATGAGCTAGGACGTCCCTACCAAGCGGCTTTCGGTCGGCCTACAGTGAGACCCCCTTGTATATCTTATCGTACCCTTTTGAAAGTTTGTGTCATTAACAACAGAACATGTCCAATAGACAAATCGTACTTTAGAAACTTCCAGCCTGTCACATCAAAGATTTGTATGCTCGCTTAAAGAAAGATGTCAGGGACACTTTTTGACTTGTCTTTTCCTAAGATGCTTGGGAAAACGTGTGTATGTTTTGAGATGAGTGCGCAGACATTATAGTAATACCATAAAAGGGGGTTTCCATCTACAGGCAGAGGTATGAGATGTCTTGTTATTCTACATGCTCTACTGTTCACTACTACCGCTATTTTTCTCTACTGAGTGAAGGACTGACTTGAGCGTTAGAAGGCCAACATTGGAAATTCCTTCCCGGCCCAACACTAACACTCCTAGTTTTGCAGGACAGCGAGGAGTCAACTTCCAGTCAACCACAGAGCCACATTCCCAATTCGTCATCTTCTCCACTTTCGGACAGAATCATATTTGGCACCGTCTGTGGAAACTTCACCTGTAGCTCAAATGGGAAGATGGAAGATGATGGGGGACTCACCACTATGACGCTAACCCAGGAAGATTTGGAGATGCTGATAAGTGCCCTAGCTACAAAGATGGTGTAGTAATAGCAAGAAATAGCAGCCGACTGCCAAGCACCGAACGACTCAGCCGCGTCGGCGACAGGCCAACGAGCGAATCTAAGAGCTCGAGCGGAAGACCTTGTCAGCCGTAAACCAAACAATAGGCCAACTGGCGCCTTCCGAGAAGCTCCGATGCATCAATCCCCTATCACCGCGCATTATTCCACACACCCTCGAAAGAGCAAGGCCGAGCAGAAAGGATACAAGGATATTCTTCAGAGAACACGTCCATCTGGGATGAGCGGAAAGGCAAAGCACCCCAACTTGACAACCTCCCGAGCGGGTCAACAAGTAGTTCTTGTAAGAAATCTTCGACGATCAGTTGTCGCCTCACTATAGGCATTTGATGATCGAAGAGTACACGAGGTCAACTGACCCCAAAGACCATCTGATCAAGTTCAGCAATATGGCCACACTCCACTAGTACACTGATGGAGTCAAGTGTCAAGTATTCCTCACCACACTCTTCGGATCGGCGCAGAGGTGGTTCAAGCGCTTGCCGATCAGATCCATCTACAACTTTAAAGACTTCCGAATGGCTTTCCTATAGTATTTTCCTAGTAGCTGTCGCTATCAGAAAACAAACGTTAACCTATTCGTAGTCAAACAATATTCCAAGGAAGCATTGCAGGCCTATATTAAGAGATTCAACCAAGTGGTCATGGGTGTCTCATCAACCACCTCAAAAATCCTAGTAAGTTCCTTTTCCCAAGGATTTACAGATGGTGACTTCTTTCGCTCACTCATCCAGAAGCCCCCAAGGGACTTCGACTGCCTGCTCGAGCGGACTACTAAGTACATTAACGTCAAGGAGGCCCAGTCAACTCAGAAGAAGGAAGTAATTGTAGGATTGTTGCACGCTAGAGGAGGGGGGGTTGAATAACACTCATGACCTTCACGTTCATTTTAAAACAATCGAAGAACAGTTGACAGAAAGCAGTGAAAGAAAGAAAACAAGAACAATGCTAACACGCCAAGAGTTACTTGGTTCAGAGCATGTGGTGATTCCTACTCCAAGCCCCGCACATGAGAGTGCTTTCGAAGGACAATCACTAATCAATCGTAACGAGTACAAGTACAATTTTAAATGATTACAAGTAATTAGAAAGTAAAGAATACCGATGACTTGGAGATTTAAATCTTTAGCGTGGTGGTCGTCGCGTCAAGAAAGCGTTTTCACAGAGCACGAAGAAGCAAAAGTTGTTTACAATGATGTTTTTGAGATGTTGGTCGAATGCTGCTTTTATAGGCTATTCTGGGTGCCTGGATCCCTTCTGGGCGCCTGGACCATGACGTAGGTGTTAGAACCTCGGGGTAGTTTTAATTTGGTCAGCCAAGTTCAGTTAGGTCCTAGTGTATTTGATCTTTGTATCAAGTGTGTAGGAGCTCAGGAATACAAAAAGTCGAGCAAAAGACACAGCTAGGGATAAGGACAGCATGGGAGAAAGCCGATGGCTCGGTGCGTCCAAGGGACGAGGTGCTGCGGAAGATTACACCGGTGGACGAAAAGGACGTGCATGACGTTCGAGGGATAAGGAGCCGGGGAGAAAGCCTACTCGAGGAGAAGGTCAAAAAATGGGTTCGGTTGAGCCCTATTTCAAATGGCCGAAATCACCCAAGCGAGCGGAGCAGCGAAAGAACCAAAAGATAAGTTTGGAGCTCGGTAGTAGCTGCTGAAGGCGCCTTCAATGGCATTGAAGGCGCCCTCGCAGCTTTCAGGAGGAAGGCGCCTTCAACCCTTGAAGGCGCCTTCGAGCCTCTATCGAAGGCGCCTTCAACCCCTTGAAGGCGCTTTCAAATAGTGATTGTTGTGAAGATAAACTTTATCTTCACACGGATAGGATTTGCCACGCTGGAGGTGCCTTCCACCCTATTGAAGGTGCCTTTCAACCTCGGATAAGTTTTTCCAAAGGCTATAAAAAGACCCCTAGACCTAGGAAAAATATAACAACTTCTATATTAACTTCCTAGCAACTTTCTGAATTTTTCAAAGAGTATAAGAGGCTTTTTCGCTTTCATCGAAGGAGACATTTTGAGTAGATCTTTGCAACCACCTTAGATTAACAACCACCTAGGTTGTAACCAAGTAAAAATCGTAGTCTCTTACTTATTTTCTTTTTAAGTTTTTATTTCGTCTATTATTGTTGTTTAATTAGAATTGTGCCACTAATAAAAGTTAAAAGAAAGGGAAGGGGTTTTGTTTTCTTCTTACAGACAATTCACCCCCCTCTTGTCGGCCCTACTGCACCAACAAGTGGTATCAGAGTTAGAACACCTCAGAAGGACTAACCGTCGATTGAAGCACCGAGACGATAGCCAAGCCTAGCTTCTTCCCACCTAAGTTTGAGGGGGACTTCGCGATATGGAAAAGAAAAATGGTGGTATTTTTAAAACCGATTTTGATTTATTGTTAATATTACAATATGGATTTGTAGCACCGAAAAATAAAGAAGAATACCAATGGACCAAGAAAGAGCAAACACATTTTGTGGCAAATGGACGAGCCGAATTCCATCTACTGAGCGTGCTACCTCTGGAAGAAGTCAACAGAATTGGCGCCTACGAATCAACAAAGGAACTTTGGGAGAAGTTCCTGGAATTACACGAAGGTACATCTGAGTCAAACTCACAAGACGGGATCAGCTCCGAAACCAAATCAGCAACCTCCAGATGGAAGAAGGCGAATTGGTTGCTCATCTACACGGAAGAATCAAAGAGTTAATCACCGGATTAACAAACCACAGAGAAATGGTAACTAATCGGGGCACGCAAAGGTATGCTTTAAATACTTTCCTGAGAACACCGGAATGGACATCTATAGTAGACTCCTACTATATCTCTAAAGACCTAGAGATAAGTACATTAGAAAGCCTCTTTTCCACTTTCGAATTACACGAGTCTGATGTGCAAGACAAAGAAAGGGACCAAGTCAGAATCTAGCACTACAATCCTAGAAAAGCGGACCAAACTCAAACTCCAAAGCACCATCGATGCAGATGAAGCAGCATTATTGGTAAGAAAATTTAATAGATTTATTAGATCTAACAAATTCAAGTCGCATACGAAAATGGACTTAAGAAGCAAAATGAAGATTCAATGCTACAATTGTCAAGAAGAAGGGCACATTAAGGGCGATTGCCCTAAACTGAAGAAAGACAAGGGCAAAAGATCAACAAGAGCAAAACTCAAGAATTTAAAGGCAACATCGGATGAATCTTCATCCTCGGAATCCGAGATCGAGACCTACGCCGAATAGCCCTACTGGTCGACCATCAAGGAGAAGATGAAAGCAGCTCAGAGATGAGCATCAATGAAGGGGGAGGATCATCAGAAGAAAGCTATGATGAAGAGGAAATATCAGAACACGAGGTAAGTAAGGTACGTGCCTTAACTCCTAAAAAGTCATTTCAATTTATTAAAGTACTTTCCAAGGATTTAGCAAAACTAGAAAAAGAAAATGCTAAATTAAAAATAATTTTAGCAAAAACCCACCCTTTAGAAATGTATGATAAGTTAAAGGAAGAAAATAAAAAATTGAAGGACCAAATTAAAAAATCTAAAAATTCTGCATGTCTTAATCAAAATGTCTAGAAAAATTATAGAAATCTAAATTGTTATTTTAGATACCATAAAGGTCAAATTAGAAAATTATCACCAAAATATGTTCCTAAAAGATACTTAATCAATTCAATAGGAAGAAACCTATATTGGGTTCCCAAATCCTGCTTAGAATAAATTAATTTTTTTTTAAAGTTATAATTTGTAAAAATAAAATTAAATATTTAATTTCTTTAAAAGGTTTTATCTAGAAGTGATTGTTGTTCCAATAGACTAATTATTAAATAGTTAATTGTTATAAAATTTTCAAAAAAAAAAAATATTTGTTAAAAAGGTAGTTTTTAAATTAAAGTTTTTTTTTTCTTCTTAAGTTAACTCTTTTGTGTAAAATTTCATATCTGTCTTATATATATTCAACTCCTATTAAAATTTTTATAATTTTTCAATACTCAAAAATATATTTTTGTAAATTTTTTATAAATAATAAATTTTCTATGGATTATTTGCTGAAAACTTCATTTCTAAATCTGAAAAATCTTGAAACTTTATTTTTAAAAAATTTAAATTATGTTGAACCTTAAGAAAAATTTTCCTTAACCCTTAGAAAAGTTTTAAATTCTTTATCTAACTTTGCCTTTCTCACTTTATTTTTGATGTGATCAAAGGGGGAGAAATTAGTACAAGTTTAGGGGGAGTTTGGATATTTGTATAAATAAGTTTTTTTACTAAATTTTTTAATTCATTGTATTGCAATTGTTATTTGCAATTTACTTATGTTATTGCATTTTTTTAATCCTAACTTGAACTTGAGTTGATGCACATCAAAAAGGGGAAGATTGTTAGAACCCCGAGGTAGTTTTGATGTGGTCAACCAGATTCAGTTAGGTCCTGTTGTATTTGATTTTTATGTCTAAGTGTGTAGGAGCTTAGAAACACAAGAAGTTGAGAGGAAGACGTGGCTAGCAAGAAGGGTGGCACGGGAGAGAGCCGACGGACTTGATGCGTCCAAGGGACGAGGTGCTACGGAAGAGTACACTGGTGGACGAGAAGGGTGTGTGCGACGTTCGAGAGATGAGCAGCCGAGGAGGAAGCCTGCTCGAGGAGAAGGTCAGAAAATGAGTTCGAGTGAGCCCTATTCTGGATGGCCAAAATCACCCAAGCGAGTGGAGTAGTAGAAGAACCAAATGACAAGTTTGGAGCTCGGTAGCAGCTGATGAAGGCGCCTTTAATGGTATTGAAGGCGCCCTCGCGCCTTTCAGGAGGAAGGCGCCTTCAATCCTTGAAGGTGCCTTTAAACAGTGACCATTGCGAAGATAAACTTTATCTTCGCACAGATAGGATTTGCCACGCTGGAGGCGCCTTCCAACCTATTGAAGGCGTCTTCCCGCCTCGGATAAGTTTTTCTATGGGTTATAAAAAGACCCCTAGACCTAGGAAAAATATAACAATTTCTATTAACTTCCTAGCAACTTTCTGAGCTTTTCAAAGAGTGTAAGAGGCTTCTCTGCCTTCATCAAATGAGACATTTTAAGTAGAGCTTTGTAACCGCCTTGGATTAATAATCACATAGGTTGTAACCAAGTAAAAATCATAGTCTCTTACTTATTTTCCTTTTAAGTTGTTATTTTATCTATTGTTGTTGCTTAATTAGAATTGTGCTACTGATACAAGTCAAAAGAATGAGAAGGGATTTTATTTTCTTTGTATAGGCAATTCACCCCCTCTTGCCGGCTCTGCTACACCAACAGTAGGCCAGTCTAATCAGCATGCTCCAACCTAGTGATTGGATAGAATTCAGCTTTCTAGGTGCTTGGACAAGCTATGGGTGCCCGGACCAACTCCGGGTGCCCGAACTCCTTCCGAGCGCCCAGACCACCTTATTCTTCTACCTTTTTTCTTACAAAACAAGATTAGTCTAGGCAAATAATATGTAACGAATGATAAGATTTGACAGCCTTTGGACTGCCCTTTCCTAACTGTAAGACCGTTGAATTCGATAGAGGGGGGGGTGAATATCGATTCGAAAATCTCGAGTTAAGACGCAGCGAAAAAGTAAAGAAGTAAAGAGATGAACACTGTTGATTTTTACTTCGTTCGGAGCCTGTGACGACTCCTACTCGAAGGCCCGTACTCCTTGAGTACTTTCGTTGGGCAATTCACTAGCAATTCGGATAATTACAATTTACGTACAAATATTGCTAATGAAAAGAAAGAAAATAAAGCTAACCGACAAACAATGAATTAAAAAGAGAGCCGGAGTGAGTCGTCGGAGCTTTGTGAACGTCGTTGGAGCGCAGAGCAGCAGAGTGATTGGACTCAGAGTTCTCAGAAGACTGATATATTGAAGCTCCTGCCTGGGGCTTCTTTTATATGCTGCTCCGGGCGCCTGGATCCCTTCCGGGCGCACGGAGTGTGACGTAACACTCCCAACCAACATGCTCCAAGTGTCAACGTCGTCCTGGGGATAAAATTTGCCTCCGGGCGCCTGGATCCCTTCCGGGCGCCCGGACTTCCGGGCGCCCGGACCCTCACTGTTCCCTACCTGCAAAGCAGTGTTAGTCCGAGGCAAATAAACCCTGCAGCACAGTTTGTTAGCACATTTTTACAGATACGCTAAGTAATAAAAATTAGCATCAAGAGTATGACTTAGATTCCGTCTTTCCGAGACCGGAATCTAGTCACGATCTCGACTTAGATATCCGAAATGGATCTAAGCCGGATCGACGCCTAATGTTCCCTTCCCGGGAACGCGTCCTCGCAGTCACTCCCCTCCAGTGACTTACCTTACTTACCTGCCAGACGTCCGGTCAGCCCGTCGACCCGTCTGGACTTCTTGCCAAGCGTCCGGTCAGCCGTCGACCGCTTGGACTTCTCGCCACTATCCGGTCACCCGTCGACCTAGGACTTCTCGCCAAGCGTCCGGCCCGTCGACCGCTTGGACTTCTCGCCACTATCCGGTCCCGTGGACCTAGCTCTCCCGCACACTCGATCAAAGTGTCAGACAACAACACAACTAACTTAACCTATTTGTCATTCATCAAAACCTGGGTTAGACCGTTAGTGCTACCCGCACCAACAATCTCCCCCTTTTTGATGGAATGACAACCTGGTTAAGTTAGTGAAAGCATATGTACGAAACAACATGCATTTGTGTGGTTTTAAAGTTAAATTGGTTTAGCTAACTTAACCACCTAACCCTTCTCCCCCTTTGGCATTCATCAAAAAAAACAAGGGTAAACAATCATAGTGTAGAGTTACTTAAAATAATAACACTTAATCTTGAAAAATAACTGAGTTTGGTTCAGGATTCAAGGACAAAAGTACAATTTTTTAAATCCAAGAAAAGATCAAGTTGACTGGGGGGAGTATAAAGATTTGAAAACTGTTAAGTTTAATTTTCAAACATAAGTGTATAAGGTCTAAATTTCAAGATTAAATTTTCAAAACAAGTGTCAACTTTGAAACGCTTTTCAAACATAAGTTTTCAAAACCAAAATTTCAAAACTAAGTTTGAAAAATCTATTTTTCAAAACTAATTGAAATTTATTTTTCAACACTAAGTTTGTAAAAGATTCAAATTTCAAAATCAAGGAAAATGTTTTTGAGAAGCTTAGTTTGTAAAATAATTTTTGTAAAATTTAACCTTCAAATCAAATTATCAAAACTAAGTAAAATCAAATTTTAAGAACTAGATTCAGGAACATTTTCAAAGTAAAGTTAAATTAAATTTAAATCTTTACTTTTTAGAATGTTTTGATAAAATTTGTTTTCCAAAATCAAATTTTCAAAGTTTAAACGTACTAGATTCAAAACCATGGTTTAAAATACTTGAAAAGTTCAGTTTTCAAAGACTAGGTAAAAAGGATAAAAAGTTTGTGAATTAAAAAAAATTTCACAATTTTAAACAAGTTGTTTTTAAATTTTGATTTTCAAAATTAAGTTTAAAATTTAATTTGAAAAACTAAAGTAGTTTTATTTCTCCCCCTGAATTTGATACTTAACTCTTACCAGCTGTCTAACCAATTTGGTACTAACTAACTATCAGAAGATAGTAGCTTTCACTTGGTTTGTCAGATTAAGTTAATTATGATCAGTCAGTGTTTGACTTGACTGATGAACTTTAATCTGATTAATATCTGAATTGTATTTAATGTCCAGACTTATGCTGATGCACTGAAATAAGCATCTTAAGTCCAGACAGTTGGCCTATGCATCTCACCCCTTTCTATGTTTATCAAACACAAGCAAGGTAAACCTAAGATGTTGGTGAGATGCTCAAGAACTAACCTATGGGTACATGCTTTCTAAGGATTCAAAACTAGTCTAAGGCCAAAATTGTTTTTGAAAGTCTAAAAATGGAAAGTTTGAAAACAATCATGTTTAGCCTATAAGTTGATAAAATCATTTTTGAAAGTATTTTTGAAAGATCCTAGTCTATTAAGATAGAACATATTCAATGTAAGTTTGAAATGCCACTAGATAAGTCCAAAATATTTTACAAATAGTGTAGCTACAGAAGTAGGTCATCACTAAAGCTACTGAGATGATGAAGGGGGTGGTCCAGATCCCAAGGATCGAAGAAGTGCCATCAGCTCAGTGTGGCAGGTGTCCCCGGCAGCTCGTAACTCGGCAACCTCTCGCCGTATGTCCCGATGAAAATCGGAGTTCTCCTGCTGGAGACTCGCCATGGCTCTCTCTAGTCCGGTCATACGGTCGGCTAGGGTGCGGGGAGCGTGTCGTGGTGCTCGAGCTGGGGGTGGTGGTGGAGCCGGTGCGGCTTCCTCCGGAAATAGTGCGAGCATGAACTCGTCCATCTGTGCGTCTGGATCGGGCTGGTGCTGTGCCCCCCTCCGCCAAGTCATAGTCCCGTCATCTCTATCTAGCTACCTGGATGCCGGCTAGGGAAAAGTTCCGAGAGGATATAACATCGAACTCGGTCATATGGGCAACATCTCCTCTAGTGACATCAATGTGCAACGAGGACATATAGGCTGTCAGAATGTGACCAAATGGCATATGGACTCGACTGTCAGTCACGAATCCGGCTGAGTAAATGATGGTGGAGAAGATATGTAGGCTAATGTCAATTTCTAACCTATGAATCAGGGCATAAAGTAAGAATGAATGGAATGGGCGCATTACAGCGATGTCCCGAGTAGTCAGTGGTAAAATGCAAAGAACTACAACCCTATAAAGAGCGTAGTCCTGGACTCTAAGTTCTACTGACCTAAACTGTGTCACAGTGGGATCTCTCTCTCCCTCAAAAAAATACGAATACATCGTATCGAGAGTAATATGTGAGTAGGGATCGTCGAACGGTAGATCCCTCGGAGGATAGCACAAAAGGAGCAAGTAGATGGACGCAACTCTAAAAACTCTCGGATAGTCATAGGGAAAATACGATATCTGCCCTAGTGGTATAGGTGAAATCGTCTACTTTTACTAGGTTATTGCAAAATTCGGCACATAGGCTTATGTTTATTGGACTGGTACATTCGACAAGGTTCCTTAAATTATAGTGGCCTATAACCTCTAAAGCAGAGGGACATGACCTAAGGAAGAACGCTCTATCTATGCAGGTAGTCCAAATGGCCTTATAAATGGTGGACTCAAATTTAATCCTAAGTTCGTCTGTGGGAAACCTAGGGTCTGTACTAGCATTGGAGGGTCCAGCACCAGTATTTGTTCGTTTCCTACTGTATATAAAGAATATTAAGAAAAAATTTAGAAGACAAAAAAAATTTTAGAGAGGGGAAGAATGTTTTACCGAGGAGCCATCGAAAAAAATATAGATTTGACGACCTCGGTTGAATCGCAACAGCGTCTTCACCGCAAGAAAATTTTGATTTAGAGTACTTTCGCACTGAGGTTCAAAGTGAACCTTGGCAAAAGTGAGAATGAGTGGGGCAAAGGTTGGGGGCGCCTGCTGCCCCTTATTTATAGGGGACTCCGGGCGCCCGGGGTTGATGGGGCGGGGCGCCTGGAATCCCTTCCGGGCGCCCCCGACGAGAATACCAGGGGCGCCCGCCCCTGGTTTTTGACCTTTTTTTTTTTTTTTTAAATTAAAATTTTGAGATTAATTTAGATTAAAATTTTGAAATTGATTTAAGTTTTAAGATTAAAATTTAGAAATTAATTTAAGTTTTAGAATTAAAATTTTGAAATTAATTTAAGTTTTAAAATTAAAATTTTGAAATTGATTTTAAGTTTTAAAATTAAAATTAATTTAAGTTTAAAATTAAATTTTGAGATTAATTTAAAAGTTTTAAAATTAAAATTTTGAAAATAATTTTTAGGTTTAAAATTTTGAAATTTTGAAATTAATTTTTAAGTTAAAATTTTGAAAATAATTTTTAAGTTTAAAATTTTGAAATTTTGAAATTAATTTTTAAGTTAAAATTTTGAAAATAATTTTTAAGTTAAAATTTTGAAAATAATTTTTAAGTTTAAAATTAAAATTTTGAAAATAATTTTTAAGTTAAAATTTTGAAAATAATTTTTAAGTTTAAAATTAAAATTTTGAAAATAATTTTTAAGTTAAAATTTTGAAAATAATTTTTAAGTTAAAATTTTGAAAATAATTTTTAAGTTTAAAATTAAAATTTTGAAAATAATTTTTAAGTTAAAATTTTGAAAATAATTTTTAAGTTTAAAATTTTGAAATTAATTTTGAAGCCTTATTCATCTCACCCGATCTATATTATCAATCAGAGAATCCTATGATTTTGTGAGATGAAATTAGATTTTTAATTATGGAGTTTTGGTTTAACGTGTGTTAGATTCAGATTTAGTTTTGGTTTCCACAAATAGGCATTTTTCGGATAAATTTCTAAGGTTGGTGAGTCACATGGACATCATTAGAAGTAACCAACCTTTCGAAGTTTTCCGAATAGTCCTATCCACGGAACTTAGTACTAAATCTTGGTCTAACTGGTTAGGATTCGTTTAAGGGTAGCTTCGATCAGTTCCACTTGGCCAAATGCACCAGATCGAAGTCATATCTTTCTAGACATGCGATGCCCAAGCTTCCCTAACGTACTATCATCTAAAAATTTCACCAATACCATGATTCAAGTTAAACTTGGTCTCTAATTCTAATTGCCCTTCCGGGTTTGTTAGTTTTGGGTTACCCTGTCGGGTAAGTTAGTTTTGGAGGTGCCAGCTATTCTGGAGCCTCCCCCTGAATTATTGGCCATTAATTTAAGTTTTAATTTTAGGCTTGTGTCGATTCTTTTTATAGTTATAGTTAACTTGGTGATAATTTTGTTGTTTCTTAAACTGTTTAGATTTTGAATTTGATTTAGGTTTGTATTTTGGATTTTGGTTTGGTTTATTTATATAATGTATTTTTTCTTTAGGTATATAGAATTGATTAAGTCCTACTTGCGTGGTTAAGCACGCTTTCGGGACCCAAGCTTGTTTAGTTGCTTTGTGTTGGGTTAATAATGATTTAAAGGTTTTGTTTGAGTTTGACTTATATCCAAGTCCGGTTTTATTATAGCATGCCTTTTGGTTATTTAGAATTAAATCTAAATTTTTAGATCTTGTTGTGAATTTTTTCAACAATTCTTTTAACTTATTAATTTCATTTTTAATGATAAATTCTCCTCCTCAAGTGTTCGATCTTGAGTTGGATTATTATTTACAATTTGTTCCTTGAGGTTTTGATTTTCCTCAAGAAGTATTTTATTTTCATTTTCTAATTTAACTAATTTTCTATTTAAACACGAGATAATTCTAAAGAAAATTCGATTTAAGTTTAGGTATACCTCTTCGGAACCTTCGGAAATGAGTGCGGACTCGTGGCTCGATTCGGGTTCGGACCCGTCTTCCGATTCCTCTTCCGACTCTGCTTCGCAGGCCATCAGCGCGAGGTGACTTTGGTGCTTTGCTCTTCTCCCTCCGATTAGTCCGAGGAGGAATCGTCCCATGTTGCTTTGAGGGCTTTCTTCTTTGTTGACTTTGGTTTGTCAAGTTTCAATCTTGGGCATTCGTTCTTGTAGTGCCCCTTTTTGTTACATCCGAAACATGTGACATTTCTTGAGTCGGCTGGCGAACTGATCTTCTGAAGATCCTGTTTGCTGAAGCTTCTCTTTTTCCTGGTGAACATTTTCCTTACCAGGTTCACCAGGTGTTCTTCGTCTTCAGAGTCTTGATCGGAATCTTCTTCAGATTCGGGTTTGTTCTTCTTTTCTTTAGAGGAACCTGCAAATAAAGCTACACCTTTCTCGACCGGCGTTAGTTTGCTCATGAAGTTCTAATTCACAAAAGAGTTCATCCAATTTTAATTTAGATAAATTTTTTGAAATTTTGTAGGCATCTACGATTGATGCCCACAAATTGTTTCGCGGAAAAGCATTTAACGCGTACCTGATTAAGTCTCGGTTCTCCATTTGGTGGCCTATCGCGTGGAGACCGTTGAGGATATCTTTGACCCTCGCGTGGAGCTGACTTGCCGTTTCTCCTTCCTGCATTTTTATATTAAAAATTTTATTTAACAGCAAATCTCTTTTTGTTACCTTCGCGTCGCTTGTTCCTTCGTGCAGCTCGATTAGTTTATCCCAAAGCTCCTTAGCGTTTTGATGCGGTCCGACCCGGTTCAGTTCTTCTCGTGTTAGTCCGCAGTGTAGAGTATTGATGGCTTTGTTTTCAATTGATGCCTTTTTCTTTATATCATTTGTCCAGTCTTCAGGGTCTACTATGTTCCCGGAGTTGTCTACTGGAATTTTGTAAGCCCTTGTGACGCTCATCCATTGGTCGTAGTCTGTCTTCATGTAGACCTCCATTCTCCTCTTCCAGTACGAAAAGTCATCCCCGTTGAATAGGGGAGGACGTACTGTGCTGAAGCCTTCTTGTTGAGACATCTTATCCTGCACACACTAAATTAACTGGAAAAAAATCCCAAGACTTCGTCTTGGATTAGCAGTGCGGGAGAAATAGAAACTCTAAGTTGGTGTTGTACCAATTTAGATTTTAAATGCAACGAGAAAAAAATCTTCCAAAAAGATAATAATATCAGTTTGGAATTGTTAAAAAAAATGATTTCACCCCCTGTCTGATTGGTGGTTGCACCAAATCAGAGCGGTACCTGCTCTGATACCACTTGTAAGACCGTTGAATTCGATAGAGGGGGGGTGAATATCGATTCGAAAATCTCGAGTTAAGACGCAGCGGAAAAGTAAAGAAGTAAAGAGATGAACACTGTTGATTTTTACTTCATTCGGAGCCTGTGACGACTCCTACTCGAAGGCCCGTACTCCTTGAGTACTTTCGTTGGGCAATTCACTAGCAATTCGGATAATTACAATTTACGTACAAATATTGCTAATGAAAAGAAAGAAAATAAAGCTAACCGACAAACAATGAATTAAAAAGAGAGCCGGAGTGAGTCGTCGGAGCTTTGTGAACGTCGTTGGAGCGCAGAGCAGCAGAGTGATTGGACTCAGAGTTCTCAGAAGACTGATATATTGAAGTTCCTGCCTGGGGCTTCTTTTATATGCTGCTCCGGGCGCCTGGATCCCTTTCGGGCGCCTGGAATGTGACGTAACACTCCCAACCAGCATGCTCCAAGTGTCAACGTCGTCCTGGGGATAAAATTTGCCTCCGGGCGCCCGGACTTCCGGGCGCCCGGAGCCATTCCGGGCGCCCGGACCCTCACTGTTCCCTACCTGCAAAACAGTGTTAGTCCGAGGCAAATAAACCCTGCAGCACAGTTTGTTAGCACATTTTTACAAATACACTAAGTAATAAAAATTAGCATCAAGAGTATGACTTAGATTCCGTCTTTCCGAGACCGGAATCTAGTCACGATCTCGACTTAGATATCCGAATGGATCTAAGCCGGATCGACGCCTAATGTTCCCTTCCCGGGAACGCGTCCTCGCAGTCACTCCCCTCCAGTGACTTACCTTACTTACCTGCCAGACGTCCGGTCAGCCCGTCGACCCGTCTGGACTTCTTGCCAAGCGTCCGGTCAGCCCGTCGACCCGCTTGGACTTCTCGCCAGCTATCCGGTTAGCCCGTCGACCTAACTGGACTTCTCGCCAAGTGTCCGGTCAGCCCGTCGACCCGCTTGGACTTCTCGCCAGCTATCCGGTCAGCCCGTCGACCTAGCTGGACTTCTCCTGCACACTCGATCAAAGTGTCAGACAACAACACAACTAACTTAACCTATTTGTCATTCATCAAAACCTGGGTTAAACCGTTAGTGCTACCCGCACCAACACTAACTTTGAGTTACACTGAAACTCTAGGTCAGACTGACGCCTAATGTTCCCTCATTGGGGAGCGCATCCTCACCTACTCCTTTCAGGAGAAATTACCTTTTGTCATATCGGTTCTCTAGACCGTCTGGACTTCTACTCAACATCTGAGGCTTCAGGACTTTTCCGTTGGGCGTCTGATCCCTGACCCGTCCAGTCTTCCGCTTAGTGTCCACAACCCCCAGGACTTCCACCTAGAATCTTCGATCCTAGGATTTCGTCTGACGTCCTTGACCTATCAAGACTTCGTTATCTGACCACATCTAGGACTTTCATAACCTAAGGTTACCACCCCCTAGTACATAAGGTTATCTCCCCTTAGAGATTTTTACCTACCTAAAATCCACTAGGACTTCTTGCCTAAGAACACTTAGGACTTTCCTACAAGCTCAATCACACTTGTTAGACAACAAGTAACCTTAACTTTGAACCATTTTCCACAATTAAAATATAGGTTCGATCATCTGGTGCTCCTTGCACCAACAGTAATTCCTGAGCCGACAATTGTCCCAAAGCGTCGGGCGACTCGCACCCACCAATCGCCAAAGGGACCTCGAACGAGAGTAGTGTAGCAACACCAAGAGCTCCGAACCCAAGCAGTCCAGCATATGGAGGCTAAATAGGCAAAATTCATTGAGTCTGGACCATGGACACTGCTATTATGTAGTTATCATCGCTCAACGACTCATAATACAAGAGATTGTTATTATCTCAAACCAACACCATGTCGATCGACCCCTTCAAGATTCCATCCCCGATCCCTGTCTCCTGATCGCCACCATCATCGCTGATCGAAAGGACAGCATGAGGAGGGTAGGCTAGCAATTAAACCACATCAACCGTAGCCCTAATGAAGAGAATATCAAAGGCCTACCTGGGCATCAGCCGAGCAATCACGCCCATCTGTCCGGGAAGAAGAGAACCACAATAACACAACTCAGAGCTACATCAGCATGATCGCTAGAGGCCCAACTGACGATGATTCCAACCGAGCTTAGAAGTTACATGCTTGACGATTGAAAATCCATGTTGTCGGGTGCGGCAAAGAAAGACAGAGGGGCCAGAGATCAGTTTTGGTCCTCAGAATTTAGAGGGAGTAGAGGTCCCTCATGATGACGTCTTGATCATCATGGTGGTAATTGTTAGGATGTATACTAAAAGCATAGCTTTTGTATAAACATTTATAAGAATCACATTGGTCAAATGTCTACATTTCTGCTAAGTGTAGTTGTCCATTTAATTTATATTGTAGATAACATGGTGTGAGGTGCCACAAAGAAGAGCATGTTATTAGTTCCTTATAAATTATAAATAGTAGCTCACAACCAAGAAGGAATGAGATAAACCATTGGAGTAGTTGTAGTGTAATTTGGTATTAGTTTATCTTAACTATAAAATTACACTAGTACACTATGTGTGTATTGAGCAGGACCTTTTGAGGTTTTCTTTTTATACTGACTACTTAAAAGAACAAAACCTATATTATTATGGAAGTGTGTACTCTTAATCATGATATAATAACAAGCATGTATACTTAACATTTATTTCTTTAATTTATCAAAGGGTGATATTTAGTTCATTAAATAAATAGGCCAGATAAGTTGGGAAATGATATTATTTATATGGTGTGTTGTTGATTATAGAATGAAACTGTGTCCTAGTAATCTAGGTTGATGATGTCCCCTTGAGGAGCTCATAAGGATTGTTATGTAAACCCTGCAGGTGGACTTAGTCCGACATGACAATAAGGTTAAGTGGTACTACTCTTGAAGCTAGATATTAATTAAGTGAGTTGTCAGTAACTTATTTAATTAATGGGCATTTGATATCTTAAACATAGGGAGATTAATGCACTCATAATAAGAAGGAGTCCATAATGTAATTTGGGATTGTTGCGATAGTTCAATAATAACTCTTTAGTGGTATGAGTTATTATTGATGAACTTGAGTTGGGTGTTCGAGGTGAACACAGGAAGATCAAGCTCATCGGGAGACTAAAACCAATTTCTCCTCTCGGTCTCTGTTGTAGCCTCTATAAAGCCTTGTATTCATAAAATCCACTTCTTACCCAAGTAATGGGTCGGACATATCCTTGCTTGGAGTAAGGGGGTCGGCCAAGCATTATTTTAGAGCTCATGTAGTGGTTGGCCAAGTCATGCTTGGTGACCAAGCATGGGGTCGGCCATAGGTAAAGGAAAAGGAAGTTTTGTTTTAAAATAAAATTTTGTTAAAATCTTTTCTTATTTGTAGTTATCTACAATAGATAAAAGAGAGATTTTATTTTTGTTAAAATCTTTCCTTTTTTGTAGTTATCAACAATGGTTAAAAGAAAGATTTTAATTTTGTTTAAAACTTTCCTTTTTAGCATCCACAAGGAAATTAAAAGGAAGATTTTATTCTTGTTAAAATCTATCCTTTTATAGCCATCCACATAGTTTTAAAATTTTAAAATCTTTCCTTTTATAGCTATCTACAAAAGATTAAAGAGAGATTTTAATCTTTCCTTATTTGTAGTTATCTATAATGTTTTAAAAGAGATATTTTAATTTTTGATAAAACTTTCCTTTTTGTAACCATGATTTAAAAGGAGAAGTTTTAATTAATCTTTCCTTTTTTGTAGTTGTCTACATGTTTTAAAAGAGAGAGATTAATTTTAAAACTTTCCTTTATTGTCATGTACAATAGGAAATTTAAAAGAGAGAGATTTTAATTGTTATTAAAATTTCTTTTTTTTAAAGGGAGACCACAAATAAGGAAGTTTTAATTATGTTTAAAACTTTCCTTTTTTGCCATGACCAAGGATTATAAAAGAGAGGTAGAGGGTGTCTTCATAGAATTGAAACCTAGGCTTTCTCCTCTTCTATTCCTTTGGTGGTCGGCTCCTCTTCCCTTCCCTTCTCCCCTTGTTTTTCCTTCCTTGAGGGCCGGTGGCTTGCTTGGAGGAAAGGAAACATAAGGGTCGACGGCATCAAGCATTGGAGATCTCTAGGTAGTCGGACTACTTGGAGAAGAAGAAGAAGAAGAAGAGAAGGAGTTTCCTATTTTGGCATCCCTTGGTGGCTCGAGAGTCATAGAGGAGAAGAAGTGGTTCGAGTGGATTCCATCTTGGTAGATTGTTGCCCACACGATGTCCAAGAGGAGGAGAGGAATACAACAGAAGATCAAGAGGTCTTTAAGCTACAAAGAAAGGTATAACTAGTTATTTGTTTTCGCATCATGACTATTTCATGTTCTTTGTATAGATCTTGAAAAACCAAACACAAGAGGCTATCGATTTTATGTTATCGTTTTGTTATCGATTTTGTGTTTCGATTTCATGTTTCGATATTGTGCTTCTATTGAGGTCTTTGTAGTTAAACATAGTTTACTGTAAGAAGTTAAATATCCAATTTCTTTAAAAGGCTTTGTCTAGGAAGTGGTGGATGATCTCATACCCAAGAAGGTCTAGTGCCTCGCCATGTTTAACCTGGAAGTCGATCTTTGGAATAAATATTTAATTAATTTCTGTAATATGACTTAACTTAGGAAGATCACATCGGTTAAACTTGGAGTAAAAATGTTAAGTATCGTTTCCAATCCAAGTTTAATTTCTGAAGGACAATTTAGATTAATAATGTTAAGCATCGTTTGCAATCCAAATTTAACTTCAGTAGAGCACATGGGTAGCTAGGATAGTTCTATGCTTGTATAAATTTTTTGTACAGGGGAACTAGGACAGTATTCCGAGTAGCAACCAACAGTAATTGCTAACTATAACATTCACCGAACTTTTGTAGATATAGGTAGCTCGGTGAACATTATATTCAAGAAGGCATTCGATCAACTCTAGATTAATCGAAGCGAGCTCCAACCCATGATGACTCCCTTATACGACCTCATGAGTAATGAAATGTTGTTGATCAGCCAGGCTTGGCTGGACATATCACTTGGGGAAGAGCCGCTCAAGAGGACAAGGATAACTAATTTCATTGCAGTGGATGATTCGTCCGCTTATAATGTCCTATATATTGGGTCGACTGACGCTAAATGAATTCTGAGCAGACGCCTCTATGTTTTGCCAAAAGATCAAGTTTACTATGGATAACTTGGTCGATGAAGTTAAGGGCGACCAGCTAGAAGCTCGCTGGTGCTACGTAGAAATGGTCAAGATTGAGTCGCAAGTCATTTGGAAGGCCCAATGGCAAGAGGTAAATGCAATTCTAGAGAAGCCTCCCACGCTGGTCTGTTAAGAGAAATAAGAAGTACAAGTGCATCCTAGCTGACCGGAGGCCACTACCTTTATCGCAGCCGATCTGAGCATGAAAAAGAAGGCCAAGCTAGTTACTTGTCTAAGGCAGAATCATGATGTGTTTGCATGGGAAACCCATGAGCTACCAGGTATCTCGCTGATGATAGCACAGCATAAGCTACATGTCCAACCAGACGCTAGGCCAGTGAAGCAGAAGAAGAGGGATTTCAGCTCGAAACATAACTAGATTATCCGAGCGGAGGTAGAGAAGTTACTAGATGTCGGGCACATCCGCGAAGTTTAATTCCCAAGTTGGCTCGTCAACGTGGTACTAGTCTCTAAGCCCAATAACAAATGACGGATCTGCATCGACTTCCGGGATTTGAACAAAGTCTGCCCAAAGAACTACTACCCTCTGCCACACATCGATCAGATGGTGGAATCCACAATGAACTATGAGCTGATCTGCATGCTGGATGTATATCAGGGCTACCATCAGATTCCACTTGCCAAGGAAAACTAAGAAAAGGTCAGCTTCATCATGGCCGACAAAACCTTTTGCTACAACGTGAATCGTTCAAGCTGAAGAATATCAGAGCCACTTACTAGAGGTTAATGAACAAGGTGTTCCGGTGCTAGGTCGGCCAAAATCTGGAGGTATACGTGGACGACATATTGATAAAATTCCTCCAAGTAGTTGACCTTTGTACAAATATAGAGGAGACATGTCAGACCCTGAGGAAGTACGAAGTCAAGCTCAACCCTAGCAAGTGCTTATTCGGAGTGAAGAGTGGACGATTCCTTGGTTACATCATAACCAAGTGGGCAATTGAAGCGAATTGAAGCAAAGTGAAGACACTTTAAGACATGTCCCCTCCACGCAATTTGAAAGAAGCTCAGTGGTTGATCGGATGGATTACAACCTTGTCAAGATTCATCTCCAAGTCGTCTGATTGTAGTCATCCATTCTTCAAAATTCTACGTCAAGCTACGAAGTCTCAATGAGACGTGGAATTGGACAAAGTTCTGGAGGAACTTAAGAATCATTTAATTTCTTTAGCTATACCGGCAAAGCCCATCGTCGGCGAGCCATTCTGGATGTACCGATAGTCCATAAAGCGAGCGGTCGGATCGGTGTTGATGTAATAGAACGGTGCTAAATAATAGCTGGTGTACTTCTTGACTCACTTATTGAAAGATACCAAATGTTGCTACCCCTGTCTTAACAAGTTGGTATACGGGTTGATCCTCGTCGCTCAGACGTTACGCCCTTATTTTCTCTCGCATCCCATAATTGTGTTAACTAATAGCACGCTAAGGAGAATCCTCCTCAACCTAGAGGCGTTCGGACGGCTAATCAAATAAACTACGGAGCTGAGCGAGTTTGATATACAATACCAGCCTAGATCGACAATCAAGGTACAAGTCTTAGCTAATTTTGTGACCGAAGTACAGAACGTCAAGCCAGAGGCAACATGGAGAGTATATATAGATGGGTCATCTACCTGGCATGGCAGTGGAGTGGGCATACTTTTAATATCACCACGCGAAGACCGAATGCAACTATCTGTTCGGCTCGACTACCAAGCTACAAATAATGAGACAAAATACGAAGCGCTGATCGTCGGTCTGCAAGCAGCCAGACACGTGGGAGCCACACAGGTCCTTATCCATTCAAATTCCCAACTGGCAGCACAACAACTCTCAGGTGCTTTCGAAATAAATAATGCCAAGCTGAAATTATATGCTGAAGCTTTCGAGAAGTTAAAGGCGGGATTCCAAGAGGTGATCATGCAAAAGATCCTCCGGGTGGATAACCAACATACGGACGAGCTGGTCAAGTTATCCAGTTCCTTAAACCCTGTAGTGTTGGATAAGCTAATTGAGCAGGTGATGTTGGTAGCTCACATCGAGAGAACGACTAAAGGGAGAGCCTCAAGCAATTGGAGGACACCTTTGATTGAGTTCCTCCGATTGGGTAGTGCGTCGGCCGACCGGGAGCAGGCTCAGTTAATAAAAAAGAGAGTTGGACAGTTCACATTAATTGGAGACCACCTATACAAAAGAGATTTCTCGAGGTCATTGCTCAAATGCATCGGATCATAAGACATTCAATACATCCTATAAGAAGTTCACCAAGGCTCTTGTGGCAATCATCCAGGTGGTTGGTGACTGGCTCGAAAAATCTTATTAGCCAGATATTTTTTGCCTACATTACAAGCAGATGCTGCCCGGACAGTTGCAACTTGCCTATCTTGTCAGAGATACCAGAACGTACTGCACCAACCTACAGAAGGTTGAAGGCATCCATCATGTCTTGTCCGTTCAACCAGTGGGGCATGGATATTGTTGAACTTTTCCCCATAGCGACCAATCAGAGGAAGTTTCTTCTCGTAGTTGTAGACTATTCTCTAAATGGGTGGAGGCAGAACCGCTCACCAAAATAACCGAGCATATGGTTATCAAATTTTTATGGCAAAATATTGTGTGCCAATTCGGCGTCCCTCACAAGCTCATCTTTGACAATGGTAGGAAATTTTAAGGATGGAGACTGAGAGAGTGGTGTGCCGGCTATAGTATTACACAGGCCTTCACTTCAGTAGCCTACCCCAAGAGTAACAGTCAGATGGAAGTCACCAACAGAGAAATCCTCAAAGGACTCAGAGCTTGGCTCAGCCACATTGGAGGAAGCTGGGTGGATGAACTACCGAGCATGTTGTGGATCTACCACACCATGCCCAGAGAAGCCACTAACATATCCCTATTCCACTTGGTCTGTGATGCCAGTCAAGATAGGCGTGGAGTCTGATCGGATGCAACTCTATGATGAGGAAAATCCCGAGCGGTGTCTTATGGAATTGACTTGATAGACAAAATCAAGGATGAAGCAACCATTCGGCTAATGACGTACCGGTAGAGGATGAAGAAAAACTATAACAGAAGGGTAATTCCTAGATCTTTCCAGGTCAGCGACTTAGTCTGGAAAAGAGTCAATTCGGCCAACAATGTTAGCAAGCTAGCAGCTCCGTGGGGAGGAACATGTAAAGTGATCCAGAAGTTCAGTTCGGGATCTTATTATTTACAAGATGAAAATGGGAGAAACCTAGAATGAACTTGGAGTGTAAACCATCTAAAGCCCTACCGGGTCGGATAGTAAGTTTGTGATTGAATTCATGTAAATTCTAAAAATATTTGTTCCATGAATGCAAGAAAATTTGAATGAAAAATTAATAAGTGCTCCAGACTCTTGCGTTGTTTGGCCAAGTTATAAGCAAGTAAAGCCCTTGCGCTAAGTGTCAAAGATTCTTGATCCGTTCGGACAGGTTATTATTGGCACCGCGAGGCCAACAAGAGACAGGTGAATTGCCTGTTAAAAATAAAGTGAACATTTCTCGTTCTTTTTGTTGGTGCAAGTTGCACTAACGGACTAAATCAGGTTTTGATGAATAATAAAGTAAGTTAAGTTAGCTTTATTATGATCTAACGATGTAACTAAGTGTGCAGGAGAAGTCCAGATAGGTCGACGGGCTGACCGGATATCTGGCGAGAAATCCAGCTAGGTCAACGGGCTGACCGGATAGCTGGTACGAAGTCTATATAGGTTGATGGGTTGACCGGATATCTGGCACGAAGTCCAGTTAGGTCAATGGGTCGACCGGATAGCTGGCATGAAGTCCAAATAGATCGACGGGTTGACCAGATGTCTGGCAAAGCGGTAAGTTAAGGTAAGTCACTGGAGGGGAGTGACTTGGTGAGGGCGCGTTCCCCATTTGAGAGAACAGTAGGCGTCGATCCTAGTCTCAAGGAGACAGAATCTAATTACTACTCTTTTTTTATAATTGTGTTAACTTTTATTTTACAGGGTAGTATAATGTTTATTGCCTCAGACTAATCTTTTTCTTGCAAGAAAAAGCTTTGCTGGAAAAGTGGTCCGGGTGCCCGGAATGCAAAAGTCTATCTCATCCCAAACATGGAGCGCGTTGATTGGCTGGGCCGACGTTACAGTCCAGGTGCCCGGAAGGGATCTAGGAGCCCAGAGCTACCTATATAAGAAGCCTTCCACCAGAGCATGAAACACAACTTCTTCTACGATTGCTCTCTTGAGCGCTACTACAAAGACGCTCCTGCGACGCTACAAAGCTCCTCCGACAACCTGCGACTCGGTTTCATTTTCCTTGTTATCGGTATTTTTTATATAGTTCTTGTACTAAATTGTGTAATATTTTTTGTGAATTATTAGTGATTACCCAACGAAAGTACTCTCACATGCAGCTTTGGAGTAGGAGTCGACGAAGGTTCCGAATCAAGTAAAATTGGTGTGTTAGCATTGTTCTTAGTTTTCTATTTCCGCTGTTTACTCGATTAAGTTTTAACGATCACTATTCACCCTCCCTCTAGCGAACTTTATGATCCAACAAGTAGTAACAGAGCGGGTACAACTCTGAATTGGTGCAACCATAAATCAGGCAAAGGGGGTCTTTTTTAAAAGAAAAAATTATATAGTTTTTGTGATTAAAAATAATTCTTACGCCTTTCATTTTTTCCCTCCAAATTTTTTGAAAAGTTCACTACAATTTTTTCGCCATTAGTTAGAATTGATGAAATATCCCTTCTGCTAAAATTTGTCATAATATTTTTATCAATATTATTTTATTATTTTATTATTTTATTATTATTTCCAAAATTGGTGAAGTACCTTCAATTCTTTATCTCCCACACTAATTACCCTAAGACAAAGTCTTGGAAATCACTTCATGTCTATAATTTTTCCAAGTATATCAATGTCTCATCAAGAAGGATGGAGCATCCATGAACCGCCACCATATGAGATATACGAGAGGCACAAATTCAATTTGTGGAGGAATGCATATGGAAAGGTTCATCTTTATGAACAATTTTGATGGCGGCATGGCACTGAGACGATCATGTAACGTCCCTAGTTTTTTTTTTCCACTAGACACATGCGACCATCTAGGACTACTAAATAGAACAAATCTAGAAGAACAAGTCACTAATGGTTATTATTACATGTCATTAATTCTAAGGTTGTATTTACTAAATAAGGAAACTACTATCAAATGCAGAAACGTGGACTGGAAGGTCTTCGAGTTGTGCTGTCGTTGTTCCGAGCTGGCTCACTGGTTAACACCTCCGGTCTCAATTGTTCCATAGTCTGAAAAAAAAAATAAAGTTTTTGAGTCGAGAGACTCAGCATATTTGAAACTATCATGTGCAAGAATCACTTCTTATAATGTGCGTACTAAGGGAAAAGTGTGAGTTACCTAAATTTTTAAGCTTATCTATATTATCAACCTACCTAGTTAGCATAGTCTAAATGTAAACCAAAACTTATTGATGGTCATAACACGATTTCAACGAGCATGAACATAACATAAACCTAGCATTACAAGAATATGATGTAGCATGAACTAGCATAGACATAGACATAGACATAGCATAACATGGTTATCACTGACATGAACATACAAATAGCTTAACGGGGTTATAATTGGCATGAACATGAACATGAACATGGAATGTCATGATCCTAAACATATAGATAGCATAACATGAACATAAATGTAGCATATCATGAACCTAACATATTTATAGCATAACATGAACATAAACGTAGCATATCATGAACCTATCATATTTACATCATAACATGAACATAAACGTAGCATATCATAAAATCTTGTTAAGGCAAGGTTGGATCGTTGACAGTGACTAGCTATCATCATATAATCGATTGATCCATCTCAGCTGTAAAATCATGGTACCAAGCAACGGGACATCAACAACTACTTTTTCGTTACTATGCCTTAGCCTATAGTTGGCGGGGACTCCAGCAACCCTTTTGTCACTCGGTCGTGGCCAATGGAAATTTGGTGTTGGGCTCCCTCTGGTGCCTTGGCCCGTAAATGGGATCCCTCTAGGCTCTTCTCTCTCATAGTATTTCCATAAATCATTATCATAATTATTTCGTCATAGTCAACTTATCCGATATTGGGTTCCCTCTGGGGCCTTATCCTGTAAACAGGATCCCTTTGGGGCCTTTTCCCTCATGATATCCTCTTTAAATCTTTATCATTATTGCTTTGTTACAGTCAACTTATTGATATTAGGCTCCCTCTGGGACATTTTCCCATAAACAGATTCCCTCTGGAGCCTTTTCCCTCACGGTATTCTTATTAAATCATTATCATTTTCAGGAGCGTGTTTAGGGTTATAGATTATCAAACCCAATAAATTTGAAACTTACCTATACCACATGGTTATCAAACATCATTACCATTATAGTATATTGATCCTAAAGAACCGAACTTTACATATACTTGCAAGGTTATCAAATATAATTATCTTCATAGCATGTTAAATCCTAAGATTCCAAAAACTTAATATGTAACCTATAAATGTTATCATGGTAAGATGTAGGGAGAAACATAAACATCCCCCTAAACCTAGATCATATTAAGGTATCATAATAAGACCATCAAAAGAATATGACATAATCGTAAGCACAAGCATGTAAAATCATATCATGCATATAGCCTACTAAACTATCATGATGTGTAACAAGGGTAAGCACATGCATACTAAATAAATTCCAAAGCTTAAAAGTTCTAGGAGCTAACATGATATCATCCACTAAATGAGCAAAAGAGCATAGGAATCTATGAAATCCGAAATTATGCATTTATACACGCCTTCAAAACTATAAGGAACTTAAACTAAAGCATTAACATAGTTGAAAACATGCACAATTTGTATGGGCCAAAACATGATATCCTTAGCAAGAAAACAAAACAAAACCTTACAAGTTACCAAAAATCCGAAGCTACACAAGACATAGAGGCTAACTTTGAAGCAATAACATGGTTGAGAACATGCTAAACTAAATTTCCTAATGCTAACATGTCACCTATAGCAAGAAATCATTCTAGGAAATATAAAGAGCATGGGCACAATCAAAACCCATAACTGAATCTCAACCAAATCCAAATCCGAAACCTACATAGTGTAGGAGGATCGGTGGCCGGCTTGAAGGGGGGTTGGATAGCTAGGCCACCCCCAAATCGATTTCTTCTCTACAAAAGGTTAGTGCGTAGCGAAAATACAAAAACTAAAGCACTTAGAAACAAATAAGAATACAAACGCTAACACGCTCGATGTAACATGGTTCGGAGATGATGCTCCTACTCCACGACGTGTCCTTGAGGTGGACGAGCCCTTGATCCTTCGGTGGATCAGTCCCCGGCAATCTCCGGCTAGAGCTTCTCCTTCTTGGTGGAGCAAACCTCTCACAAAGGTTCTCTTCCTCTTTACAAGATGGAGTTTAGATTGGGAGGAAGAGAGTAGACTTGGAAGCTTTAGGCAAGACTAAGAGAGTTTACAATTAGCACACTAACTTACTCCATGCCCCAAAGCTCCCCTTAAATAAGAGGAGAGAGTTAATGACAAATCAACTCAAACCTCGACACCAGTCGACTGGTCCAAGCACCAGTCGACTGATGTGTCGTTAGAGCCAGCCAACGGCTCTCTGCAGAAACCTAAATTCCGCCAACGGCTATGTACCAGTCGACTGGTCTCAGGACCAGTCGACTGGTCCCTGCAGCAACAAGCACAGAAGCATTCTGTGCATTCTGTGAATTTGGATCAGTCGACTGGTCTCATGACCAGTCGACTGGTCCCAGTACATTTACTCCTCTCATCCTTTCCGGAGTCGCCTTTGAAGCCCTCTTCCTCGGCCTTCGTCCCTCAGATGCACCCGAGCCCACGGCTCCTCTCCGTGCCATCCTTCACGTTGCCTTGAAGTCCACTGTTGGTTGCTACTCGGAAAACCTAGAGGTTCCACTGTACAAAAATTTTGTACAAAGGTCTGAACCTTTTCCTAGCTACCATGTGTTCTTTTAAATTAAATTTTGGATCGCCTGAGGAACTTAACACGTTTGATCCAAAACTTAATCTATTTGTTCTTTTAGGTTTTGACTTGGATCTCCTGCGGAACTTAACACGTTCGACCCAAGTCACCTTAAGTTATTAATTCCATTAAATATTAATTTTCATAATTGGTTCCCAGTGTTGGATCGAAAAGAATTTAGATATCTCCACAATGGCATGATATTGTCCACTTTGGGCCTAAGCCCTCATGATTTTGCTCTTGGGCTCTCCCCAAAAGGCCTCATGCCAATGGAGATATCTTTTCTCTTATAAACCCATGATCTTTCTCATGTGTTTCCAATATGGGACTATGTTTGCAACCTTGCAACCCCAACAATCCCCCCCCTCAAACAAAGGACCATAGGCTTCCCACGTCCGATCCTCGACCCACCAGGTCTTCCTGCCCCTCGGTCCACCCGACCTACTAGGACTTCCTGCCTGGTGTCTGGTCCTCTTGATCCGAACATAGAAGCCCCCACTTTCTTTGTTCGAGGTTAATATTGTACCCACATGACTTAATCAGATCATAGCTCTTGTGCACAGTCGGCGGTTAAACCTTTTGGCAGTCCGGGCTCTGATACCAATTGTTGGATCGAAAAGAATTTAGATATCTCCACAATGGCATGATATTGTCCACTTTGGGCCTAAGCCCTCATGGTTTTGCTCTTGGGCTCTCCCCAAAAGGTCTCATGCCAATGGAGATATCTTTTCTCTTATAAACCCATGATCTTTCTCATGTGTTTCCAATATGGGACTATGTTTGCAACCTTGCAACCCCAACACCCAGTACTGACGTGGCAAGGCACATGACCTTCTTGGATATGGGAGCAACCACCACCGACTAGACAAAACCTTTTATAGAAAGCTAATATTTAATTTCCTAAAATAACTTTAGGTTAACCGAAAAGAACAATCAAATCACAAGGAAAAGAAAAAAATAAAAGAACACAACATCGAAAAACATATTCGAAATCCTAGAATCGTAAGCCTCTTGTATTTGGTATTATTTCCAAAAATAACTAGTATGATGCGGAAAGAAAAATTACTAGTTATACCTTTTAGAAAGACCTCTTGATCTTCTACCGTATTCCTCTTCTAACCTCGGACGTTGTGCGGGCAACGATCTTCCGAGATGAGAAACCACCAACCACCTTCTTCTCCTCCTAGCTAGGTTCGGCCACAACAAGGAAGCTTTACCAAGGATGAAGAACAAAACACCAACCAAGCTCCAAGAGATGCAAGCTTTCTCTCCTTCTTCTTCTTCTTCTTCAAGTAGTATCCGGCCATCGCAAGAGCTCCAAGGGAGATGAAGGATTCGACCACCACAAGAGGAAGAGAGGGAGAGGATGATGGCCGGCCACAACACCAAGGAGAAGAGGAAGAGAACAATAGAAGTTGTAACCCATGAAGGCACCTCTACCCCTTCTTTTATATTCCTTGGCTTTGGCAAATAAGGAAATTTATTTATAATAAAATTTCCTTAACTTTCCTTGACAACAATTAATTAAGAAAAATTAAATAAATTTTCCTAATTAATTGTATGTGGCCGGCCACCTCATGTAGAGCAAATAGGATAATTTTAATCAACAATTAAAACTTCCTTATTTGTCTTTGGAAATTTTAAAAAATAAAATTTCCTTTTAAAATCCCTTCATGGTTGATAAAAAGAAATTTCTATAATTTTAATTTTCAACATGTGAATAATTTTTCAAAGAGAAAAAATAAAATATCTTTCCAATCTACAAATAAGGAAAGAGATCTAATCTCTTTCTTTTAATCTTTTGTAGATCTTTTAAAGAGAGATATTTTAATTTTAATTCTCTGTAATAAATTATATCTTCCACATAATAAAAATTAAAATTAAAATTCTTTTTAATTTAATGGGGGCCGGCCACCTAAGCTTGGGTTCAAGCTAGGGCCGGCCACCCATGAACCAAGGCTTGGCCGGCCCTAGCTTGAACCACAAGCTAGCTTGGTCGGCCCCCTTCTCATGGGTATGAAGGTGGGTATAGGTGGGTATAGTACTCTATAAATAAGAGGCTACGATAGGGACCGAGAGGAGGAATTGGTTTTGGTCTCCCGATAAAATTAAGCATCCCGTGTTCGCCCCGAACACACAACTTAATTTTATCAATAATAATTTATTCCACTAGAGAACTATTATTGAACTACCGCACCAATCCCAAATTAAATTTTTGGGCTCCTTCTTATTATGAGTGTATCAATCTCCCTCTGTTTAAGATGTCGAATGTCCACTAATTAAGTGAGTTACTGACAACTCATTTAATCAATATCTTAATCCAAGAATAGTACCACTCAACCTTATCGTCATGTCGGACTAAGTCCACTTGCAGGGTTTAACATGACAATCTTTATGAGCTCATCTTGGGGACATTATCAACCTAGATTACTAGGACACAGTTTCCTTCTATAATCAACAACACACACTATAAGTAATATCATTTCCCAACTTATCGAACTTATTGATTCATCGAACTAAATCTCACCCATTGATAAATTAAAGAAATAAATATCAAATATATGTGCTTGTTATTATATTAGGATTAAGAGCACATACTTCCATAATAACTGAGGTATTTGTTCCTTTATAAAGTCAGTATAAAAGAAACGACCTCAAATGGTCCTACTCAATACACTCTAAGTGTACTAGTGTAATTATATAGTCAAGATAAACTAATTCCTAATTACACTATGACCTTCCAATGGTTTGTTCCTTTCCATTTTGGTCATGAGCTACTGTTTATAATTTATAAGGTATTGATACCATCATCTTCTGTATGTGACACCACATACTATGTTATCTACAATATAAATTAATTGAACAACTACAACAAATGCAGATGATTTGACCAAATGTGATTCTTTATTCGAAATAAATGTTTACAAAAGCTTAGGCTTTCAGTATACACTCTAACATCCACTTCCTTCGGCTCCACTCCATTGCTCCTCATCCGGCGGTCCCTCAGATGTCTTCCACACCATCCTTCACCGACTCAAGGATCCGAGCTCTTGGATGAGCTTTCCCACACTTGGCCGCACCAAGTTCTCATGTGTTTCACCAAGTCCTACAAGACTCAAACACATATCAAATACATATGAAAGCCTAACTTAAACTCTTTGACACACACATCAAAACTTAGGTCGATTGCACCAACACATAGTGCATGTAAGGTTATCTAGATAAGAAACAGGTAAAAGCATAAACATCATCACAACTAGCTAAATTCTAAAATTTATCACTTAACCTATAATGGTGTATAAACGTACATGACTGTAGGGAACTGGTTGAGGCATAATAAAGTATAGGACATGCACATGAAAACATAGAAACCTAAATTGGTTCTATATAAAAACTTATTTCGTTCAATCCTAGGATGTTATCTATACTTAACCCAGAGTTCTACATATTATAGGAAAAATTAAAGCATCAAGAAAGTAAAGAACATGCCTTCGACTCCTTCTTGCTACTAGGTCTCTTTTCTGCTTCTCTCCTTAAAGCTTGGAATGGTGGTGGCAGGAGCGAAGATAAAGCGACATCGAAGGTGACCAACGACTAGAAGAGATGGATCGCCGACAAACTGAAATGGTTGGAGTTGTGTTGGCTGGAACCAAGCAACTGCACACCAACCCTCCACTAACTTTCCTCTTCACCGGCGATGACAGCAAGCAAACAGAGGCAAGTGACAGTTCTAGGTCAAGGGACACCAGCACACAATGAGATGATGTCAGTACTAACCCCCGTTGATGAAGGCGGAGGGGTCGAGGAAGGGGCAATCAACGGTTCTTGATCAAAATGGGTGGTGCTAGCTCGGAGCAGAGGGAGATTATGGCTCTTACATTTCCAATGCCTGGATCTACTGGTGTGGGCGCGATCAAGCAGCACTGACGTGTTCAGGTAGCAGCTTTGACGACGCACGTGAAGGGGGTAGCGTCGACTTCTATGACTGTGTCTCACGAGGCCAAGCGGGCAAGCAGCCAAATGATGGCATCAGCTTCAAGCTAGGCAATGGTGGCTTTGACAGCACAAGAGGGAGAGAGAGCAGCACGAGTTCGAGGAAGAGGTGGTGATTAGCGGTCGACGATGTCAGCGCAATCGAGTGGTGGCGTCAACAAAATGCGACGGCATTGAGAACTAGGGCATGACCGGAAAAGGAGCTTGGATGTCGGCAGAGGTGGATCGACCAAGAGGGGTACTCAAGAGAGGGGGCTTGGGAGGATGAGGCGATGCCGACGTGAACTGCAGCGATGGTCGACACAGCGAGGTCATAAGCGTGCGCAGCGGGAAGAAATGACGGAGAGGAGAGGAGAGAATAAATAACCTAGGGTTTGATTAATGAAAACCTAAGTTTATTTAAATCAACTCCTATCTTAAATAGGGTATTTTCAAACAAGCTTTTCTATTACTGATAAAATCTAAAATAACTCATTTAAAATATGAAAAATTTCCATAAAATTGTATAATTTTACACAGCCATGTTTCCTGATAAATTATCCACTAAAAATATTCATTCTCCCTAAAATAATCTAATTATGTTAGATTTTTCTTATTTACACCTTTATCTATATTTTTGGTATCTTTTATTCTTATTATAATTCACTAATCCAAATTTCCTACTTGTAGGCTAACTTAATTAGTTAAATCTATTTATGTAAATAAATTCTTAATTAAATCAAATGAACAATTACAATTAACTCAATGATTATCCTTAATTAAATAGGTAGCTTCGTGCACTACAGATCAACCCAAAACTCGAAAGCAAACCAAAAGGTAATAAAGTTAATTTCATATCTATTACCTAATAAAGTTGCGTTCATGATAGGAAAGGTCAAGGAAGCCCACGAGTTTTGGACCTGCCTGACCAAGCTTCACGAGGAACCATTGGAGTTAGAGAATCAAGTCAAAATTAAATCCAGACTCTAATCAGATCAAACGGAGATGCTTACTGAATTAGGAGATGCGCTTAAGGTCAGTATAATTTATAAAAATACCTCTGTCAGTAGTAGTTTAAATTATCTGCATGATAATCTAGATAATTATAAAATTATCCATAGTATGCTGCATGACAATCTAGATTTTGATCAAGTCAATCAAGACTTTGATCAAATTGGCATCAACCATGACTTAGTAAACAGAACATTAACCAAATCAATTCAGACACATTAATTAATTCAAAAAACTTAAAATTAAATAAAAATTTAGAAATAATTAATTTAAACATTAAAATAAACTTGAATTTAAAAAATAACGAAATAGATTTAGATAAAATCAATAAATATCTTAATAAATTATTTAATAATTTAGACAATATCAATTTATAAAATTCTATCCAAACCCAAGATAATTCAATTAATTAAAAATTAAATTTTAAAGATAAGACTAATCTAATAAATTATACTAATAATATAAACTTAAAAGATAAAGAAAATATAAGGATAAATTCACACACTTTAATAAAATCAAAACCAAAGTAAACAAATTTAAAATTAAATATTAAAGATAACATCTTAAACAAAGATAATCCAGAAAATTCAAAATCAACAATTAATACAAAGTTAAAAGATAAACCTTTAAAGAAATATAATTCAAACAATTCGAATTTAAAAACTAATAAAAACTTAAACACTAAAAATAATTTTAACTTAATAAAATTAAGATTGAAAGAAAATTTAAATATTAAATACACTCCTTTAAAGAAGGACAATTTGACTAATTTAATTAATTCAAAATTAAAAACTTAAATTTAAATTACAAATTAAACATTAAATCTCAAATAAAATTAACTTTAATTATGCAAAAATCTTAAAAAAAAAATCAATAATTTAGAGGAAGACTCCAAATTAGTTGGCACCTCCAACTTACCCGGTAGGGTAATTAGGATCAGATTAAGAAGAGACAAAAGCTTAACTTTGTTGGTGCAACCTTAGGTCAAGGTTGACCTGGTTGACCAGACTCGAGTTGACTTGACTCGAGTTGTGTTTTGATGTTTGACGAGTTATGTTTGACGTGAATAGAAAAGTTGTATCTTGATGTTTTACAAGGATACAAGCTTGGGAGATTGTGGGTGCAACCCGTGGTCAAGGTTGACCTGGTTGACCCGAGGTGAGTTGACCTGACTCGGAAAAGTCCAAGCAGGGAGCTTGGCACGGGAAAAGTCCAAGCAGGGAGCTTGGCATGGGAAAAGTCCAAGCAGGGAGTTTGGCATGGTGAAAAGTCCAAGCAGGGAGCTTGGCACGGGAAAAGTCCAAGTATGGAGACTTGGCACGAAGAAGTCCAGGTATGGAAGCTTGGCACATGGGAAGTCGGAGAGGGCTCGGTAGCTCGTTCTCCGGACTGTGGTCCGAGAGGGCTCGGGAGCTCGTTCTCTGGACCGGATGGAAGTCGGAGAGGGCTCGGTAGCTCGTTCTCCGAACTGTGGTCAGAGAGGGCTCGGTAGCTCGTTCTCTGGACCGGATGTGGAAAGTCCTGGTGAGTGAAGCCAGGCAGACGGATAAGTCCTGGTGAGTGAAGCCAGGCAGTGGGAAAGTCCTGGTGAGTGAAGCCAGGCAGTTGGAAAGTCCTGGTGAGTGAAGCCGGGCAGATTGGAAATCCTGGTGAGTGAAGCCAGGTGAAAACCCTAGTGAGTGAAGCTAGGTGAAAGTCCTAGTGAGTGAAGCCGGGCAAGGGAAAATCCAGATGGATCAAGGGTGATAGGACATCTGGTGTTGAGAAGGTCAAGTAGGTCAAGGGAGTGACCGGATACTTGACACGAAGAGAAAAGTCCAAGTGGGTCAAAGGGATTGACCGGACACTTGGTGGGGAGTCTTAGCAGGTCAAGGGAGTGACCGGATGCTAAGCATGATGTACCAAGAGGTCAAGGTTGACCGGATATTGGTTTGGACTTGGTTTGGGCAAAAACCAAGACCTGGATCGGTCTGGAGACCGATCAGAAAGCGATCGTGTGCCTCAGAGCTTACTCGATCGGCCCGGGACCGATCACAGAAGCCCGATCGGTCCCGGACGGATCAGAGTGCGCAGAGAGTTGGGCAACTCTCAGTGAAAGCATGCTGATCGGTCCCCACGACCGATCAGATCAGCCCCAGACCGATCAGGGTGATGCCTGATCGGTCTGGCCCTAGCCGTTGAGAGACAACGGCTAGATTCTTCTGCTGTCTTTGGCCTCTGTTCTTCTCGCAGGTGGATGCAGGCTATAAAAGGGATGAGGGCTTCTACAGTGGAGTATCTCTCTTCTTCTTCTTCTTCCGGTCCTCAGCTTCTACCTCTTGCTTCTGTAAGAGCTTGCTTTGCTGAGCTCTTCGCTGAAGCTTCGTGTGAGCTTCATCGGTGGTTCCTGCTGTTGTAGGCGTCGCTTGAAGCGGCTGCTTCATCCAGTCGAAGAGAAGGCAAGTAAGCGAAGGTTTTAAAGTTGTATTGTATTTTGCTTCTTGTTGTTTTAAGTTTTTGTGGCGAGGTTTCTCCACCCATAAGGAGTTTATATTAGCCGGTTTTCCGGGGACTCATCCACCGACGGATTGATAGGCTTCGTCCACCTTACGGACACGCCGAGGAGTAGGAGTATCATCTCCGAACCTCGTTACATCTTCGTGTTGAGGTTTGCTTCTCCTTTTTCGTTTCTATTTGTTATTTCCGCTGCACTAACCCTAATCGTAGGAAGAAACGAAAGAATTTGAGGTCGGCTATTCACACCCCCCCTCTCTAGCCGCGATCATCGATCCCAACAAGTGGTATCAGAGCGAGGTCGCTCTTCGTTGGATCAACACCCGGGGGAGCACGAGCTAGAGAATGAAGTTATTTGGAGAAGACGTCACGATTCCACCTTTCTACGATCGCGACGACTTCGCATTTTGGAAGGTAAGAATGAAGTACTTTCTTATGACTAACCTAGAAAATTGGAGGTGTGTGCAATTAGGTTTTACTCCTCCATTGGATAAAGAAGGAGAACTTTTGGAGAAGAAGAAGTGGACGAAGGAGCAAATCCACCAATCAACCATCAATGATGAGGTAACGAAAATCATTGAATTTTCTTTACCTAATGATGTTTTGTGTAGGATAGGTGGATATAACGATGTCACGGAGTTGTGGAATAACTTGGCAAAGTTCCATGAGGAGAACTCCACTTCAAGTCATGAAGAGGAGGCAAGTGAGCCAAGTAGCTCACATCATGGAGGCATGGATTTAGAGGTTGAGGGCTACTCAACATCTAAGGAAGAAGAGGAGGAGAGTTCCTCTTCAAGATCGGAGCAAGAAGAAGAAGTTTCTATCTCCGGAAGGGATGAAGGAGAGAGCTTACATCCCACCTCAACCCTAGGTAACTTAAGCAATTTAAGTTCTAGTAAATTGCATATATTATGCTTTGAGTGTAGGGAATTTGGACATTACAAGAGTAAATGTCCAAAGAGGGTTAGGAAGACTCCACCGGCGCCAAAGATCAAGGAAGCCGAAGTCCCGATACGCAAGAGCAAGGAGCACGTGGTGTGCTTCCAATGCAAGCGAAGGGGACATTATCGGAGCCATTGTCCGAGGGGGAGGCAATCTCACAAGGACAAGAAACCAAGCACGTCGATAGGGGGAGCTAAGGCAAACCCTAAGGTAACCTTGAAGGCTCATTATTACAATTCTAATAAGACACATGCTAGTAGTTTTATTGCAATTGCTAATAATGATAAGCATGTTAATTATAGGAATCAATATATGTGCTTAGGTGCTAAACATGTTAGCTTGAATAAGGACAACTCTAGAAATGTCAACCCTAGGATTAACTCATCTAAGGTTAAGGGAAACCTAGATAGGAATCCCAAAACTACTAGACATATGCCTAGGAGTACCTCAAAGAACAATGACAAATTAAAACTTGAGGTATTAGAAAAGGAGAATCAAGTCTTGAGGTCAAGACTTGACACTTTAGAAAAGACCCTTAAAAATTTAGAGAAGTCAACTCTAGGGTCTAAGGGTCAAAAACCCAAGTCCAAGGACAAGAAAGGTTTGGGTCACAAACCTAAGTCCCAAGTGGTCAAGCCCACTTACCATGATATTCCATTCGATTATGGAACAAAACCGAGGACTAGGAAGACCATCACCAAGGTCACAAGGGGAGTCACCCCTAGAGTTGATCTTGATGAGTCCCAAATGACCAAGGCTTCAAAGCCTAGGAGGGTCATTAGGAGGGTTGCTAGGGAAGTCATCCCTAGTGAATATTTAATGAACCCAATGAGCTCAAATAGGTATTGGGTTCCTAGGAGCGTGATTTCATCACGCTAGATGAGTTAGGGTGTGCCAACCTTACTTGAATAGGTAGTTAACCTAATCATGGCAAAAGGTGGCACTTTAGGAATTTTCAAGGTGTAATCAAGCCTTGAAAATAAAATGGAAAGTTATTCCTAAGGTGATTAGGATGTGCCAATCAAATTTGAGGAGTTTTCTAGAGTCAATCTAATTGGCACATAGTGATCTAAAAATCTTTGGTATAAGATGTTAGGTCTATTACACTTAGGAATATAGAACCTATGGCAAAATGATCAAAACTATCAAAAATGGCAACTAAGGCTAGAATTAGGTATTTTCTATACCTTGACATGTTATTTGTCATATATTGTTTACCATATGCTATGTCATGACATCATATTTAATCTATGATCATTTGAAATGTCATGATAATGCTTAGGTTATTTATATGTCATGCTTTATTTAAGTTTCATACTTTATGCCATGACATCATGACATTGGCACATGTTATTATGTATAATATCATTATATGCCATGTCATCATCTTGTGCATTAATGAACAATGAAATTGTTTTAAGGACTAAAACACAATTTGATATGGAGATCAAATTGTTATTTAGAAAAATGCATGAGAACTTAGATTAAGCTAACCTAAACCCATATCTCACATCAAAATTGACTTGGATGTGTTTGATACACCTTAGATGTGTGTGAGATATTAGGATGATGAGTTAGGAACAAGGTGCATAGTTCTTGTACCTAGATGAGCCTAATTCAAAATTGGGGATCATAGGGAAAGCTTATATACAAGTCATGTACATTTAGCCCAAAGATTGTGGTCCTAAATTAAATGGTTTAAAATCATTTCAAAATTGATTTGAAAAACCTTGATGAAGCTTTTCTAGTGATAGCATTCATCATTGAGCAAAGTGATACAAAGATGAGTTAACTTTGAGCTATTTCAAAGACTTTTGAACTTTGTATCAAGATTTGAAAATGAAACTTATTTTCATAGAAAACTATTTTTCCATGATAGTATATGTTATGAGGAGTGTATCCTAAAAATTTTATAATTTTTAGAATTTTCTGTGATTTTCTAGAGGTTTCTGAATTTCGGGAGAAGAAATCAGAAATCAGAAATCAGAGGTCGTGGACCGATCAGGAGGTTCCCTGATCGGTCCAGGTCTGTGTGGATCGGTCACTGGACCGATCCAGAGGGAGACTGATCGGTCTGGTGACCGATCAGGGCGTGCCAACCTGCTGAATTTCGACTGGTTGTCTGAAATTTCAGCTCGGGAGTTGGTATTTTGAAGGTTTGAAACTCTCCAAGACATTGTTGGTGCAATGGTCAAGGGGGAGTTGACCTTTAGGGGGAGTTTTACCTATTAGTCAAGGGGGAGTTGACTTTTAGGGGGAGTTTTTACTCCTAAAGACTTGAGTGATATGGAATTATCACTAAGTTAATTGTTGACCTTAGTATCAAGGAGGAAATTAAGGGTTTCAATGAAAGGTATGGGACCTTCATTAGAAAGAAACTCTTGATCTTGATTCACTCTTTTTGATGTGTGTCAAAAAGGGGGAGAGTGTAGGTTTGAGGAGAATAGAGAATGTTCAGGGAAGAACATTGGAAAACCTAAGTTAGGTTATCGGGTTAACCTAACTTGATTATGGGTTTTGTCAAACATCAAAAAGGGGGAGATTGTTGGTGCAACCTTAGGTCAAGGTTGACCTGGTTGACCAGACTCGAGTTGACTTGACTCGAGTTGTGTTTTGATGTTTGACGAGTTATGTTTGACAATGTTTGACGTGAACAGAAAAGTTGTATCTTGATGTTTTACAAGGATACAAGCTTGGGAGATTGTGGGTGCAACCCGTTGTCAAGGTTGACCTGGTTGACCCGAGGTGAGTTGACCTGACTCGGAAAAGTCCAAGCAGGGAGCTTGGCACGGGAAAAGTCCAAGCAGGGAGCTTGGCATGGGAAAAGTCCAAGCAGGGAGTTTGGCATGGTGAAAAGTCCAAGCAGGGAGCTTGGCACGGGAAAAGTCCAAGTATGGAGACTTGGCACGGAGAAGTCCAGGTATGGAAGCTTGGCACATGGGAAGTCGGAGAGGGCTCGGTAGCTCGTTCTCGGGGCTCAGAGAGGGCGGGGGCTCGTTCTCGGACCGGATAGAAGTCGGAGAGGGCTCGGTAGCTTGGCTCCGAAGTCGAGAGGGCTCGGTAGCTCGTTCTCGGACCGATGTGGAAAGTCCGGTGAGTGAAGCTGACGGATAAGTCCCGGTGAGTGAAGCCGCGGTGGGAAAGTCCAGGTGAGTGAAGCCAGGCGGTTGGAAAGTCCCGGTGAGTGAAGTCGGGCGGATTGGAAATCCTGGTGAGTGAGCCAGTGAAAACCCTAGTGAGTGAAGCTAGGTGAAAGTCCCGTGAGTGAAGTCGAGGAAAATCCAGATGGATCAAGGGTGATCGGACATCTGGTGTTGAGAAGGTCAAGTAGGTCAAGGGTGACCGGATACTTGACACGAAGAGAAAAGTCCAAGTGGGTCAAAGGTTGACGGACACTTGGTGGGGAGTCTTAGCAGGTCAAGGGAGTGACCGGATGCTAAGCATGATGTACCAAGAGGTCAAGGTTGACGGATATTGGTTTGGACTTGGTTTGGGCAAAACCAAGACTGGATCGGTCAAGACCGATCGAAGCGATCGATGTGCCTCGCAGAGCTTATCACGGGGTCCGGAACCGATCAGAAGCTTGATCGGTCCCCGGACCGATCGAACTGCAGAGTTGGGCAACTCTCTGTGAAAGCATGCTGATCGGTCTGGGGACCGATCAGCATAGAGCCTGATCGGTCCGCACGACCGATATCAGATCAGCCTCAGACCGATCAGGGTGATGCCTGATCGGTCTGGCCCTAGCCGTTGAGAGACAACGGCTAGATTCTTCTGCTGTCTTTGCCTCTGTTCTTCTCGCAGGTGGATGCAGGCTATAAAAGGGTTGAGGGCTTCTACAGTGGAGTATCTCTCTTACTCTTCTTCTGGTCCGAAGCTTCTGCTTCTTCTTCACTGCTGTGATTTGAGCTTTGCTGAGCTCGCTTCTGCTTGAAGCTTCGTGTGAGCTTCATCGGCTGGTTCCTGCTGTTGTAGGCATCGCTTGAAGCTGCTGCTTCATCCAGTCGAAGAGAAGGCAAGTAAGCGAAGGTTTTACAGTTGTATTGTATTTTGCTTCTTGCTGTACCTGTACTCCTTCTTGCTGTTGTAAGTTTTTGTGGCGAGGTTTCTCCACCCATAAGGAGTTTATATTAGCCGATTTTACGGGGACTCATCCACCGACGGATTGATAGGCTTCGTCCACCTTACGGACACGCCGAGGAGTAGGAGTATCATCTCCGAACCTCGTTACATCTTCGTGTTGAGGTTTGCTTCTCCTTTTTTGTTTCTATTTGTTATTTCCGCTGCACTAACCCTAATCGTAGGAAGAAACGAAAGAATTTGAGGTCGGCTATTCACACCCCCCCCCCCCTCTCTAGCCGCGATCATCGATCCCAACAGACCTACGGTACAGGTGAAGTTTTGGATGATAGTAGGCTAGGGAAACTCTGTCTATGCATGTGTAGAAAGATATGGTTTCGACCTAGTGTATTTGGCTTAGTGGAACTAACTGAAGCTACCTCTTACGAATCCTAACTAGTTAGACCAAGGTTTTGTACTAAGTTAATAGATAGGACTATTTGGAAAACCTCGAAGGCATGGTTACTCTAATGATATCCAAGTGACTCACCATAGCCTAGAAGTTTATCCGAAGAATGATTATTTGTTGAACTCAAAGTCAAACTTGAATCTAACACAAAGTTAAACCAAACCATAAAATTGAACTTAATTCATCTCACAAAATTATAGGATTCCTTGATTGAAAATGTAGATCGGGTGATATGACTAAGGAGTTAAATTTAAATATTAAATCAAGAGTTAAATTTAAAATAAATTATAAATTAAATCAAGAGATAAATTTAATATAAACTATAAATTAAATCAAGAGTTAAATTTAAAATAAATTAAAATTTAAATTAAGAGTTAAATTTAAAATACAAATTAACTTTAAATTTAAATTAAGAGTTAAATTTAAAATAAATTAAAAAAGAAATTAAATTAAACTAAATTAAATTAAAATTAAGCTAAGTTAAAAAAACTATTTAAAAATGTATTTTAAAACTATGTTAAAAATTATTTTAAAAACTATTTTTAAAACTATTTTAAAAATTTCTTTTAAAAAAACATTTTAAAATTCTTTTAAAAAATTATTTTAAAAAGTTAAAAAATTCTTTTTAAAATCATTTTTTAAATTCTTTTTAAAAATTATTTTAAAAACTTTAAAAATTCTTTTAAAAACTTTAAAAATCATTTTTAAATTATTTTAAATACTTTAAAATCATTTTAAAAATTCTTTTAAAAACTTTTAAAATCATTTTAAAAATTTATTTTAAAACTTTAAAAATTCTTTTAAAAAAATCTGTTAAAATAATTTTAAAAATTCTTTTAAAATTTATTTTAAAAACTTTAAAAATTCTTTTAAAAAATTGTTTTAAAAACTTTAAAAATGATTTTAAAAATTCTTTTAAAATCATTTTTAAACAAATTTAAAAATCATTTTAAAAAACTCTAAAAATCATTTTAAAAAACTCTAAAAATTATTTAAAAAATTATTTTAAAAATCATTTTAAATTCTATATAAATCATTTTCAAACTAAGACACTTAACTTAAAGCTTAAAATCTAATTAATAAAAATTCTAATCAATCAAAATTTAATTAACCTAAACTTTAAACTTAATTTAAAAAATAATAATAAATAATTTAAACTTAATTATTTAGTCTAACCTTATTTAAGAACTTAGTTGACTTGATCAGTATCTTAATTTAACTTAATTAAAATATTAACTCTAAGTTATTTTTAAATCAAACTTGACTATACATTAAAATGTTAATCAAAATTTTAACTTTACTTTAATTAAATCATAATTTATCTCAATTAAAAGATTAACTTAAATTGAACCTTAAGTTTACTTAACTTTATTTAATAATTTTAACAAATATAACTCTGAATTAATACTGACTTAGTTAATCTAAGTTAAATCTAATAAAAAAGGATGATGTAAATGAAATTTTAAATTAAATCAATTAACTCAATCAATTAATACGAAATTTAAGTTATTTTAAATGAATAAATATTAAATTGAGTTAGTAACAAATCATTGCATTTAACTTGAAACTTAAATGAATAATTATAACAAGTATGTAGAAATACTTATGAAAATAGTATACTGAATATGAGTGTTACTGACCCCAATTCCCTTAAAACACTTAGGCAGACAAATATACTAAGGCCTTGAAATTATACATACTCAAACTCTAGTACAAATTAAGAGAGAGTGGTAAGTTAAGGAGGAGTATCAAGTTCAGGGGGAGGATCAATTTATTTTTAAAACGGTTAAAATCGTTAACCATTTGCTTTAAAAAAAAACAAATTCTTTTAAAATTTTTTATTTTACTTTGAAACTTTTACTTCCATTTTTTTAGCCTAAGTTCAAAAAATGCTCTTAAACTTCCTTTTGAAAAATCTTGACTTTTGGTACTTACAGAAATTTTTTTGTTCACTATATCCCTTAGACAAATGTTTCAAATCATTTTTATAACTAGACAATTTTGTTAAAATTGTTTTGGCAAAATTACATTGAAATTTTTTTTACTCAAAGAATATTTTACAAAGCTTTACTTTAAAAAATTCTCTTAATAATAAACTCCTTCAAAGTTATGCTTGCTTTAAAACTTTCATTGAAAATATTACTTAGCAATTTCTCTTTAAAAAATTTTTCTTATTAAAGATTTTTTTGTTACTTTTCTATACAAAGTGTTTTCAAAAGGGTTTTCTACTTAGAAAATTTTAAATTTTTGGAAATAATTTTCAAAAAGTTATTAGTTGTGAAAACTTACTTTTATCACTTAGAGAAATTTGTTTAAAATTATTTTGACATAATTATTTAGAAGTTTTTTTAAAAAAACTTTAATTCAAAAATTTTATTCAATAGTTAAGGATGTTTTTTAGTTATTTATTTTAAAATAATATCAAGTTAACTACTAGCTTTTTTAAAACTGTAAAGTTTGTAAACCCTTCAACTTTATCACCCTTATACATTTCAAAAATGTTTTAAATGATAACTTTGTAAATCAGTTTGACAACTATTTAAGTTTTTGAAATATTGCTTTAAAAGATATTTTTGAAAAAAAAAGTTTTTTAAATGTTTTCAAAAGTTATCTTAAAAACCTAGCTATTTTTTAAAATATTTTTCTGAAAATTAATTTTGAATTTTCTAACCTTAAAGTTATTTTTTGTAAAGAAAAAAATCTTTTGAAAACCTTATGAAAAATTAGTAGATTTTTAAAATAATTTCAAATTTTCTAATATTTAAAGTTATTTTTACAAAAATTTAGAATTATCAAATTTTTGTACCTTTTGGAAATCTTATATTTTGAAAACTTTGTAGATTTGGAAAACAATTCTACAATCACCTTATTTATGGAAATCTTGACATAAAGGTTTTCCTTTTGAAAATCACTTTATAAGATATCTTTAAAAATTTTCTTCAAGTTAATTAACTTATAAGTTAACTCCCCAAGTAATCTTGAACATTTTCTATTGTCAAGATTTTTTGATTAATTTACTTAACAAATTTTTTCATGAATTGTCTATTTCTATTTTTTTGATGAATGTCAAAAGGCGAGGGTTAGATGTATTAAGTCAGCAAAATACCAAAGCATAACATTAAAATAAGACTAACTTAAAAACCAAATCATTTTTGCATATTATTTTTTTCCTAACTTAACTCAGGTTGTTATTACAACAAAAATGGGGAGATTATTGGTGCAGATTGCACTAACGGTCTAATTCAGGTTTTGATGAATCACAAAGTAAGTTAAGTTAGGTTTATTATGATCTAACAATATAACTAAGTGTGCAGGAGAAGTCCATATAGGTCAATGGGCTGACCGGATATTTGGCGAGAAATCTAGCTAGGTCGATGGGCTGACCAGATAGCTGGTACGAAGTCCAGATAGGTCGATGGGCTGACCAAATATCTGGCACGAAGTTTAGATAGGTCAACGGACCGACCGGATAGTTGGCACAAAGTCCAGACAGGTCGACAGGCTGACCGAATGTTTCGCAAAGCGGTAAGTTAAGGTAAGTCACTAGAGGGGAGTGACTTGGTGAGGACGTGTTCCCCGTTTGAGGGAACAGTAGGAGTCGATCCAACTTAGATCCATTTTGGAAAGCTAAGTTTAGAACTTAACTAGATTCTGGTCTCAAGAAGACAGAATCTAATTACTACTCTTTTTTTATAATTGTGCTAACTTTTATTTTGCAGGGTAGTATAATATTTATTGCCTCGGACTAATCTTTTTCTTGCAGAAAAAATCTTTGCTGGAAAAAGTGATCTGAGCGCCCGGAGCTGATCCGAGTGCCCGGAACTGGTATGAGCGCCCGGAATGCAAAAGCCTATCTCATCGTAAACGTGGAGCGCGCTGATTGACTAGGCTGACATCACAGTCCAGGCACCTGGAAGGGATCCAGGCGCCCGAAGCTACCTATACAAGAAGCCTTCCGCCAGAGCATGAAACACAACTTCTTCTACGATTGCTCTCTTGCGCGCTGCTCCAAAGATGCTCCTGCGACGCTGCGAAGCTCCTCCGACAACCTACGACTCAGTTTCATTTTCCTTGTTGTCGGTATTTTTTATATAGTTCTTGTACTAAATTGTGTAATACTTTTTGTGAATTATTAGTAATTGCCCAACGAAAGCACTCTCACATGCAGACCTTGGAGTAGGAGTCGACGAAGGCTCCGAACCAAGTAAAATTAGTGTGTTAGCATTGTTCTTATTTTTCTGTTTCCGCTACTTACTCGATTAAGTTTCAATGATCGCTATTCCCCCCCCCCCCCCCCCTCTAGCGAACTTTATGATCCAATACTTTCAACTCTAGTTAGTAGCACAAGTATACTAAATAGAATAATAAAACTAAATGAAAAGTAAGAGAACAATTTATTTACTTAGTTATAACCTAGGTGGTTGTTAATCTAAGGCGTTGAAGAAAGCTCTACTAAAAAAACTCCTTTGTTGAAGGCTGAGTAGCCTCTTACAGATGTTTACAGCTCACAGAATGACTAAGAAGTGAATACAAGACTTGTAGTTTAGTTGTTATATTTTTCCTAGGTCCAGGGGTCTTTTTATAGCCTATGGAAAAACTTATCCGAGGGTGGAAGGCGTCTTCAATAGGGTGGAAGGCACCTCTAGCGTGGCAAAATCCTATCCGTACGAAGATAAAGTTTATCTTCACAAATGAACAATGTTTGAAGGTGCCTTCAAGGGGTTGAAGATGTTAGGATCCTTCGTACGCGGCTAGAGAGGGGGGTGTGAATAGCCGACCCCAAATTACTCGTTTCTTCCTACGATTAGGTTAGTGCAGCGGAAATACAAATAGAAACGAAAACAGGAGAAGAAATCAAACCTCAACGCAAGGATGTAACGAGGTTCGGAGATTAGGGCTCCTACTCCTCGGCGTGTCCGTAAGGTGGACGAGTCCAGTCAATCCGTCGGTGGATGAGTCCTCGGAGAACCGGCTAATACAATATACTCCTTGTGGGTGGAGAAACCTCGCCACAAACGTTTGCAACAGCAAACAAAAAGTACAAGTACAAAGAATAAGCAAGAAATACAATAAGAATACTCAAGCACTCTACCAATCTTGCTTTCTCGTCGACTGGAGTCCGGATGAAGCAGCAGCTTCAAAAACTCTAACAGCAGCAGCTGTCACACGAAGCTTTGGACGAGCTCAACAAAGCTCAAGCACACCAAACAGGAAGGAGGAAGAAGAAGAAGAGGAGGCTCGCAGCAGCCCCTCCTTTATAACCGCAAGAAAGCGAAGAAAACACGGAAGAAATCTGGCCGTCGCAGCTGGTACTGAATCGGCTATGGACCGATCGTCCATGTGATCGGTCCACGCACCGATCCATTCCTAACTTTGCTTCCGTCTCGATCGGTCCATGGACCGATCGAAGCTCTGATCGGTCCACGCATCGATCAGAAGCTCTGATCGGTCCACGCATCGATCAGGAACCTCTGATCGGTCCGTAGACCGATCAGGCTCTTCTCCCGAATTTCTTTGCGCCTCGATCGTTGTCGATCGGTCCGCGATCGATCAGAATAATCTGATCGGTCACCGACCGATCAAGAATCGAAGAGCTTACCGATCGGTCACCGCCGATCGAGCAACAGATCACCGGATCGGTCGGTGACCGATCCGAGCTTGGTTTTGCCCAAACCAAGTCCCAAGACTTCAAACCAATATCCGGTCAACCTTGACCTATTGGTACTTCATCCCTAGCATCCGGTCACTCCTTGACCTAGATCTCCTCGCCAAGTGTCCGGTCAATCCTTTGACCTACTTGGACTTTCCAACACAAGTCCGATCATCCCCGATCCATCTGGATTTTCCCTTGCGCTTCACTCACTGGGACTTTCACCGGCTTCACTCACCAGGATTTCCACCTAGCATCACTCACTAGGCTCCGCTTTCACTCACCGGGACTTTCCCACCGCCCGGCTTCACTCACCAGGACTTTCCACACCGCCTAACATCCCAGTTAGGACTTTCTCATTCACCTAGCTTCACTCACTAGGATTTTCACCGCTTCACTCACTGGATTTTCCAATGCCCGGCTTAACTCACCAGGACTTTCACCATCACCTAGCTTCACTCACTAGGATTTTTCCCCGTGCCAAACTCCCTGTTTGGACTTTCCCCGTGCCAAGTCTCCATACTTGGACTTTTCACGTGCCAAGCTCCCTGCTTGGACTTTTCCGTGCCAAGTCTCCATACTTGGACTTTTCCAGTGCCAAGCTCCCTGCTTGGACTTTTCCGTGCCAAGTCTTTATACTTGGACTTTTCCCGAATCAGGTCAACCAAGTCAACCTTGACCTACGGTTGCACCAATAATCTCCCAAACATCTATTCTTGTCCCACATCAAGAATAGAACTCTCTCACGAGTGTCAAACATCAACATGCAACACAACTAGGTCAACCTTGACCTAAGGTTGCACCGACAATCTTCCCAAGTCAAACATCAAAATACAACTCGAGTCACGTCAACTCGAGTCGGGTCAACCAGTCAACCTTGACCTAAGGTTGCACCAACAATCTCCCCTTTTTGATGTTTGACAAAACCATAATCAAGTTAGGTTAACCCGATAACCTAACTTAGGTTTTCAATCATCTTCCAATGTCCAATGTTCTTTCCTTGAACATTCTCTGGACATTCTCCCCTTAGGTTAACCCGATAACCTAACTTGGGTTCTCCAATAATTCTCCCCCTTTTTGACACACATCAAAAAGAATTCCAATGTTCTTCCTTGAACATTCCTTGACATTCTTCCCCTAGCTTAGGTTAACCCGATAACCTAACTTGGGTTCTCCAATAATTCTCCAATGAACACTCTCCCCTTTTTGACACACATCAAAAAGAAAAAGGAGGGTATCAAGGTCAAGAGTTTCTTCCTAATGAAAGTCCATACCTTTCATTGAAACTCTTAATTTCCCCCTTGGTACTAAACTCAACAATCAACTTAGCGATAATCCCATATCACTAATCCTCAAAAATCTTAAGGAGTAAAAACTCCCCCTAAAAGTCAACTCCCCCTTGACTAATAGGTAAAACTCCCCCTAAAGATCAACTCCCCCTTGACCATTGCACCAACAATGTCTTGGAGAGTTTCAAACCTTCAGAAATTCGAAACTCAACTCCAAAAACTGAAATTTCAGACCCCTGAAATCCGCTGGTCCGATCGACCGTTCTCGGCCGATCGAAACCATCCGATCGGTCCGCACCGATCCACGCCTCCAAGACTTCGTCACCGATCGGTCACCAGACCGATCAGGCCTTCCCTGGATCGGTCCGGTGACCGATCCACATTCTGAAATCAGATTTCTGATTTTCCTTCTCCGGAAATTCAGAAACTCCTAATAAATTCCAGAAAATTCCAAAAATCGTAAAATTTTGAGGATACACTCCTCATACCATATTCTATCACGGAAAAATAATTTTCTATGAAAATAGTTTCCATTTTTCAATCTTGATACAAAATTCAAAAGCTTTGAAATAGTTCAAAGTTAAGTCAATTTTGTATCACAATGTCCAATGATGAATGCTATCACTAGGAAAGCTTCATCAAGGTTTTTCAAATCAATTTTAAAATGCTTTTAAAACCATTTGAATTTAGGACCATAATCTTAGGGCTAGATGTACATGACTTGTACACAAGCTTTCCCTATGATCCTCCTTTCTTGAATTAGGCTCATCTAGGTACAAGACCTATGTACCTTGATCCTAACTCATGATCCTAATATCTCACACACATCTAAAGTGTATCAAACACATCCAAGTCAATTTTGATGTGAGATATGGGTTTAGGTCATCTTAGACTAAGTTCTCATGCATTTGCTAAACTACACTTTGATCTCAATATCAAAATGTGTTTTTATCCTTAAATCAAATTCATTGATTATTAATGCAAGAGATGATGACATGGCATAAATGATATCATAAATAGAAAACATGTGCCAAAGTCATGACGTCATGGCATAAAGTATGAAACTTGACTAGAGCATGACATATAGATAACCTAAGCATTATCATGACATTTCAAATGATAATAAAATAAATATGATGTCATGGCATGGCATATGGCAACCAATCATGGCAAGTTATCACAAATAAAATACCTAAATTCCCTATCTAAGTATCCTTAGCCTTAGCTAACTTAAAATCTAACCCTAGATTGCCCATATGTCCCTAAGAGAAAACCAAAATCCCAATTATGGTATTTCTCTAGGTTTTCTAAGATTGTGCCAAATAAGATTAAAATCGATATTTTTACAATATGGCACAATTTACTCTTCAAGGAGTAAATAATAATTCTATTTCATTTTCAAAGGTTATCAAAACCTTGAAAATGCTCCTTGAGTGTCAATTTCCTCAAAGTTGGGTTAACTACCCTCCTTATTGGAGTTGACACTCTCTAACCCATCTATGGGGTAGAGAAAATGCTCCTAGGAACCCAATACCTATTAGAGCTCATTGGGTTCACTAAATATTCACTAGGGATAACTTCCCTAGCAACCCTCCTAATGACCCTCTTAGGCTTTGAAGCCTTGGTCATTTGGGTCTCATCAAGGTCAACTATAGGGGTGACTCCCCTTGTAACCTTGGTAATGGTCTTCCTAGCCCTAGGTTTTGTTCCATAATCGAATGGAACATTGTGATAAGTGGGCTTGACCATTTGGGACTTAGGTTTGTGACCCAAACCCTTTTTGTCCTTGGACATTGGTTTTTGACCCTTAAACCCTAGAGATGACTTCTCCATGTTTTTAAGAGCCTTTTCTAAATTATCAAGTCTTGACCTCAAGACTTGATTTTCCCTCTCTAATACCTCAAGTTTTAATTTGTCATTTTCTCTTGAGATATTCCTAGGCATGTGTCTAGTCTTCTTGGGATTTCTACCTAGGTTTTCCTTAATTTTAGAAGCGTTAAACCTAGGGTTGGTATTTCTAGTGTTATCCTTACCTAGGCTAACATGTTTAGCACCTAAGCACATGTGTTGATTTCTAGTGTTAACATGCTCATCATTATTTGCAATAGCAATAAAACTACTAGCATGTTTCTTATTTGAATTGCAATAGTGTGCCTTAAAAGGTACCTTAGGGTTTGCCTTAGCTCCCCCTATCGATGTGCATCCCTTGTCCTTGTGAGGTTGCCTCCTCCTTGGACATTGACTCCGATAATGTCCCCTTCGCTTGCATTGAAAGCACACCACGTGCTTCTTGCCTTTGCGTGTTGGGACTCCGGCTCCCTTGACTTTTGGTGCCGGTGGAGTCTTCCTAACCCTCCTTGGACACTTACTCTTATAGTGCCCATGTTTCCTACACTCAAAACACATTATGTGTAATTTGCTTGAAATCACAGTGTTTGAGTTACCTAGGGTTGTGGATGGAGATGAGCTTTCTTCTTCAACCCTTCCGGAGGTGGAAACTTCCTCTTCTTGCTCCGAACTTGAGCAAGAGGAACTCTCCTCCTCTTCTTCCTTGGATGTTGAGTAGCCCTCAACTCCCAATTCGCTCCCTCCATGATGTGAGCTACTTGGCTCACTAGGCTCCTCTTCATGGCTTGAAGTGGAGCTCTCCTCATGGTACTTGGCCAAGTTATCCCACAATTCCTTGGCATTGTTGTATTTACCTATCTTACACAAAATATTAGTAGGTAATGAAAATTCAATTGTTTTAGTTACCTCATTGTTGATCGTGGATTGGTGGACTTGTTCCTTCGTCCACTTGTTCTTCTCTAGAGGCTTTCCTTCTTTATCCATTGGAGGAGAAAACCCTTCTTGTACACAAAACCAGTTCAACATATTAGTCCTAAGAAAATACATCATCCTTACCTTCCAATATGTGAAGTTGTCGTTGTAGAAGGGTGGAATCGTGATGTCTTCTCCGAATTGATCCATCTCTAGCTTTGCTCCCACGGGTGTTGATCCGACGAAGAGCGTCCTCGCTCTGATACCACTTGTTAGGATCCTTCGTACGGCTAGAGAGGGGGGTGTGAATAGCCGACCCCAAATTACTCGTTTCTTCCTACGATTAGGTTAGTGCAGCGGAAATACAAATAGAAACGAAAACAGGAGAAGAAATCAAACCTCAACGCAAGGATGTAACGAGGTTCGGAGATTAGGGCTCCTACTCCTCGGCGTGTCCGTAAGGTGGACGAGTCCAGTCAATCCGTCGGTGGATGAGTCCCCGGAGAACCGGCTAATACAATATACTCCTTGTGGGTGGAGAAACCTCGCCACAAACGTTTGCAACAGCAAACAAAAAGTACAAGTACAAAGAATAAGCAAGAAATACAATAAGAATACTCAAGCACTCTACCAATCTTGCTTTCTCGTCGAGTGATGAGACGCCTACAACAGCAGGAACCCAGCCGGAAGCTCACGCTAAGCTTTGGACGAGCTCAACAAAGCTCAAGCACAGCAAACAGGAAGGAGGAAGAAGAAGAAGAGGGAGGCTCGCAGCAGCAGCCCTCCATAACTGTAGAAAGCGGAGAAAATCGCAGAAGAAATAGGGCGTTGGATCGGCCTATGGACCGATCAGGCCCTATGGACGGTCCACGACCGATCCATTCCCTAACTTTGCTTCTGTTCCGTCTCTGATCGGTCCATGGACCGATCAGAAACTCTGATCGGTCAGCGAATCGATCAGAAGCTTCCCGATCGGTCCACCGATCGATCAGGAACCTCTGATCGGTCCGTAGACCGATCGCTTCTTCTCCGAATTTCTTTGCGCCTCGATCGTTGTCGATCGGCCGCGCATCGATCAGAAATCTGATCGGTCACGGGCCGATCGAATCGGCAGAGCTTCGTATCGATCGGTCACCGACCGATCGAGCAACAGTATCCCGGATCGGTCGGTGACCGATCCGAGCTTGGTTTTGCCCAAACCAAGTCCCAAGACTTCAAACCAATATCCGGTCAACCTTGACCTATTGGTACTTCATCCCTAGCATCCGGTCACCCTTGACTGCTACTACTCCACCCAGTGTCCGGTCAATCCTTCGACCTACTTGGACTTTCCAACACCGAAGTCCGATCATCCCCGATCCATCCGATTTCCTTGCCCGGCTTCACTCACGGGACTTTCACCGGCCTCACCAGGATTTCCACACCGCCTAACATCCCAGTTAGGACTTTCTCACTGCCCGGCTTCACTCACGGGACTTTCCCACCGCCTGGCTTCACTCACTGGACTTTCCACACCGCCTAACATCCCACTTAGGACTTTCTCATTCACCTAGCTTCACTCACTAGGATTTTCACCGCCTCACTTCATTTTATGGCCCGGCTTCACTCACCGGACTTTCACCTTCACCTAGCTTCACTCACTAGGATTTTCCCGTGCCTAACTCCTCTTGGACTTTCCCGTGCAAGTCTCCATACTTGGACTTTTCACGCCAAGCTCCCTGCTTGACTTTTCCGTGCCAAGTCTCCATACTTGGACTTTTCCAAGGCCAAGCTCCCTTTTCCGTGCCAAGTCTTTATACTTGGACTTTTCCCGAATCAGGTCAACCAGGTCAACCTTGACCTACGGTTGCACCAATAATCTCCCAAACATCTATTCTTGTCCCACATCAAGAATAGAACTCTCTCACGAGTGTCAAACATCAACATGCAACACAACTAGGTCAACCTTGACCTAAGGTTGCACCGACAATCTTCCCAAGTCAAACATCAAAATACAACTCGAGTCACGTCAACTCGAGTCGGGTCAACCAGGTCAACCTTGACCTAAGGTTGCACCAACAGAAGACGCCTTCCATAGAGGCGCGAAGGCGCCTTTAAGGTTTTAAGGTGCCTTCCTCCCGAAAGGTCAATCGATTGGGGTTGGATTTCTCGCGTGACGTGAAGCAGTTTGAATCGATAGGTTGATCGATTTAGGCAGGTTCCAGCAGAGCACAAAGGCGCTTTGAATCGATCAGCCGATCGATTCAAAACCTCCCCAATTGATTGGTCAATCGATTGGGATACAACCGTTGCGTAGGATGCAGGTTTTGGACGGCCGAGATCGCTGAGATCTGACATAACAATTAATTGGGAGGAGCCCCAATCGATTGGAAGCCCTAAAAGTGCACATATAAAAGGGATGAAGCGTTCAAACACTATAACTTTTCCTCTCCAGCTCACGCGATCTTCTCCGACACTCACCGGCAGTTCTTGGAAGCTCTTAGGAACAAGTGTTGTTGCACTTCCAAGGTTCAAGAGGCGTTATTCAACAACAAGGTCAAGCAAGAAGAGGTTCTACTTTGTATTGTTGTATTTTTCTTCTTGCATGTGTTGTATTTTGTTGTGTTGGTTTGTATAAGTATCGAGGAGTGTTTTTGATAGTGGAGAGTGCTCGTGTGTGTGGATCCTTGGATTAGTCACCTCAACTTGAGGTGGATACTAAGTAAATCCTTCATGTTAGCGTTGTAAGTGTGCTTTGTGTATTTCAACTGCATATCATCATCACGAAGCAAGACAACAAGCGCGACAAGCAATTCCCCCCCCCCCCCCCCTCTAGCTATAAATCGACCCTAACACTCGTGTCATCCTTTTCGCTAGCTGCATCTTCTACTTGACTTCTTATATATTTTTAAGCTCTTGCACACTTAGACATAAGGATTAAACACAACATGACCTAACTGAATCTGGTTGACCATATCAAAACTACCCGGGGTATTTACAGTTATAAGTGAACTGAGCTCTCACACCTCTAGACTCTTCCACCATTCGGCTAAGTTATAAGCGAGCAAAGTCTTCGTGCTAACTCTTAAAGATTCTTGACCTGTTCAGGTGAGTTATAAGTGAGTTGAGCTCTCACACCTCTTTCATCGTTCAGCCAAGTTATAAACGAGCGAGTTATAAGTGAGCAAAACTCTCGTGCTAAGTGTGAAAAACTCTGGACCTGTTCGAGTGAGTTATAAGTGAGATAAGCTCTCAAGTCTCCAGACTCTTGCGCTATTCAGCCAAGTTATAAGCAAGCAAAGCCCTCGCGCCTAAGTGTCAAAGACTCTTAATCCGTTCGGGCGAGTTATAAGTGAGCTAAGCTGTCATGCCTCTAGCCTCTTGCACTGTTCGATCAAGTTATAAGTGAGCAAAGCCCTCGTGCTAAGTGTCAAAGACTCTCGACCTGTTCGGACGAGTTATAAGTGAGTTGAGCTCTCACGCCTCTGGACTCTTGCGTCGTTTGGCCAAGTTATAAGCGAGCAAAGCCCTTGCGTCTAAGTGTCAAAGACTCTCGATCCGCTCAGATGAGTTATAAGTGAGCTGTTCTCTCACACCTCTAGACTCTTACACCGTTCGGTCAAGTTATAAGCGAGCAAAGCCCTCACGCTATGTGTCAAAAACTCTTGACCCGTTCAGGTGAGTTATAAGTAAACTGAACTCTCACGCTTCCAAACTCTTACGTTATTCAGCTAAGTTATAAGTGAGCAAAGACCTCGTGCTAAGTGTCAAAGACTCTCGCGCCATTCGGACGAGTTATAAGTGAGCTAAACTCTTACGCATCTAGACTCTTACACTGTTCGGCTAAGTTATAAGCAAGCAAAGCCCTCACGCTAAATGTCAAAAACTCTCGACCTGTTCAAGCGAGTTATAAGTGAGCTGAGCTCTTATACCTCCAGACACTTGCACTGTTCGGCCAAGTTATAAGTAAGCAAAGCCCTCATACTAAGTTTCAAAGACTCTCGTGTCATTCAGGTGAGTTATAAGTGAGCTGAGCTCTCACGCCTCCAGACTCTTGCATCGTTTGGCTAAGTTATATGTGAGCAAAACCCTTGTGCCTAAGTGTCAAAAACTTTCAACTCATTCGGGCGAGTTATAAGTGAGTTGAGCTCTCACACCTCGAGACTCTTGCACCATTCGGCTAAATTAAGTTATAAGTGAGAAAATCCCTCGCGCTTAATGGTTGGGAATTTGAACGATTTCTAAGAAATTATGATGACGTCAGTGGCAATTAAAAGATACTAAGTGAGGGTGGTCGATCGGGAGAATGATCAAAAAGTCAAAAAAAAAAAATGGCTAAGTGTTGTCCATGTTAGATCCAAGTGGTGTCTACCTTGGAGTTTGAATAGCGGAGCGGCGGCTCTAAACCCTAGTACGACCGGTTAAGTAAAAGTCATTTTCTTGATAGATGACAGGAGTAGTGAACATTATAGCCAAGCATCACATCAGAGATTTGTATATTCGCTTAAGGAAAAGTGTCAGAGATACTTTTTGACTTATCTTTTCTTAGGACGCTTAGAAAAATGTGTATACGCTTTGAACTACGTGCATAGATGCTACAGTGACACCATAAAAGGGGTTCTCATTTATAGACGGAGGTATGCGATATTTTGTGATTATACATGCTCTATTATTCACTACTGCTGTTATTTTTCTCTACTGAGTGTAGGATTGACTTGAGCGTCGGAGGGTCAACACCGAGAACTTCTTCCCGACTCGACACTAATGCTCCTGGTTTTGCAAGACAGCGAGGAGTCTACTTCCAGTCAATAGCAAAGCCACGTTCCCAGCCCGCCATCTTCTTCGCTTTCGAACAGGATCAATATCATTGGGTTTCTCATTGTTAAGCCTATCCCCATGTAGGTTCTATTGGAACTAAGCAGGTGGTTTATAGCATTTCTATCGTAATGTCTGGCAATGGTCCTTCATTCTAGTAGTTCATGTCTAGTCTCAACTTACCTAGTCTTCCTACTCAGTCATCATAGTCAGGGTTTTCTCTCGGTTAGTTCTTCATGGTAGACGCAATGCCCGAATTGCTCTTCTTATAAAGCATGTTCCCCTTCTTGACTAATAATTGTCTCTTACATTCAAGGTGTAGATGAATTAAATATGCGTCGAATTACTCTTCTTATAAAACATATTTCCCTTCTTGACTAATTGTCTCTTACATTCAGGGTACATTTGGTTCAAGTTATCATGTATAACCTTGGCCAGGTAATCACATAACCAACGTTATGGGGAATAAAACATAATCAAATATTGTTTGATTCAACCTAGTTAATGCAACAAAGACTTATCTGTTTGAAGGTTTTAATGAATAACTTTGTAAAAACCACCCTTCTTACTACTACTACTACTCTCTAAGAGTGACCGTTACTTATCTACTAACTCTACTTAACCGGTATAATTAAGAACGAGAAATCCCTACCGAAAAATTTCGGCAGAGTCTCCCCTGTACCGGTGACCAACCACAGGCGGCTGGAACATATAATCACACGACCACGCAGTATAATAACTCAAATAAAAAGAAGGAACTACTCTAACAATAGCAAACAACTATATCACTCCAACAATAGGACCCAACTACAAGTGCGGAATGAACTTAATTACAATCTCAACTCATAATAACATTTAAAGAGAACTAGAACATAAACTGAAACTCTAAACAGGTAAATCCTGAACATTTGCTAGCAAACTCTGGATCTCTCCATAGTCCAGTCATCACACACCTTCATCACCACCACCTTGTCGCCTTCCTTGCTAAATCTTTTCCTTTCCTTTATCTGCAGTAGGAGGAAGTGCAGTCTATAAGCATAAAGCTTAGTGAGCGCTATCTACTCACAAAAACTCGATATGCATGTATATAAATAAAAACATGCTAAAACTGAATGCTAACATGTAAAGCTACTCATGCTCATAAATAGCAAAGGAATCATGCTAACTGAAATATTGAACATGTATAGTTAATCATGCTCATAAGAATGAAACTATAAAAGAAGCATACTAAACATGTAAAGCTACTAAACATGTAAAGCTAAACATGTAAAGCTACTAAACATGTAAACTACTAAACATGTAAAACTACTAAACATGTAAAGCTAAACATGCTGAATAATCTAGTAGCAAGGAAACAATTGAAACTACTACTGCATGCTTACTAAGAACAGCAAGTAAGTATAACTAACTGAAATACTAACATGTGAAGCTAGTCATGCTCATAAATAGCAGTAGAAAGTCTCAATGGCATGCTAATATAAAAGAACTAACTTGCTGAATTTTTAGAGATAGAAATGACTATCTTGCTGAAATAAAACTAAGACAGTTAACTTGCTGAAATTGAAACAAAAGAACTATCTTGCTGATTTCTGAACTTAAATTAAGTTTATTTCTTTTGTTCTAAAAGCTTATATATATATGTATATATATATACTTCAAAATAGATAATAAACTTCTTTTGGGCCCGGCATTGTACCACTTTGCGCGCATTCTTAGTAAGAATCGAGGTAGCTAATCCCGAAACTACTAAGATACTTCTAGGTCATGTGCCTAGGGGCAACTTGGAGCCCATCCCTTCTAGGCCATGTGCCTAGGGGCAACTTGGAGCCCATCCCTTGGATCTTGTGTCCGGTACATGCCATTTAAAAGTAAAATACTTTTTATCTTTAAATACTTCTTATAATAAAATGCCTTGGCATTTAATAAGCACCTTGTGTGCCAAAATCCCTAAAGTCTTGAATTCAGGATTTTACTTAAGGCCTTAGCCTTTTCCCTTTCTTTTCTTTATCTTCCTTTTACTTGTTAATACTTCTAGAAGTATTTAATAGGATCCTTATTTTTCCATTAGAATACATGGCTGTTCATGCTTGTTAAAATAGCAAATGGAAATAACTTTGAGCTTACTAATCATGCTATAAAATAGAGCTAAAGAAAGCAACTTTAAGCTTACTAATCATGCTATAAAATAGAGCAAAGAAAGCAACTTTAAGCTTACTAATCATGCTGTAAAAATAGAGCAAAGAAAAGCAACTTGAGCTTACTAATCATACTGTAAAAATAGAGCAAAGAAAAGCAACTTGAGCTTACTAATCATGCTATAAAATAGAGCAAAGAAAGCAACTTTAAGCTTACTAATCATGCTGTAAAAATAGAGCAAAGAAAAGCAACTTGAGCTTACTAATCATGCTGTAAAAATAGAGCAAAAGAAAGCAACTTTAAACTTACCAATCATGCTATAAAAATAGAACAAAGAAAGCAACTTGGACTTTCTAAACATGCTGTGATAAGAGCAAAAGAAAGCTAATTTGATCTTTCTAAACATGCTGTGATAAGAGCAAAAGAAAGTAACTTTAAGCTTACTAATCATGCTATAAAATAGAGCCAAGAAAGCAACTTTAAGCTTACTAATCATGCTATAAAATAGAGCAAAGAAAGCAACTTGAGCTTACTAATCATGCTGTAAAAATAGAGCAAAGAAAAGCAACTTGAGCTTACTAATCATGCTGTAAAAATAGGGCAAAAGAATGCAACTTTACACTTTCTATCATGCTGTAAAAACATGGCAAAGGAATCCCTTTTTGCTGGAATTTATGGCAGCAACTAGACTTACATGGGTACCACATTTAAGAACCAAAGGCACGCTTAAAAGACAACTATAGGCTGAAATCAGGGCTGTCCGGTTTACCAAGAATTCAAAACAGAAATTCCATGCAAGAGATGCTCTAATCTACCCGGTATAAAGAGCTTCAATTCTGTAATAGCATAAATTTAAACTAACAGCATGAACCAATATCATAATCAAGGAACTAATGGCACCAACAGGGAGTGCTATATTTCCCAAACCGAACACCTCTAAGCCTTGAAAACTCTTGGCAGTTCTAATCACAAGAACACCTAAACCAAAATCCTTAAACGAATGAACAAAGAGTTGTTCACAGAACACCTCTATGCATTCAATTCTTAAAGTAAGCTACTGCCATATTAAAAAGAAGTAAGCGAATCTCATATAGAATTCTCTAAGCATGCTATAGAATGCTACGGCAGAAATAACACGAAGAAAAACAAATCTCGGAAGCAAGGAAGAAACCCTAGCATGTATTTCTACTCGGCACTGTGAAATCCGGAAGCAAGGAAAGAAAATCGAAGCTCGGAGCAACTCCTACTGCAGGTGAGAAGCAACTCACCTCGCTGTTCTTGAACTTACAACCGGAGGAAGATCTAGGGTTCGGATGAGCCCCTAACCGAAGGAGGAAGAAGGTTCTAGGGTTTGGAAACTTGCAACTCTCGGCCTCTTCTTGTGCCCGCGCGCTCTCCTTGCCCAGAGAAGCTCGGACTGGTGAAGAATCCGCGGAGGAGGAAACTCGTCGGCCGCCGGAGTCGCCTAGGTGCGTGCTGCGATTTTCGCCGAGAAGGGTTGGCGCCGTCGCGAGTGAGGAGGAAAGGTTCGGTGAGAAACTTTTAGGGTTCGGGAAAACTTAAACCCCTTTCTTATAACTAAGATTTTTATTAGTTACCATACCTTAAATATATTTATTCTCATATTTAGTTAACAAAACAAGCTTAGCTCGATTGGTCGGGCCGGTTGTGCTTGGGTCAGTCCGACCCGAGGTCGTGGGTTCGAATCTCACCTTCAACATTTTTTTTTTAAAACTTCTTTCTTTTTGTAACCCTACTAAACGACCTCCAAAAATTACGTAAAAATACTCTAAAAATTCCTAAAAATCTCTAGAATATTTTAAAAGTATCTCCAAATATTTTTATGGACTTTTAGAACTTGAAATAGGGAAAATTGGGTCGTTACAATTCCCCATACCTTATAAAAAGTTCGTCCTCGAACTTAGAACAATTCTGGATACTTCTGTCTCATACCGTTCTCACATTTCCAAGTGACTTCCTCGTGCTTCTGGTTCTGCCAGATGACCTTCACTAGTGGCACTTCTTTGTTTCTTAGTCTCTTGACTTCTCTGTCCACTATCTGTATAGGTCTGCTCTCATAACTAAGATCCTCTTGGATCTGCACTGACTGAGGCTGGATCACTTGGCTCGGGTCGTGGAGACACTTCTTTAGCATGGAGACACGAAATACATTGTGTACTGCTGACATGTCTTGTGGTAAATCCAGCTTGTAAGCTACTTTCCCAACCCTCTCTATGATCAGGTAAGGTCCTACATAACGAGGACTTAATTTGCCCCTCTTGCCAAATCTCATCACTCCCTTCATAGGAGCGACCTTGAGAAAAACTGAATCCCCTACTTGGAATTCAAGTGGCCTACGGTGTGTGTCAGCATAACTCTTCTGTCTACTCTGGGCAGTCTCAATTCTCTGTCTGATCTTCTGAATAGCCTGAGTAGTTTCATCTATCAGCTCTGTCTGAATGCCCAGCTCTACTTCCATTTCTTTTCTTTCACTTGCTTCCTGCTAGCAGATGGGTGATCTGCACTTCCTACCATATAACGCCTCATAAGGTGTCATCTTGATGGTGGCCTGATAACTATTGTTGTAGACAAACTCAGCTAAGCATAGATACTTGCACCAACTCCCCTTGAAATCTAGTGCACAAGCTCTGAGCATATCTTCTAGAATTTGATTTACTCACTCTGTCTGTCCATCAGTCTTAGGATGGAAGGCTGTGCAGAACTTGAGTTTGGTGCCTAGTGCGTTCTGAACACACTCCCAGAAGTGTGAGGTGAAGCGTCCATCTCTATCAGAAACAATAGATTTAGGAACTCCGTGAAGTCTGATCACCTCTTTAACATGCAGCTGTGCCAACTGCTCTATAGAGTGGGACACCTTGATGGCTAGAAAATGAGCAGACTTGGTCAATCTGTCCATTACTACCCATATTGCGTCATATCCATTTGTAGTTCTTGGAAGACCTGTTATGAAGTCCATGGATATATCTTCCCACCTCCACTCCGGTATTGAGAGAGGTTATAGCATCCCTCCCGGTCTCTGGTGTTCTGCTTTGACTCTCTGGCATGTCAGGCAGGTACTGACATATTTAGCTACATCTCTTTTGAGTCCAGACCACCAGAACCTCTGTTTCACGTCTTGGTACATCTTGGTAGAACCAGGATGCATGGAGTACGGTGTACTGTGAGCTTCTTTTAAGATTTTCTTTCTCAGCTCTTCATCATTGGGAACACAAAGGCGACTCCCCTAATAAAGAATTCCACTGTCTGATACTCAAAATTCGAAATTTTCTTCTTCCTGTATCCCTTGCTTGATCTTTTGAATATCTGGATCTTCACTTTGCTTTCTCTGTATATCCTCAAGCAGGGTTGACTCTAGAGTCAATGCAGAGAGTTGCCCATAAATAATTTCGACTCCAAAGTCTGACAACTCTTTCTGCAGTGGCAGGGCTAATAATGACAGAGACATCAGGGATGCACTGGACTTTCTGCTTAGTGCATCTGCCACTTTGTTAGCTTTACCTGGGTGTATTACATCCTTCCGCTTTCAACTGATGGTTCTCAAAACGCAGGTATATTTTAGGGAACACTGTTGCCCTCTTTAGCTGATCAAATAGATCATCTATTCTGGAAAGAGGGTACTAGTCCTTAACTGTTACTTTGCTCAGCACTCTAAAATCTATGCACATTAGCATAGATCCGTCTTTCTTCTTGACAATCAACACAGGAGCTCCCCAAGGTGAGTGACTAGGGCGGATGAAACCCTTGTCAAGTAGCTCCTGAAATTGTTCTTGTAACTCTTTTAGCTCTGCTAGAGAAATTTGGTACAGAGCTTTTGAAATTGGCTCCACTTCTCTGTTGGGAGGTAATCCAGGTAGCTCTTCTAGAAATACCTCTGGATATTCACAGACTACCCGAACGTTTTCCTGCTTGGGTCTTTCTTGTTATCTTTGTCCTTCCAGTTCTGATTACTTGACTGGGGTCTCTGTTTCCCCACTGTCTTGTCTTCTATCTTGACTGGCTTGTGTTGCGTTCATTGTGCTTTGATGTTGTTCAGATAGTGCTCTCTCTAATACCCTGCTGACTAGCTCTTCACCAATCTATGGTCGGTGAGTTTCACTACTCACATTAGGTGCTATTTCTGGTCTCAGCATTTGGAGCATCAGTCTGACTCGTTCTTTCTCTGTACTTACTAACTCTAGGCAAAGACGAGCTAGCCTATCGAATCTTTTGATCGCCTCTTTTACCGGTAGGTCACCTGGTCTAAATTCTATAAACTCCTCATAATGTTTATTGGTGATCCGTTGACGGAAAATTCTTCGTAAAACTCTATCTCGAAGTCAACCCAACTCATCTGGTTGACTGCTCTCTTACTCTTAACTCGCTCCCACTACATACGAGCATCTCCAGATAGGCAGAAAGAGGCACACTTAATGGTATCAACCTTCTCGACTTCTGGTTAGTCAAGAAGTTCCATTGTGCTCTCAGATGTCTTGAACCAAGCCTGGGCATCCCAGGGCTCAGTCGTGCCTGAGAAGCTTTCTGGTTTCAGCTTCAGCCACTGGATGAGGTATGCTTCTTGTCTTCTAGGTGTTGTGGCGACTTCCAGGGCAACTGATGGGACTTCAATCACGACTGGGGTCTCCACATTAATGGTTGGGGAAGTGGGAGGAGCTGGCTTCTGATTGGCCATTAGATTGGCAATCACTTGCTGCTACTCGCTGTTGAAGTTGAGTAACAACTTCAGAGAGAATAGGCCCAGGGGTTCTGGGCTCTTCGTTCTCCTGATCTTGGTTCTCAGTACGAACGGTACGGGGATGTTCTCTTCTTACCATCTAATTATGCAAAGAAAGAGACTTGCTATCTTCTCTATCTTTTCTAACTTCTCTATCCTTTCTAAACAAACATATGTATGAATCAAGAAAGGAGAAACAGAAACTTCTATCTTACTTAAGCACTTATAAGCAATCACTCTATACTGCAAATAATAATAAAGGAAAGCAATAAAGAAAGAATTTAAATACTTTCTTACTTGAAGACGGCATGGCTGATGCTGATGTGTGTGTGATGCTGGAGAATGGGAACTGCTCTGATACCAACTGTAAAAACCACCCTTCTTACTACTACTACTACTCTCTAAGAGTGACCGTTACTTATCTACTAACTCTACTTAACCGGTATAATTAAGAACGAGAAATCCCTACCGAAAAATTTCGGCAGAGTCTCCCCTGTACCGGTGACCAAATCAACAATACAAACAGTGTATACTCAGCCACAGGCGGCTGGAACATATAATCACACGACCACGCAGTATAATAACTCAAATAAAAAGAAGGAACTACTCTAACAATAGCAAACAACTATATCACTCCAACAATAGGACCCAACTACAAGTGCGGAATGAACTTAATTACAATCTCAACTCATAATAACATTTAAAGAGAACTAGAACATAAACTGAAACTCTAAACAGGTAAATCCTGAACATTTGCTAGCAAACTCTGGATCTCTCCATAGTCCATCCATCACACACCTTCATCACCACCACCTTGTCGCCTTCCTTGCTAAATCTTTTCCTTTCCTTTATCTGCAGTAGGAGGAAGTGCAGTCTATAAGCATAAAGCTTAGTGAGCGCTATCTACTCACAAAAACTCGATATGCATGTATATAAATAAAAACATGCTAAAACTGAATGCTAACATGTAAAGCTACTCATGCTCATAAATAGCAAAGGAATCATGCTAACTGAAATACTGAACATGTATAGTTAATCATGCTCATAAGAATGAAACTATAAAAGAAGCATACTAAACATGTAAAGCTACTAACATGTAAAGCTAAACATGTAAAGCTACTAAACATGTAAACTACTAAACATGTAAAACTACTAAACATGTAAAGCTAAACATGCTGAATAATCTAGTAGCAAGGAAACAATTGAAACTACTACTGCATGCTTACTAAGAACAGCAAGTAAGTATAACTAACTGAAATACTAACATGTGAAGCTAGTCATGCTCATAAATAGCAGTAGAAAGTCTCAATGGCATGCTAATATAAAAGAACTAACTTGCTGAATTTTTAGAGATAGAAATGACTATCTTGCTGAAATAAAACTAAGACAGTTAACTTGCTGAAATTGAAACAAAAGAACTATCTTGCTGATTTCTGAACTTAAATTAAGTTTATTTCTTTTGTTCTAAAAGCTTATATATATATGTATATATATATACTTCAAAATAGATAATAAACTTCTTTTGGGCCCGGCATTGTACCACTTTGCGCGCATTCTTAGTAAGAATCGAGGTAGCTAATCCCGAAACTACTAAGATACTTCTAGGTCATGTGCCTAGGGGCAACTTGGAGCCCATCCCTTCTAGGCCATGTGCCTAGGGGCAACTTGGAGCCCATCCCTTGGATCTTGTGTCCGGTACATGCCATTTAAAAGTAAAATACTTTTTATCTTTAAATACTTCTTATAATAAAATGCCTTGGCATTTAATAAGCACCTTGTGTGCCAAAATCCCTAAAGTCTTGAATTCAGGATTTTACTTAAGGCCTTAGCCTTTTCCCTTTCTTTTCTTTATCTTCCTTTTACTTGTTAATACTTCTAGAAGTATTTAATAGGATCCTTATTTTTCCATTAGAATACATGGCTGTTCATGCTTGTTAAAATAGCAAATGGAAATAACTTTGAGCTTACTAATCATGCTATAAAATAGAGCTAAAGAAAGCAACTTTAAGCTTACTAATCATGCTATAAAATAGAGCAAAGAAAGCAACTTTAAGCTTACTAATCATGCTGTAAAAATAGAGCAAAGAAAAGCAACTTGAGCTTACTAATCATACTGTAAAAATAGAGCAAAGAAAAGCAACTTGAGCTTACTAATCATGCTATAAAATAGAGCAAAGAAAGCAACTTTAAGCTTACTAATCATGCTGTAAAAATAGAGCAAAGAAAAGCAACTTGAGCTTACTAATCATGCTGTAAAAATAGAGCAAAAGAAAGCAACTTTAAACTTACCAATCATGCTATAAAAATAGAACAAAGAAAGCAACTTGGACTTTCTAAACATGCTGTGATAAGAGCAAAAGAAAGCTAATTTGATCTTTCTAAACATGCTGTGATAAGAGCAAAAGAAAGTAACTTTAAGCTTACTAATCATGCTATAAAATAGAGCCAAGAAAGCAACTTTAAGCTTACTAATCATGCTATAAAATAGAGCAAAGAAAGCAACTTGAGCTTACTAATCATGCTGTAAAAATAGAGCAAAGAAAAGCAACTTGAGCTTACTAATCATGCTGTAAAAATAGGGCAAAAGAATGCAACTTTACACTTTCTATCATGCTGTAAAAACATGGCAAAGGAATCCCTTTTTGCTGGAATTTATGGCAGCAACTAGACTTACATGGGTACCACATTTAAGAACCAAAGGCACGCTTAAAAGACAACTATAGGCTGAAATCAGGGCTGTCCGGTTTAACAAGAATTCAAAACAGAAATTCCATGCAAGAGATGCTCTAATCTACCCGGTATAAAGAGCTTCAATTCTGTAATAGCATAAATTTAAACTAACAGCATGAACCAATATCATAATCAAGGAACTAATGGCACCAACAGGGAGTGCTATATTTCCCAAACCGAACACCTCTAAGCCTTGAAAACTCTTGGCAGTTCTAATCACAAGAACACCTAAACCAAAATCCTTAAACGAATGAACAAAGAGTTGTTCACAGAACACCTCTATGCATTCAATTCTTAAAGTAAGCTACTGCCACATTAAAAAGAAGTAAGCGAATCTCATATAGAATTCTCTAAGCATGCTATAGAATGCTACGGCAGAAATAACACGAAGAAAAACAAATCTCGGAAGCAAGGAAGAAACCCTAGCATGTATTTCTACTCGGCACTGTGAAATCCGGAAGCAAGGAAAGAAAATCGAAGCTCGGAGCAACTCCTACTGCAGGTGAGAAGCAACTCACCTCGCTGTTCTTGAACTTACAACCGGAGGAAGATCTAGGGTTCGGATGAGCCCCTAACCGAAGGAGGAAGAAGGTTCTAGGGTTTGGAAACTTGCAACTCTCGGCCTCTTCTTGTGCCCGCGCGCTCTCCTTGCCCAGAGAAGCTCGGACTGGTGAAGAATCCGCGGAGGAGGAAACTCGTCGGCCGCCGGAGTCGCCTAGGTGCGTGCTGCGATTTTCGCCGAGAAGGGTTGGCGCCGTCGCGAGTGAGGAGGAAAGGTTCGGTGAGAAACTTTTAGGGTTCGGGAAAACTTAAACCCCTTTCTTATAACTAAGATTTTTATTAGTTACCATACCTTAAATATATTTATTCTCATATTTAGTTAACAAAACAAGCTTAGCTCGATTGGTCGGGCCGGTTGTGCTTGGGTCAGTCCGACCCGAGGTCGTGGGTTCGAATCTCACCTTCAACATTTTTTTTTTAAAACTTCTTTCTTTTTGTAACCCTACTAAACGACCTCCAAAAATTACGTAAAAATACTCTAAAAATTCCTAAAAATCTCTAGAATATTTTAAAAGTATCTCCAAATATTTTTATGGACTTTTAGAACTTGAAATAGGGAAAATTGGGTCGTTACAAACTTAGTTTAATATTTTACTATATTACCCTCAGTTACAAAATCAACTATACATAATAATAATAATATTATTATTATTATTATTATTATTATTATTTAAACTCTATGTTTTTTTATTTTTTCACATTTCTTTCTTTATTTTTATGTATTTTTTTATTTTTTTGTTTTTTGATGTTTTTTATTTTTTTCATTTTTCTTATTTTTAAAGTTTTTAAACTTTTTTATAATTTTTAATTTTTTATGTTGTTTTTAATTTTTTTTAAGTCTTTTTGTTTTCTAAACTTTTTTATTTTTTTTACATTTTTCTATTTTTTTAAAAAAATTTATGTTTTTTTAACTTTTTTATTATTTTGTATTTTTTATTTTTTACGTTTTTTCTATTTTCTATTTTTTATGTTTTTCCTTTTTTTATTTTTTTTAATGTGTTTTATTTTTATGTTTTTTACAATTTTTTTATTTTATTATTTTTTATGATTTTTTATTTTTTAGGTTTTTTTAATTTTTTATTTTATTTTTTATATTTTTATTTTTCCCTTACGTTTTTTTTTTTGTCACATTTTTCTCTTATCCGAGGATATTTTGGGTAAAAAAAATCATTAACTCCGGAATCAAGAAAACCCTCAGTTTTCTTAGGTTTTCCGATTCCTAGTTGCATGTTCATTTTGCTGACGTATCGAGTATGGAACATTACTCGGGAATCATCGATTACCTAAACCAAACAGGATTTTTGTTGATAACCTTGGATGGATAACTAAGATTATCAAGAATAATCCTCAACTAAACGCACCCTCAAGATGTAGATGAATTGAATATGCGTATTTTCTATACCATTACCGGTTCCAATGCTAAGGTTGGATGATGTTTGTTTCATTCTCCATCTTTGTTAGGAGTTTGGCCAACCTCGAGATGGCTTGCTCTCCCTCAAGTAGACAGTTGCAGACCATGTACTCGCTTAAACTTGGAGGCATTCTCTTTAATTGGTGCGGTGTTGCATCGTTTTCAAGTCCCCAACTATAGATGGCTAGATGAGTTTGTTTATAATTGTGGAGATTCAAATGCACAAGAATTGTTTTATATCTTGCGACTGAAGCAGGCTCTTCGCCGCCAACCATGCCAGTCGAGTTCTTATAGTCTTCAAAGGAGAAAAAAGTTCCAAGTACATTGAACCCAAAACAAAACAAAACAAAGAAGATACTAAATTTGCATGCAACCCCCATTAACAAACACAAGTTTGTATGCACTCTCCATTGGAAAAAATCTTTCTTTTCACTCCCTAGTCTAATATACTTACCTAATTGCCCTTGATATTTTAAGTATAAAAAGTCTAAAAATAAGTATAAATCCTCTTAAATTCAGTACAATTAAACTAGAATCTAGTATATTTTCTATCAAATTGAGTACAATTCTTTTTTCACCTCAATTGGATGAAAAATATACTAGATTTTCTTTAAATGATACTCAATTAGATGTAAAATATACTAGATTTTCTTTAAATGATACTCAATTGGATGAAAAATATACTATATTTTTTTTCAAATGGTACTGAATTTAGGAAGAATTATATTAAATAAGAAAAAAGTCGTACTCAATTTAATAGAAAATATACTCGATTCTAGTTTAAAATACTGAATTTAATAGGAATTATACTCATTTTTAGACTATTTATACCTAAAATATATGAAGGACAATTTTAATTAAAAATATACTCGAATATACTAGATTTTCTTTAAATGATATTCAATTGGATAGAAAATATACTAAATTTTCTTTAAATTATACTCATTTTTGGACCTTTTGTACCAAAAAAATTTAAGGGCAATTAGGTCACAATATGTGCATGAGGAAGTTGAAGCAAATAAAACTTTACATGCAGGGAGTGGAAACAAAGTTTTTTATGAGTGGAGATTACATGCAAAATTCAAGTTTTGATTGGGGATTTTTCTCTACTTTACTCCATGATCAATACATCTGACAAGATTGCGTTGAAAAATTGTCAGGCAAGATCAATATGTTTGACAGAACCACACTTCTAAGCAATCCAAATAAATAGGGTGAAAAGTCCAACCAACAGATCAAAGAAAGTAAATTGAAATGACAAACTATTCTGAAAAGAATATTAGCTGAAAAATTATATTACTCCCAGTGTATGATATCTTGGATGAAGGAGCTGATAAGTATACGACAGACCTTATGTTCCAACGATTTAAGACAGATTACAAGAATTTCATCAGATAAAATATATACCCTTCCGAAGAGAATCGTCTGGTAAATATGCACATATATGAACACAGTGCATCGAACACAATATTTGAAATAAATAAATAAATAAATAGTAGTTCATGCATTGGCTCCTCTGAACTTTCTTAATTTGAAGGTGCACCTTCCCTTTCCATTCAACCATCTTCTACCTCTGAACTTGCTGAAGAACCATCCTCCGATGTGATGGTTGATATGATACTTGTGGCAAAACTCTCACCTTCTCCATCAGATGCTGAGATGCCATCGTCTGGAAACATTTCAGATGGAGCTTTGTGAGAGGATGAATCGTCGGCAAGAGATTCCAGCTCGTCCGAGTTCTCCAGCGGTTGAATCAAGCTCCAATACATGATGGCAGCTGTGAGGACGAGGGTCATCTTTGGATTTACCTAGAGAACCAAAGATGCGCCATGTTAGAGAATACAAGTTAAACGACTTAAACAAAAAAGATCTTAGCTATATTACCTCTATGATATCTTCAGGCAATAAAAAGATGGAGCATCCAAGCTTTCTTGCAACACTTATTATGTATGTAGCATTCAGCCGCTTCTCATCATCTGCCAACAAATGATACAAGAGAAGCAAAAGTGTTTCACTTGTCTATATCTCAGAAAAGGAATAATTGTTAAAAGGAACAATATGAACGCAAACACACAATTGCATACCAGTTTCACCCTTCTTAACAAGATTCCAGTTGACAACCCGCGGCTCCACAGAGCTTAAAAGTTCCAGGAAAAACATGCCATTTGCAAGGCTGGGATCCTGCAAGACTCAGGGAAAAGCAAGCTAAGAGAACTTATGATGAAAACATTAGGGTATAATGTTCTACGATTTGAAGAATATGTTAAACCTTGAAACTCTGCATTTGAGAACGTCTTCCAGCGCTCTTCAGTTTAGTGTTTGCCCATTTCAGGATATCGGCGTCTTTGATTTCTCTTCCTTGAGATTGAGTTCTCAAGTTCTTGAGTAGTTGCAATATATCAAATCTCATCAACTGCCACATAAAGGCTATAACAAAAGGAATAATGAAGAAAAATCAGGTTCATGAGCAAATAATTCTAGTAACATCACGCTGATGCCAAAAAGCTAATCCCCTCTACCAATGGTATGCAATAGGTGTTCAAACATATAACTTGATGGGTACATTTATATCTAAAATCCTAAACTCCCTCCAAGAACTAGACGTGGGATTAAAATTCCTATATAAGTTTCCGATAAGCTCCAATTGCTCTCTTCTTCTTACTCCTTAGTGTCTTGACAACTTTTTGGAAAGACATTTTATGGGGAAGGTGACATATAACTGTGTAATCTTATCCAACACAATAACTCTGATAATGTCAAGCCTATAAAGTGGTGATAAAATTGCAACAAAGAATGAGTGAAGATTTGTAGGGTTTAGTTTCCCAACAAGATTTTGGATCATTAGTCGTGAGGGGCACTCTGAAAGAATTCACACTGCATGTCTTTTGTATAAAGATATGATATTTTTCTTCAGTGTATAAAATCAGTAAATTAAGCAGATGAACTGTCATGCTGAAGCATATCAAATGAAGCAAAACAAGAATGAATGACTCAGTAACATTTGTTCTAGAGCTTCTGCTCAACACTAGAATTATGACTCTATTGACCCCTACAAGAAGAAAGTTGGCATGAAATGACTGCAATGATAAAAATGCAAAAATACAACAAAAATCAGGAAACCATAATGGTCAGCAAGCTTCAAAGAACAGATTGCCAAAAATAATTAAAACTTAAAATTACAATGTTAACATGATTTGATTTCATCAGAAGACGGATCTCCAGTAGAGACTTCAATAACCAAGTTAGAAAGCGTATATTTCTTTGGACTAAGCTAACATGTAAAAGTTCATACGGAAGCCAAAAAGAAGAGGCGAGACTTGTCCTGTAGCAGATTTAGATTGAAACTGAATTGAAGATAATGTCATCAAACTGTCTCATCAAAAGAAACCTACTCACCTAGAATTAGTTTTTTATTTCCTTGAACAAAGTCATTGCCCTCGACATTTACGAGGGAAAATCTCAGTTGTTCACCAATCTGAATTACTTGATTGCAATTTTCCACTTTTCTAAAAGGCATCTTGATGGGTGGCTTTGTTGCTTGCTTCCAGTTCACTGACCCAGAATAGATCCTGTCAAGAACTTCCAGAAGAACCCACCTGGAGAACCAGAATTTAGTAAAGAACACCACTGAAATGAAATGTCATTTAACATAAAGTTAGATGCTTGCCCATTTCTAACATCTTCAAAAACATTGTTAACGAAAGTAGGTATTCCAAGACTATTGATCCACAGCCTGAAAACTCTTTCTTCTCTACACACTTGCACATCATCCGGCATCATTTCAGCGAATGAAATGTTCTTGCTGTCTATTGACAGACCATTCCTGCATGGGACAATCACAGGATTATTACCTCAGGTAATGCAGGTAGTTAGTGACTAAGAGAAATTTATAAAGCAAAGGAAGCATGCAAGTTAATCAAGGGAAATCATTAAATGAAATCATAAGGATCCACCATTTTTTTTATTTTTGAAACCATACTTATGGTGTGCATCTTACTCATGGCTAGACAGTAAGAAATTCAAGTTAAAAGCTTAGCACATCCTGTCAAATTTTAGCAGCTTCCTTAGTGACATAGACTCGCTAATTAATACGGTTTCATGGTTATATTATCTGAGAAACCAAATCTTCCTTAAAATAAAATAGGAGATTAAATTTCCAGAAAGGTTGAGTTTTCAAGTTAAAAGAACTGCAGGCAAAAAACCAAGATAACTTATTTATAAATTCATACCTAAAATGAAATATCTGTGCAACAAATCCAAGATTGAGATTAGAGATGCCTTCCAGAATATCCTCAAATGTCAAGTATCTTTTGCAGCCAATTTTGTCAGCATGCTCTAGCACCATTTTAGCCCTTTCTTCTGGATCTTTGACATCTAGTGTTGCAGGATTACAATGCTCAGGTGCCAGGACATTAAGCAGATATACGTAAGCCACTGCATCCTAGTAATGATTCCAAATGCAAGTTCAGTTACTGCACATTTCACTTTACAATATTTAGTAATCAACTTGAATTCTTCTCAGACACAATGAATTTTGCATCAAGAAAAGGTATATTTGGACTGAACTTTCTCAAAATTGCAGTTTAAGTATTCCATAGACGTCCATGTTTATTTGATAAAATAACTCATAATTTACCCTCATAACAAAATTGGCAGGAAGGTAGCTTGAATTGCAAGTTAACTGGTATTACTGAACTTTTTAACAAGTTCTGCTTTTGTCCCTGATAGGAGCTGTGCAAAATCATCCATGCAATTACACATGGTATATATAGGTGTATATATAGGAATAAATTAGCTTCAAACTATAACAACTCTGGAAGGACACTACCTCAACAATGACTGCATTCTCCTTCAGAAAATATGCAATGTGTTAGCTATTAAGTAAGCAGCATATGCAGAAGACTATTGGGAGGGGCATCCAGAGAAGTTGAATTTGTTTAATTAGGGTGCAAGCAGAGAGGAACTATTGGCAATGCAGGAATTAAAATGGAAGATGGTTATGTCCTAGTTGAGGTTGAATGTTTTGGCTTGGAGTTGATATAAATCAGCTGGCAAAGTGGCAGATGAATACCATTTTGTTGCCTTACTGTGGGTAAAAGGTAAAGTTTTATTATGCAAAACCTACCCTCATAAGAAACATTCAAGATAAGCATTGTTTTGAATTACAGTTGAATTTGTTTATGCATCAGCAGTATGGTAGACAATGCATTCGGTTCAAGGAACAATAGAAATCTGAAATATCTGAGATGTGAGAATTACTTTTAATAGGCTGCAAGCAGAAAACAAAAACACAGCTAGGATAGAATAGTGAATGCCAATCTCATTATATCAATACAGCATGAACACTTCACTTTAAAGTAGGAACATGAACTCAGGACTTTATCTGCTATTTTATCTACCAAGCATAATACCTTCAGATCCGAAGAAAAATTTGTTATAGTTTTTGTGTATCCTCCTCGCTTGAGGTGAAAATTCATCCATTTAAGCAGCATCTTTTCTGGTGATAAATTTAAGAGCTCCTCCACATCCTGTATCAAACGAAGATATCAATAAAGCAATGTTACCCTTTGCAATAAATCAGCAAACAAGCTAATCAACACCAAGAAGGGCATACATGGTTCTCATCTACTAACTCCAGAAGTTCAGGTGTCTTCTTCAGGGTAAGATCTGCTAATAGTTGTATCTGAGAAGAGATCCACGTAACAAATTAAGTACTCATAGCCTGTGCATATAGAAACCAGTGCCTGAACCTGATAAAATTAATATTACCTGAAGAACAAAGGTGGCAAATGGATCAAAGCATATCAACATAGAGGTCTCAATTTTTTTTGGTTCTTATCTAATTGCAAATGGTAAGGAAGAATAAAGAGGGATCAAGAAACTACCTTAATGATCTGCGATATCAAAGCAAGAACAAGATGAGGCTGCATTGGAAAAATTAGTATGTCAGACAAAATTCAAATAGTTTTGCAAAATAGATCAAAATCAAGTTAAAAGTAAGAGGGACATGAATTTCTAGGGAGCTTTATACTTAACAAAGGGTACTCGTTTTACATTTTTCTTATGAAAAATTAATAAGATTGAACCTCACAGTTACAAATTTCTAATGAGGATCAGACTAGCACAATTACATCTTTTTAGCATTATGTATAATCTCTCTTTGCCTTTGTGCAAAAAGAAAGGTTAAGACTCAAAGCATTTTTTTTTTCATTTGGTCTACAGAAAGCAGTGGCTCTTTTTTCTCAAGACTATAAAAGCTAGAGTAAGTAATTTTTCTAGCGATCTCTTTGAAAACACGAAGTGAAGCTTTTGTCTTTTACTTGAGAATTTTTTTTTCTGTAGTGTATAACTTAACATTTCTCTGTTGGATGGCTGGGTCAGAAATCTCAAGCATGTTTCTCTGTAACATACCATAAAGTGAGTATGCATGATTCAAAATATGAATCTAATGCAATTACATTGACAGGGAGACGATCAAAGACCAATATTGACTTCTTTATGTACTTTACGAGTCTACACAGAATACATGTGTGTGAACTATTATGTACTATAACAAAGAATGATTCAAGTTATAACTAAAATTATGATCGTGTGTCAGCACAAGTACTAGTCCATGGTTCCAATAGTAAGGGATTTCCACAAAACCTTAAAGATGATATGTTCCAATTTTAAGCATTCATTGTTTTCCTAATTGATAAGCGAAAAAGAACAATACTATAACTTGATTTAAACAGAAAGAATCTGACATACCCTCCCTTCAATAAGGTCTTGTGTACCAATATTAACGACTGTGCATCCAATTGCTTTTGCAGAGTTTAAGCCCAGAGTATGGTTTTCATTCCTCTCCCATGGGTTCAGCACTCGTTTTGTGTTGATTGCCCTTTCATCTATTGTACCCGGAACTGCCGCATTGATTAATTTACTAACCAAAATCAACACAAAAGCATCAATAGATTTTTTTTTTAAAAAAAAAGAAGGAACTCCAACTCAACATTTAGTGATTGTCCTATGAAAATAGGTCGCTCATAGCCCAAGACCCAGACTAAGTCTTTCAATAATACAATAGCCTAAAATGGTTACAGCTCACCAAAGAAGGACGCCATCTTTCGCCAAGTCAAACAAATCATTCGTAGCTGGATCAAGTGGCAAATAGTTCTTCAAAAACGGGTCATCTCCAAGATAACCATTAATATGTGCTACAGCAAAATCTTGCTCAGATTCTATGATGGTGTGACGAAGTGTGGTGGTGCTGTCCTTCAAGAACGATGAGGAATTCTTCACGCTGCCGTCTTTGTTAGAAGCCCGCGCTTGCAATTCCAAATAAACCTGCGTAATGAAAGAAAGTGCCATTCAGATAAAGAAATGCCAAAGTAGGAGGCAAGATACACGTTTGCAGCCAACAGAGTGTACCCGCAAGAATGCCTCGAAGTCCAACTCATGGTTTTCATCTAGATCGGAAGCTTTCAGGATTTCAGATATGTCTTCCACCGTAAAAACACCGCGGAGAGCCTTCAACTTGGCCAAAACAGGCGACAAAGTTGCAGCTGTGGCATGCCCCGAATCCTTCTTTGCTGAAAGGTACTAGACGATCCCAGATCCAAGACTCATTGCTAAGAAGCGACATTTCCGCTAAGGAAAAAAAGAGAGCTGGGTTCAAAATGCTTACTTTGGATTGGAGGCCTCGTAGCTCGACCTGGGTGAATTGGCTGTGAAGCCAGGGATCGGAAACGATAACGCCGACGTAGCCCGACATCTCCTCCTCCTCCTTAAATCGCGATAACTCAATTGGCAATGTTTCAAAAATCTTCACTTTAAATTAGCAATCGATCAATTTCCATACCCAAATTAAAAAAAAACATCGAATCCTATACAACTATAAATCTGCAAACTTTCTCGCGCTTGAGCGAAGAAATCTCAGACAATTAACGCGAAAGAACAGGGAATTAGGGATTACCAAACTGCTGGGGTTCCAGGAGGCTACCTATGCTCCGCCACTGGCAACATAGCTCGGCATTGGGTTCAAGTTCTTTGCTTTCTCTATCTCTCTCTCGGCTCCTGTTAAATTTCCCTCTTTCGCCAGGATTGGGGATCTGTGGACCGGCGTGGCCGATGGCGGAGGAGGAGGAGGAGATGGAAAGTGACCTCCTCGTTGGAATCTGGCGCCGAGGGAAGGAGATGGAGGCAATTAAGGAGATCATGGTGGAGGTTTGCGTTGTTGGTTTGTGGTGGTGGAAAGAGAACGAACGATGGTGCTGCGCTGTGATTGTGTTGTGCCGCGTATGGGGACGCCGACAGTTTAATGCGCCGAGGACGAAGGGGCGCCTCCTCCTCTCCTCTGCCACGCGTCGTTCTAAGAGCTTGCACACGTGTACAGAACGACAAATCGTGATTCCTAAATCGGAACGTCGTAATTCTGTCTCGTTAGCCAAATGCACCGACAACTTACTTGTATTAATTTATTATTAAATTAAAGAGATATTTCGTTTACCTCCCTCAAAATTACATTTTTCAATAAGGATGAAAATTTTTTTAAAAGATTTTATGTAATTAAGCATTCTAAGACTTAAATTATCTGAGATAAAAAAAAATAAAAGTTAAAATTAATTTAACATAATAATTAAGTTAATTCGGCAACACACATTATATATTTAAATTATACTATATTGTTATTTTTGAAATAACTTTGAAACTTTAGAATTGTTGAAATAATCCTTAATTTCAACAAATCTTGTTATGTTAATATTTAAACTATTATTTTGTTAATTCATGAATTACTGAGTGTTATTTTAAAAACTCTAATGAAACTATTTATAGGTTGAAACTTTTTCCATCCATTTTATCGGAATTGTCAAAATAGTCTTTTTCATATGTCTCATTTGCACTTTTTAATTTATAAAAATACTCTTATTTATCCATATGGATATTTCAATTCTAATTAACAATAATAACATTATATCTCATATAAAGAGTCATTATATCAGAGTAAAATATTTACTATTATAAACTTATTTTTTATATTTTATCATAAAGCTAGATCGCTTAGGATTAGATGAGTGATATCATTTTTTTTCGAATAACAATAACACTATAATTAGCAGTTATAATTCATAACGGCTATAATATGAATATTTCATTTCTTATATTAATAGTATGTTGTAATAGCTATAAATCTTAATTGTTATAACATAAATAATTTTTTTATCAATATTAGTCAATATTATATTATAGGAATATAGAATCATAATTGCTACATAATTATAGTAGTTATGGTCAACACTAATCAATATTATATTATAATAATTATAAATCATCACTATTATAATATAAATAATTTATTTCTAATTAACACGGATTAATATTCTATTTTATCAGTTAAAAGATTATAATTATTTCAACTGTTTATTCATAAAGTTATAAATGTATAACCATTATAATTTTATGGCTGCTATAATATCATAGAAAATAAGGATATTTTTTTAAATAAAAAAACTTGAAGTGGAATGAAATGCTATTTTGATAATAAATTAAAAAGAAACATAAGAGGATAAATGAACCAAGCCGCTCGCGAGCTATTCGAAGTTTCGATTCGATAAATGCTCGTTTGAGCTCGTTTAATGAGTCTCGTTAAAATAAACAAATCAAACTCAAACTTCGTAATATTCGGCTCGTTAACCTCATTAAACAACTTTTAAATAAAATAATAATAATTTTGATATTGAATTTATTGATTTTACACTATACTTATGAAAAATATAGACAAACATATTAAATTTATTTATTAAAATAAAATTATAAATTTTAATAATAATATTATAATTTTCTCTAAATATATAATTTAGTTTTTAATGAATATTTAAATTTATGATTTATATTTATTAAGTTCGTTTAGGCTCGATAAAACTCAAATAAATTCGTGAGTCATAAATATATTCGTTAAATAAAGCTCGAGCTCGGCTCGATTATAAACGAGTCAAACTCAAACATTCAAAAATTCGACTCGGCTCGACTCGATTACACCCAGGGGAACATCAATGATTCTAATAAAAAACTGTCTTTCTAATTTTTATCCACTTATAATTGTCATTATCTAATCTTTTAAATTTAGTAATTTTTGTCATCTAAATTTCTTGTATCTATTAGAGAAAAAAAAATGATATCGCAAAAGGTCCCGTATCTAGCATTACTTTTTAATAGTTTTAATGAGTTATGTTTAGTTTGTTGGCATAATATGCCGTCATTTAGGTAAACTTTATTTAAAATAACAATAATAAAATAAATAAAAATATCTAAAATGAAAAAAAAAAAACAAACAAAGCAAACAATTTAGAAAATGAAAAATCCAAAATAAGAAAAATTATTTAAATATAAAAAGTAATACTTTTAAATGTATTAATATAGAATTTATAGAGAATGTTTAAATATTTCTTATGACTAATTAGATTTTAAGTTAAAAATTGGCTTAAATATATTTTCTAAGTAGAAAAGTATTTTAGTCTTTCAATTGGGCTAGTTTCGATGAGCAAGTCATGCTCAACCCAATGCACCGGCCGTCAACTTGACCCATTGTACAAACTGAATCCAACAGGTTTATGAGTTGTGTACGATATAACCGGGACAATGCTGGAGTTGAGCTACTCTTCAAGAAGGTTTTTTATATCTTAAATCTTAAATCCTAAAATTCATCCTATGTAAGCTCGCGGCCAATCTGAAATTGAAAACTCACGATTAGTCGATGGTAGTGAGCTTATAGCCACGGGCTTCCCTCGATGACACCATAAGCTTGATGATGCTGAGTTTGATGTGTTGGCTTATCGGAAAGTCGTGCACGAGGAAATAAAAGTTCTTTAGCTGAATTTTAGATGGAAAAAAAATTAACAAAAATTGATTCACAAACTAATTTAAAATAGATCATTTCCATAATATTTATCGTGTAAATAAAGAACATTATCTTGACTCTTGTTTTCAATGCTATTTTTTTTTTCTATTTATTCTTCGAGATAAAAAATAGCGGTAAAAAAGGACAAATTTTACAGGGTTAAATAAAATTATTAACAAATCCTGGAGCAGAATAGCATTTTCCCTGGTAGTGAAGAAGCCAGAAGGTAGACTTGTAAAGCATAGATAGATTCATTTTTTTTCTTTAATAACCTCCTAAATTCCAATATTAATTATTCGAGACTCAAATTACGTCCGATTTCTCGAACCTACCCCCAGATCCGCTATTTCTGCTTCCCCCAACCCGACGACGCCTGTCCCCCAATTGCATCCGGAGCCGTCCTCCCGCGCTCTCTCTGCCGATCGGCGATCGGCGAGGGGTGCATGCGGTCCGTTCGACGATCGCAGCTCCACTGCTTGCCGTAGTAGTCTTCATCGATCTTCGTCTCTCCGCGGGCTGCAACCGGCGGGAGTCGACGCCGGGGACACGCATCGTCTTCGGACAGGTATTGTTTAGATCTCCTTTCTGGTTTGATTTGAACGTGGACTAGTATGCAGTCATGGAATCTTCAGGCACACCCAACCACTTGCATTGTCGTATCGTATTCAAGTGTTGAATGTGGCGAATAAGAAGCACCCCGTCCTTGTTTACTACCTTGTAGATCTGGGATTGATTGTCTCAGTTTGATGCGAAAGCGGGTCTCATGTGGTATGATTAATACTAATGAGGTTCGCCTGTGCTACTTCTGCAACTGTTTCTATGATCGAGCACGATCTATGGAATCTATCAGATCCCATGGTTGATGGGCTTTGATCTTCACCTTTAATATGGTGTTTTGCCAAAATTATTTTCTTAGTTGGTGAACGAGATACCTGCACTGTTGTCGGAGCCAAGGGCTCTAAATTTGTATTGCCTCGTAATAATTCCTTGAATTTCAACAGTTGTCGGGTTTGTTATCCTCAAGTTTAGGTTGTAGTAGTTCTTGAAGTCTTCGCAAGATAAGTTCAGCTTGATTGACATCAAACTTTAAGAATTATAAGTACACATCATCATGAGGTTGAAAAATTCTACTTGATTCTTGCTTCTCAAATACTGTTGACAGAAGTGGTCCATATTGGTAGAGCCAATTTTGAATTCACCATAATGTGGGAAGTCTAATTTCAAGTATCATGGAACTACTACTCTGGATGATCCTAGACAATATCACAAATGAGTACAGCAGGTTTAGATTGCAAATTCAGGTGACATGCAGTGGGCTGCGTATATATAATGCATACTCATCAATAATTAAAAAATTGTTAAAGACTTCATAAGACATCCCAAATAATAATCTACACTTGCTTTGGATAACAAAACCTAAATAAGATCAATGTTTCTAGCAAGTATCAAGGCAGAATATGTACTGATTATACAAAAAAATTTACTAACATTGACAGGTGCAACAATAATCTTTTTTAAGAAATGTGATTGTCATTGAATTCCTCTTAATCATCACACTCCTTGCTTTTTTTCATTTGTAATAAGTTAAATGTGAACTTACTAATTAAACCAAAGAAACATATGAACTGATTATACAAAAAATCAAAACATTATTTGGTACAATTAATAATCTTCCTTAAATAGTCATTGAATTCCCCTTAATCACCGCACTCCTTTCTCTCCTCATATGTACTATTTTGTAATCCATTAATTTCTACTTTGAGATGTAAGTAAATTTTGAATATTTTTCTTGGTTGATATGGCTCATTAACTCTCCACATTATTCCTGTCCAGTTTGCAATCTGGATATTAGGTTCTTATTACATTCAAATTGGAAAATATGATCCAAATCTCAAGTAGGATTTTAACTGGACCAGGATTTTGTGAACCTACAATCCAATTCTATGTTTTCTCACCATTCTTAGGTAGGATCTTGATCTGCACAATCCTAATCTAATAAAATAAACTTACATTCATATTATTTGACATTCAACAAAAAGTAGACAGCTTTTTCATACCATACCATCCAATTGCATTATATGAGAAGCATTTTTAACTTCCAAGTAGAAAAAATAGTCCTTTTCATTGTCATATATTTTATAAAAAAAAAATTAGTTAAATTTACAAAGTAGTACAAGAGCTAACTAGCTTTCAACGCTTCACAATCGTATTACATTATTCATTTATTTTCTACGTAAATAGTATATTTTATGATATCAAATGATACAAATTTTAAATGGTTCATAATAATAATATATATAATAAAATAAATTGTATGCTTTAAATACAATTTCAAAAAATATTAAATCATAAGATCTTACAACCTTACAATGTAATCATACTATGAACCTTTCATTGTTCCTAGGTTGGATCATTCTTAGGTAAGATCTTAATCCTCTAATGACCTTAAAAGATACAAATTTGACCTCCTTTGGTTTAACCCATCTGAGAGTTAGTTCTTTTCACTTATTATATCCCTTCATTTTAAGGATCTTTTCTCTTTTGTTTTGTTTATTTTTTGTATCAGGAAAAAATAAAACATAGAGTAGATAAATCATCTACTTGATGTGTAATCTATTAACTTTATTCCTACATATTCTAAGGCGAAAGTTATAGACTAGCTCGGTCTAGATGAGCTAATCAAAATGATTGCATCACATACCATGCGTATATGATGCGAAGCACTACATATGCATATACTGTTCTAGTGAATATGTGTCTACCTTAACCACTTATAAGACATTACTATGCCAACTTATTATTCTTCCTTTTCCTCTTCCTATGTTGCCTATGGTTTCTTAAGTTAAAGAAAGAACTCATCAATATGCCTGAGATTGGAAAAAAAAACATATTCACTATTTGATTCTTTCTGTCATGATACACTTTATATACAATCTTTAAATTCCACTACAGCCAATGCTTAATCACTACACCGACTACATCCAATCCGTTCACTGCAGATCCACTACATTTATCCGCTTCATTAAGTATATCTATTTGGTAAATAATACATTCACATAAGATGCTTGTTCTTTGTCTTGTTATTAGTGATACAATAATCTAATTTCATTCACAACACTTGCTGTCGAATATATTTTCAGGTGCATAACCATATACAGAAAAAATTGCAAATTGCTTCTATCTAGTGTTGGCATCAAAGTGGAGTTGAATGAATGAATCTTTAAGGTCACTGTACTACCTCATTTTTTATCTGCAAAATCTGGTTGCATTGCAGTGCTGGATCTCCTGAAAAGAAAAGCATTATGCGGCTTTCCTTGTCTCTCCAAGATTTGAAGTCATTCTCTAAACTAAATTCAGATGAACATGAAGATGACAGGAGTTATGGGCGTTCGAAACCTTTTCATGCTCTTCAAAATGAAGTTATCCCATCAAGCCTAGTGAAGGAGAAATCCTTACCACTAACTCAACCTAAACCAAAAAAATGGGCACGGGCAACTCTAGGCATCACCATGCTTCTATTATTGCTATCATTGATATTTGTATGCTCTAAATTTGTTCATTCTTATTTGTCGCAAGAGGCATCTAGGTATTATGTTGTTCTTGATTGTGGCAGTACTGGCACTCGTGCGTATGTCTATGAGTGGTTGATTGACCAAAAAGGTGATAAAAATTTTCCTATTGCATTGAAATCTTTGCCTGAAGATCCTGAAAGGAATCCTAGAATGCAAAGTGGCCTTGCTTACCAGCGTATGGAAACTGAGCCTGGTTTTGATAAACTTGTTCATAATGAATCGGGCATAAGGGCTGCTTTGCATCCACTCCTTCAGTGGGCTGAGAAACAAATACCAAAGCATGCTCACAGAGGCACATCTGTGTTTCTACTTGCTACTGCTGGAGTACGTGGGTTGCCTGGATCTGATTCAGATTGGCTTCTAAACAAAGCATGGGATGTTTTGAAGAACTCATCATTTTTATGCAGGAGAGATTGGATTAAGATTATATCTGGTATGGAGGAAGCATACTATGGGTGGATAGCTCTTAACTATCACATGGGTCTATTGGGTTCATTGCCAGTTGGGAAGACTTATGGGTCACTGGATCTTGGGGGTTCATCATTACAAGTTACATTTGAGACAGAGACACTAACACATCATGATACAAGTATAAGTTTGAGGATTGCATCTACTAGCCACTATCTTAATGCCTATTCTCTGTCAGGTTTTGGATTGAATGAAGCATTTGACAAATCTGTGGCTCATCTTTTCAGAAAGGTTGTTGGTACTTCAGATGGTTTCAACAATGAGAAGTTCCAACTTAGACATCCTTGCTTAAATAGTGGATACAAGGAAGAATATACATGTTCACGCTGTACCCCTAACCTAGCAGGGACTCCTGGGTTTGGAGGGAGAACTGGAACAGTTGTCGAACTACTTGGCACTCCTCAGTGGGAGGAGTGTAATGCCCTTGCAAAATTAGCTGTTAATCTCTCAGCTTGGACGCATTTAAGTTCTACTGTTGATTGTGAACTTAAACCATGTGCTCTCAGTGATGATTTACCGCATCCTCATGGGAAATTTTATGCCATGTCAGGTTTCTTTGTGGTTTTCCGGTTTTTTGGTTTATCTTCTGAGGCTTCTCTTGAAGATGTACTTAAAAAGGGCCAGGAGTTTTGTGCTAAACCATGGGAAGCTGCAATGAATAGTGTTGCACCACAACCATACATAGAGCAATATTGTTTTAGGGCTCCTTATGTCATATCCCTTTTGAGAGATGGGTTGCATATCAATGATAGTCAGGTGGTTATTGGCTCTGGTAGTATTACTTGGACATTGGCAGTAGCCCTATTGGAGGCTGGGCAGACATTTTCAAATTTATCTGAAGTGCATGGCTATAAGATTGTGCCAACAGACATACATCCAGCTTTCCTTGTTGCAATGCTTTTGTTTTTGGTTTTATTTCTTTGTTATGCACTATACTGCATAAGAAAAATGATTCCAAAATTATTCCGACGATCATATCTCCCACTCCACAGGCACAATAGTGTACCAAGTTCTGTTCTTAGCCTCCCTTTCCAGAGGTGGAGTCCTATTAATTCTGGTAAGAGTCTCCATTTCAATAGCTTTACCATCTCCCATGCTTTAGTCAGAAAAATTGGTTATATCAGAGTGAATACTATCATGGTTTAGACACTGATATACATCTGATAGTTCTGAACTGCATAGATAACAAATCATGAATCTATTTTGGTCTCCTTCCCTTTGATCCAATGCCATTTTTTCTTTAGCAAAATTTTGCTATGACATTTCAAACTATTCCAGTAGATATATTTGATATGATGTTTGCTCGATCAGCTCTTGCATAGTTGGTTACTAGTTCATTTTCATTAGATTGGCTGGATGAATCAAATATTTTTATCCTATCTTTTTGTCCATAGATTTTCTATCTTTAATAAGTCCAGGAAGTCTGGTTGAATTGTGTATGTGCATTTCATGGACTTGCATACTTGTTAATTCAATAGGTCAATCAATGAATGCCGACATTTCTACAACAATAACTCTCTCTGAGGATGGTTTACATATAGATTTTAATGTTTGGCGTTCTTTTCTGTTGCAGAAAAGGATGGCCAATTTTAATTAATTTATGGTTAATTGTCATGTTGCTAGCCTTCAATTGACACATGGGTTAATGAAAGAATATTGAGACTTTGCGATTTGTATTTGTAAACTGCAGTTGAGGGAAAGATAAAAGCACCGCTCAGTCCTACAATTGATGCTTCTGAGCAGCATCCATTTAGCATGGGACATGTTTTGGGAAGCAGTAATACTCAAGAACCTTCAGTGAATCAATTAGCCAGTGCTCATAGTTATTCATCTGGTAGCTTAGGCCAACTACTGTTTATCAATGGTGCTGGATCCTCCTGGACACCCCATGGGAGTCAGAGAAAACTTTCAAGCAGGAGATCTCAGTCAAGAGAAGATCTCAGTTCTTCAGTAGCAGAAGTTCACACAGTGAAGGTTTGACTACAAACATGCTACGATCCCTGAGACTGATAGTACTATTTGTATTTGATTGCCTTATAAAGAATACCTTCAGCGTAAAAGCCTTTCCTTATAAAGAATACCTTCAATATAAAAAATGGGGGTTATCCAATTGTCTCTCAGATTTAACAACTGAAGGGTATTGGGGAGAAATAGATGATTTTTGAATTAACATGAGAAACTGCCTTCTGAATCACTTTCATATTTCTAAAGGTTTCAGTTCTTATGTAATAAATTGGATTCCCAATGATTTGCCAATTTATATATATATATATATATATGTAGTATTTGTTTACCTTAAGTTTGTTGCCTTATCGATTGCGACATTGTTTTCTAACTCCAGAGAATCAATTGGATTACTTTTCATAATATTGAAGAAAAAATACTGAATTAAATTGCAGTTGCTGTTGTTCGAAACTCATGCACTGACAGTTTTTAATCTGCAAATAATATTCTTTATTTGATGCATGCGGAAGAACAGTCAAATTGTTGGCACGTAGTGACATGAATGAGGTGGGGGATCAATTTCCCTTTTGAAGAATAGAGTTTTGTTACTTTTAAATTTAAAGGAGAAAACTTCTTTTTTGACTGCAAACACTGTAGTCGACAATTCTGCTGCAATGCTAGCTGGTTCAAACATTTTCACCTCATTCAATAAGCGTGGGGATTTATATTGTTAAGAGTTAGTGGTTTGCTGTATTCTCATAGAAATTTTTATACCTTTGTTATGGAGATTCATGAAATCATAGAATTTCCAAAATTCAGAAATTTTCACAACTAATCAATTTTCTTTAAATATTCTTCCAATTATATTTGGTAGAGTTTGCCAGAGAAATGCCATGCCATGGTTAAGGAATTTTTATGATCAATCTTCCTTGTGTGACTAATAAATTCACAGATTATTTAATGGACAGAAGATCAAAACTCAGTTATCAACTTCAGCTTGATCCTAGTGATGATGGTGCTGGTGTTTCTAAGGATGAAGTTTTGCATTCTGGTTTGACTAGTTTTCATCCAGTTTGATGACGTTTGATGGTTCCCTTTAGTTAATCCAGATCCAATATTGATTTGGATTGGTTTTTGACCTCCATTTCATTTTGAACGGTTGAAATTAGTTTAATCTTTTATTGATTGTGCAACAGAATTGAACACCTTCATCGAGGAAGCTTCACATTGCAGGGATGAGCTGATGCTGCTTACTTCAATTCTTTTCCTTTTGAACCCATGTGAAGCAGCCTTGTTACTGATGTGAGCATAGTTTCTTTGGTGTCACTTCACTTCAATTTCTTCCCTTTTGTATCCATGTGATTCCTCTTTACTCTTTTGCATCCATGTTACAGCATATAACTTTTCAGTTGAAGTATTCGAATTGCCAATTTTAATTAATTTATGGTTTATTGGCATGTTGCTAGCCTTCAATTGACTCATGGGTTGATGAAAGAATATTAACCCTTCTAATTTTTGTATTTTTAAACGGCAGATGAAGGAAAGATAAAAGCACCACCCAGTCCTACTTCTGAGTTCTGAGCAGCGCCCATTTAGGATGGGGCATGCCTTGGGAAGCAGTAACACTCAACTTAAGGAACCTTCAGTGCTTATAGTTATTCATCTGGTAGCTTAGGCCAACTGCAGTTTATCAATGGTGTGGGATCCTCCTGGATACTCCACAGAGGGTCAGAGAAAACTTTCAAGCTCGAGATCAGATCTCAGTTCTTCAGTAACAGAAGCCCACACGGCAAAGGTTTGACTTACAAGCATGCTCAAGCCCTAAGGTTGATGTTTCTATTTAGATTTTGATTAGCGTAGTTTAGGGCAATTTTGGTGAATTATAATTGGAAGAATGGAGGTGCATTTATTCAATCTAAGCACATGGCCTGTTCCTGCATGATATGGTTGGTACTCAATCATCAATCATTTTCATACATGACTCGACACAATGTTTGTAGCATGCATCTAATTTAATAATGGAATAGCTTAAGCATAGTTCAAAAGTGACTTGACAAACGGTTGTTGAGGCAACTCCGGTGAGCTATTGTGCTAAGAAACTGTTTATATTTTTATGAATTTTGGCATATTATAAATGGGATCGTATTAGAGAGGTTTTCCAAACTCAAGTAGGAACTGCACACTGCCTTCATTGGTTGTTGGTCAGACAATTCAGACAGTCAAGATTCACTGATTAGAGGACAGGCTGAACAGACTCGTTCAGCGGCCTAGATGAGCTAGGCAGACTCGTTATACTGATCAAGCCAGTTGGATGGGCCAAGCTAAATATGCCAACAAATAGGTCTATTGTATGGTCAATTACTTTTCTGTATATGCCTTTGCAGTCATTACAGTTTTAAGACAATAAAGAGAAACCTATATTCATGGCACTAGTAAAATAACAGCCAGATAAAAGAATGACATCAATGTAGATGGAAAAAAAAAAATCTCATGAAGTGTCTTTGCAACATGAGTTTTGGTTGCAAAGAACACAGTCATCCAGAAAGCTAGCAAGTTGAGTATCGTAAAGAGCTGGGTGGTTTCTGAAGTGATCCACGTGAGGTGATGACAAGAAATCACATGCTCTGACCTCATGACCAGCTCTCCTTTGTCTTTCTATGAACGACTCGACTGACTTTGCCGGAATAACTTGGTCAGCCGAGCTGTATATGTACAGTTGAGGGCACTTCGGTTGCTCTGAAGTCAGTAGCTCCAAGACATCAGACAGCCTCCTGCAAGGGTTTTTCACAAGATAGATTTCAGTTATAACTGTCTGGGGAAAAACAGTCGATGAATGAGGTTTCTACCTGTTGATAGTAGGCAAGTTCAAGACGACTTTGAAGAACTTCTCCAAGACAACTAACAAGGCGCTCTCGGTGACTGCCGGTTTGGGACCGGCATATAGATTTTCAGAGTCCACCACGTTTAGCCCCGGTCTTGCATTGCCCTTTGTTGCCACACTTTGCTTTTTGAGAAGAGCAGCAGAAAAACCTGAAGCCCAAACCTGCAACATACGAAGTTGGACCAGTTTTAGTTCGAGATCGAGTTACGCCATCAAAACTGTGATAACACTGAATCATTGACTTGAAGAACACAACAAGGCAGCATGGCAATGAACTAGAAGCTACTGAATCATAACTGCAAAATCTGAAAAATGTATAAACCCAAAGTGCATTTCAATCGAAATGATGTCTTTACCTGAGGATCGGGCGCCGCAACAGGAGCTGAATCCACAATGCAACCTTTGATCTTGCCAATGGCAGAAGAATCCTGCTCCCTAAACTTCTCGAGCAGTACTCCATATCTGTAGAGAGATGCAAGTGTTACACCAGAATTCCCCGAAAAACCATAAAACACTAGAGCAAGAAAGAAAGCTCACGTCAACCATCCTGTGTTACTGAAAGTGTGGAAGACCAAGTTCTTCCCCTTCTCTTCCGACGCCCAATCCACCAAATGCTCAGCCAATGACTCGACATCCCTTTCGACCTTCCCGCCAACCTTGTAGCTAACCACATCAGCCATAGGGAATGTGAATGTCACTACATGGTACCCTCTCGAGGTGTACCATTCTGCATATCTCTTAAGGTGTTTCTGCCTTGCTCCGAGCCACCCGAGCAGTACCACAACCGTCTGAGACTTGGCTTTTGAGTTTGAATCTGTTCCATGGATATCATAAGCATTCGGATGCGGCAAATGCCACCGGTACAACACGTCAGATTGCGAAGATGCAATCGCCGGCTGCGGCAATTCGACATTTTTCCGAGGGTCACTTAGCTTAGCGTACTGATAAGGGGTGAAGAGGGCAGCGGGGGAGGCAATGCGGAAAGCTGAGGAACCAAAGACTGAAGCAGGCACATGAGATAAAGGCTTGATCTTGTCCACAGGCAAGAATGAGAGAGGATGAGGTGCGGAGGCGGCGGCAACAGAGTCAGCGGGCTGTGACGGAGAGGATACATGCTCAGGGAGAGTAGATGAGACTGCGGTGATGGCGACTACGGCGGCTGCAGAGAGGGGCCTGTGCAGAAGACCCGAGAAGGAAGCCATCGCAACTGTATCAATGAAGAAGAAGAAGAGTTGCTCAAACTTCTGGGCCTTGCGGGTATTAAAAAGGAGCTCCTTTTGCAGGATAAGGACGCGGCCGCCTACTCGGTTACGCGTTGGAATTGAATTGAATTGAGCACGATGAACATGGACAGGAAGCGAAGTCAAACTGGAGGAAACAGCGAAGAGAACAATAAATGTTTGGTCGAATCCATTGACCGGTGTGTCGTTGTCAAGGAAAAAAAATTAGGGCTTTTAATCCCAACAAAAAAGGGGGAACGCGATTCTTACCTGAGAAATAGGAGCTTTGGGGGTAAGAGAAAGGGCTGGCTGTCAAATCCCCTTGGCTGACAGCCCAGCCCTATATTTTCGTCGACGACAACTCAAAAATCGAGTCGACTTCTCTTTCTCGATTGCTAATCTTGATTCGATCTGCAAACCGACCATCTGAAGTCAAGTAAAAAAAAAAGAAGAACCCTAGATTCATTGCATCGGAGATTTAGATACAGGATTTCAAGACGATTAGCATTTTACGAACGAAAAAAGAATCGCGTTTCCTATCATCAAAATCATAGCATTCCCCCCAAACTGGATTTTTCGAAGGAGGATCGATCCAAATGAAGCTACAAACCTCCGAAGGATGATCGAAGGCGACGACGCAAGGAAACACAAAACAGAGAGACAAAACAAACCCCCAACTTTCGATGAGAAAAACGGACCTCTCTTTCGTTCAGGTGGTTGGAACAGAAGGTGCTCGAGAAGCTCCGACGAAACGGGAAGGCGTATAAATAGGAAAAGACGCCTAGATTTGGGGAAGAAGATACGGGCGGCGCAAAGCGAAGAGGAAGAGATAGCGTTGCGTCTCCGCGAACGTGGTTTCGCCGAATCCGTCTCCTTGACAGGTATAACCGTATAAAAAACACACGCGACCTCTGTTATGCACCAGTTAGATCCCTGGTATATGCCTTTTCAAAACGAGGAGGAATTTAATTTCTTTTGGAAAAAAAATTAAAAAATAAAAATAAACAGTTGGATTTTTTCTAGAACCTTTTCTTAAAAGTTGTTCCTTTATATGTTTTTTAATCAAGAAATACCGGAGATTATTTCTGTATTTCTAAAGTTAAAATCAGTTTAAGGAACATAATAAGTGGTGGGGAATTTTGACCGGGGACCGAATCTATCTAGATTTTCCACGAATCGAGGAGGAGCCGACGACGACGGCGCTAACGCGGAGCTAGATTTAGGGTAAAGCTGGCTAAGCCGTTCGATGTTAATCGGACGGAGAGTATTTAAATTGGAGCGACGGCGCGGCTGGGAGATTAAGAGCTCTCCTACTCGTTCGATCTTAAATGGACGGCTGGAATAGCAACATGCCAGCGAGCGTGATATGATTGCCTATAACATCATTAAATGTAAAAAAATCGAAAGAGTTTTTTTTAATTAGAATAGTAAAATGTATACCTTTTTTATTTATTATTAAAACAACTTATTATTCCACCTGAATTCTTTTTTATTTTAATAATATTTTATTTTTTGATTATGCTATATCAACTATAATTACATAGTTATACTAATTATTACTATATATCTATATAACAATTATAATTTCATACCTACTTAATATTAATATTATTATTAGTACTACTATTATTATTTTTATTAATTAAAAATAAATTATCAATGTGGTGGAAATAAAGAATGAGCAATGATACGTTGAGGGGAAAAAATTAAAAAACAAACTCAAAGATAGACATATAAAGTCATGTCCCATTATTTTTATTTTTTATGGGTCCATCATTTTATGTGTCTATCCTTAATTTTTTTCTCATAAAGAATTCATAGTTACTATAATATAATATTAATCAATTTTTATTAGAAATTAAGTATTCATATTATAATAGCTATGAACTATAATACTATAATATATCAAAATTTAAATATTCATACTTACTATAATAGCACTTAATTTGAGTATTTTCTAAAATAGATAAATATTTTACGGATGATAAACTGTTTTGATAATAAATTAAGAAAAAAGGACGTTATGATTTTACTTAAAAAAATTCCACTCTTTTTTCCCTTTGTTTAATAAAAAAATATAATATAAAACCAAGTTAACTTAAACTTGGTGTCAAAAAGTTGAGGCTGTTTAAGGCTAATTACGCAAGTTTGCCTCAAGAAAACAAATGGAGAATATTAAAAAAAACATGTCAGGAAGGAAATTATAAAATATATATGGTCGTAGGAACTAAATTAAAATAAAATTGTATTGTTAAAAGTTGACCAAACTCGATCAATATTTATTCAATGTAGGAGCATGTGGATTTTACAACCACCACCACCACCATAATAATAATAATAATAATAATAATAATAATAATAATAATAATAATAAAAATCAACAAAGAATTTTATAATGATTGCTAATGATGTAACCTTAATATAATTCATAAATAACTAAAAAAAGATGAAGATCAAGTAGATGTATATCAAAGGAAGATAAAACCTATTGTTTTAATAATTATTAAAATTAAATATTATATAGAATAAGACAAATTTAAATAAATTTTAAGTTCAAGTGTTAAATATATTTTTCCTAATTTTTTAATTCAATTAATCATTTAGGTGGTGTTTGATTAAATAACTGGAATGATTATAGATATGAATTTGATAGTAAAATAGAATAAGAATAGAAATAGAAATAAAACTCAACTAATTATATAGGTTTGACTGATTTCTGTAAATATATAAATCTTTCTCAAATTATTATTTTCATACCCACAATCGAAATATTATTCTACAATTCAAATATTATCTTTTACTATCATTGTATTTCCTCATTTTTCAAATCCACCAATCAAATACCACCTAATGATTGTAATTTAATTAACAAGGTAAAAAGATTAATTAGGAGAATATAACTCTTTGAAACATTTTTATAATAAATATATATTATTTTATATAATCCAGCTATATATATCTATAAAACCATAAATAAACTCTGATTGATGCAATGAGGGTTGACACCAACCACACAAAATGAACCCAATCCAATATGGTTCTTGCCCAACTCAAACTTCCAGCCCAATTTGATTCCAATAAACAGTTTAATTAAACTTCAATCACCCTAATTTGATCCCAATTAGTTTAATTAATCTCAATTTAACAAAAGGCCATACTTAGCAATAATAAGTATAATATTAAAAACAACTTAGAGAATCCATAGTAGGAGCGGTGAGCTAGCAGCTTTGAAAAACCTCCCTCCTGTAGTAGAGGGAGGTTTTTAAACCGCTCCATAATTTTATCCTTTTATTGCTTTTATATTAAAATATTATTTTAATATTTATTAAAAAAAAAATAAACAATGGCTTCATCACCTATTATTTTTAAAATGTTTTTAATTAATATAATTTTTTAATTTAAATATAATATTAGAGGTGTTTTTTTAATTAGCAGAGAGATATATGATGTGGAGATTTAAAAAATATGGGATCCATAAAATGTTTATTAAGAGTTTTTTTTTTATAGTGGAGAAATGTGTGAAATTTTTTATTTGGCATTGATGTGACAACTAAAAAGCTCTCCGAGAGCTCCAACGACCGTAGATGATCTTAAACTTGAGTATTACGTTCAAATAATCTCAATTCAACAATTTGATCAGAGAAAATGTGTGGTAGGTTAAGATAACACAAAAAGACTATACTCTCCTGTGGCCGGAAATTGGCCATCAGGCCGGCTCGCGAAAATAACCTTTGTTCCACCAAGTTACACTTGTAGAAGACAGAGATCACAAGCTCCTTATCTTCTCGTGTTGGAGAGTACCTTTCAAGGTCTCTCGCCATCAAGACAAGCCACTGATCGTATTAATTGATGAACGTTGCTATATTCCTGGGTATCTATCAATCGTTTCAGTCTCAGAACAAGCAGACAGACACAAGCTAAGTTCATGATGATCAGTCATGATTATTGCAACTCCATTAAAAGGCACCAATTATTGTTCTTCTCAGAGAAGAATTGGCCAGAAACAACTTGTCGATTAAAACATCAACCAGTGGAGACAGCACTGCGTCTGGAATCTGACATGAAAATGCAACCCAACTTGAGTTGTTTATGTTTGTTAAAGTCAGCAATTAACTAAGCACAACGAAGAAGAAGATTATGATCTGTAGCACACCAAAAAGTCATAGGACAGCTGCAAGTCTTTAGGGTAGGTGAATCAGGACAATCAGTCTGTATGAACCCTAAGCTGGGCCAAGAGATTAGGATCATCCAAGAGGATATTTCAGGGGCACTAGGAATGGATGCCACAAATGTTAGCATTAGCATGATGTTGAGATGCCTTGTGCTGCTTGTCAAAAACATGATGTGACCTTTCAACAGACATGTTCTATCAAACAAGTGAAAGGAACCTTGGAATTACTTACTTGGATCCAGACCAAGAAAGGATACGATTAAACTTTTAATATGAACATAAATAAATACAAGCTGTGGTTTACAATCCTAGCAAACTGCAACTGCCCTTCTTATTTTTGACAGGTAAACTGCAACTGCCCTTCTGCAAGATGAGGACAGTGAGCAGGAAAAGCGTGCCTGACATGAAACAACTTCTGGGGAAACATAAAAAACTTCACACTGAATGCAAACTATGCCAAAGAATTGTTACCATCGAGAAGAAAGGTAGAACAATACTGATCGAACAAAGAAGCTACATGCAGGGTGAAGGGGTTTCAGAAGTTGAATAGGCTACATCAAACGAAGAATGTTGCAGCTAAACATTTTGTCTGTGAGCAATGTTGATTTTGTCTGCTTGAAGTAAAAGGAAAATTGGACATGTTTTGCCATTGGAAGCTTTCAACAGAAGGGGTTTTGTAGGGATACGAAGAAGATAAGGATAAAGATTAGATTTTTATTTGTTCATCGATCGATGGATCTCCTTGGGCCGCCGCTCGCCGCCATTAAGGAGACGGATCTGCTCGTGGGTCTTCTTGATGAAATCATCGATTCGCCGGTTGAATTCGTGGTCAGTGGTGGCCGACGAGGGAGCTTCTGCTGGTTGATTGGCTTTGCGGCGGGACATCGCCGGAGAGCGAGGAGTACTGTTCTCCGTGGTAGCCTTCCAGGCGGCCTCCATCGACTCGTTCGCTATCTCCCTTGCCGCCGCCTCGTCCTCCTCTTCGGAGCCCCTTTTGCCCATGACCGCCGACGAGATTACGTGCACCTCGTCGGAGTCTGTCGTGAGGCTTGATGGAGGACTCTCAACGGGATCCGGCGCTAGAACTGCCGCCGCCGTCGAGGACGGAGGCATCTCGGCCAAAAGCCCAGAGACAGGAGGAGATCCCAAAGAGTTGGACCTTTTAGGCTTCCATTGCTCTCGGCCTTGCTGCTCCTGCAGCTGCTTCTGATCGGAGAGCTTCCAGATGACAAAGATGATGAGATGGACGGCGACGAAGAGGTACGGCGGAGCGAGCCAGGAACGGAGAGCCTCCCGGTAGACTGGGAAGGCAACGGCCAGAGCCTCGGCGGCGGCGGGAACGGCCACTCTGCCGGCCGCGACGGCTGAGAGGGCACAAAGCAGCAAAAAACCGATCTTTGATGCTCTAATCAGGGTCTCGTATCCGCTGGTCCAAGAACTCGATCCCGGATTCGCCATTTCCAGCACCAACCAACCTTCAACTAGAACAACGAAAATCTCGAAGCCAAAGCATAGAGAACCAGAAAAAGCAACGAAGAACAGTCTGCCAAATCTAAAGGGTCGCCATTAGAGCTGTAGATTGGAAAGTAGACGCCGCTTTTAGAAATTCTCTGGAGCAGAGAGAGAAGAGAAAGCGGTGGCTTGAATTCGAAGCAGAGTGTTCGATTATTTAACGTGGAGTGGAAGATGAAGAAGATAGATATTTCTTGTTTTTTAAAAAATATTTAATATTAAGATATAAATTTAATACGATTTGATGACAAGTTTATTGTTACGTCATAATAATAATCAAAAGTAAGATAATAATTAAAAACTATATTGATGTTCTTTAAGCTAAAAATATTAAATTTAATTAAAAAGGATAAATCGATTTATTTTGGTTTGGGACAGTTTTTTCTTTCTTTAGATTTTCGAATCATGTTGGGTTAATGGATTTGAATCGAACCATATCGGTCGGATCCGTGTCCTATAAATAAAACGTGACCACGCAACCTCCGTCCAAACCAAATGACTCGGGTCCTGCGACCCCTCCAGCCGGTTCGTCACCGGTTTTTCTCTTCGACCGTTCTCTTCCCTTCGCCGGACCTCCAAACCCTACCGGACCAATACGCTCGACTCCTCCATCGATGCGTCTTGACCTCCGACCTCCGCCTCGGCGCCACCCTCCATTCCCGCCTACTCCGGCGATGCCTTATTCTCCCCCTTCTCCCGTCCTCCCTTTTCCTCCAAAACCACCTCCTCAATATGTACTTCAAGTGCTTCCCCGACCCCTCTCTCGCCCTCCGCCTGTTCGATCGCATGCCCAGCCGAAACACCGTCACCTGGTCTGCCGCCATCGCCGGCCTCATCCAATCCGGTCGCCCCCAGCGCGCGCTCTCCGTCTTCTCCGCCATGAATCGCGCGGGCGATGCCCGGCCGAACGAGTTCACCCTCGCGAGTGCGCTCAACGCGAGCTCGCTCGCCGGTCACGGCGCCGCTCTAGCTCAACAAATATACTCTCTGGTTCTTCGTCTTGGCTTCGGGTCTAACGAGTTCCTCATGAACGCGTTCCTCATGTCCTTCATTAGGAGTGGGAAGATGGAGGAAGCGGCGGAGGCTTTCGGTAAAATCGGGGGCAGAAATGTTGTCGATTGGAACTCGATGCTCGCTGGTTACTTGCAGTCATCATGCTCGGAGATCTGGAGATTCTGGTGCCGGATGATTCAAGCAGGAGTAATGCCGGATGAGTTCTCTTTCAGCAGCGTTCTCTCGGGGCTGGCAAAAGCTTCGAGCTTGAGGTGCGGCGTGCAGGTCCATGGCCAAGTCATAAGGCACGGCCATGGGGACGATCTCTGCGTGGGGAATTCACTGGTGGAAATGTACTCCAAGAACAAATCTTTGGCTTCCAGCATTAAAGCCTTTGAGGAGATGCCTCGCCGTGATGTGGTCTCATGGACGCAGATGGCCGCCGGTTGCTTAGATTGCGGCAACCCGACGAAGTCACTGAGGATCATGGAGAAGATGAAGTTGGCCGGTGTGATGCCGAACAAGTTCACCATGGCAACATGGTTCAATGCTTGTTCTGGCTTGGCTTCACTGGAAGATGGGAAGAAAGCCCATGGCTTCAGGATAAAGATGGGCGGCAATGTAGACCTGTGTGTCGATAATTCACTCATCGACATGTATGTGAAATGTGGTTCTATGAGCAGCGCAAAGCAGGTTTTTGAATCGATGAAGGATCGATCAGTTATCTCATGGACTTCAATGATCATGGGATTAGCACAACATGGTCTTGCTCGAGAAGCTGTGAAGGCATTCGATCAAATGGTCTCTGAGAATGTGAAGCCAAATTTCATCACAATGATCTGTGTGCTGTATGCCTGTGTTCAGGGTGGACTCGTGGATGAAGGGAGAAGCTATTTCGATTCAATGGTGCGCAAGCACAGCATTCTCCCCGAAGAGGATCACTATGCATGCATGGTGGATCTCCTTGGAAAGGCAGGGCATGTTGCAGAAGCAGAGGAGTTGATACAAAGCATGCCTTTCGAACCTGGTTTGCTTGTTTGGCAGACATTGCTGGGTGCTTGTCAACTTCACGGCAATGTAGAGATCGGCAAGAGGGCAGCCGAGAAAGCATTAGTTTTGGAGAAGAAGGATCCATCAACTTATGTTTTGCTTTCTAATATATATGCTCATGCTAGAAATTGGGATACAGCAGAAAGGATTCGAGAATTAATGGAGAAAAGGGAAGTAAGGAAAATGCTCGGATCTAGTTGGATAAGCTCATGAAGGTTTGCAGAAAAATTCTTACAGATGCTGATTGTGAGAGTTCTTTGTTTGAAGCTGTTCATAAGTCACTTGGAAAATCTCTTGCTGTATATGTATAAATAGTGACACCTTTGACCATTTTGAAGGATGAAACCTTTCAATAATCAGTGGAAATGCAAACACCAAGTTTATTTAGAAAAAAATAACCTCTCTTAACAACTCTAAATTTGCTGATAGATAAAGTAAAACTGTATAGCATCCATATTTCAGACAGCCATGGCTGGCTGATGCTGGGTACTCCTTATCCAATCCAGAACATGATTACAATCTTCATCATGAGAAAACAGCTTCACTTGTGCTTGATAGGACTTCAATTCATAGGCTTCCTTTCTCTGAGTGATTTCTTTCTTCATTTGAAGTGACTGAGGCACTGCCAATCTCCTTGTTTCAGTGTGGTATGCACTGCAAATAAAATCAGTAATTTCTTCGAATGGTTTCGAAGCATCAAGCCAATGGTAGATTTGTTCATTCCTAAACCAAGTGATCTGCCTCTTTGCAAAATTTCGAGATGCCTTTTGAAATTGAGACAAAAAAGCATACAAGTCTTCGGTAGAACTTCCTCCTTGTACCCTACAGCTTAAGAGATATTCCATGGCATGCCTGTATCCAATTGACCGGGTTGCAGAGTTCATGTCGGGACGAAGACCAATGTCAAGAAGCCACGATGCTTCTGAGAGTAGTCCTTCAGTTTCCATGAGCATATTTTCACACCTCAAGTCAATAGCCCTGTAGAGATCAACTCTTTGAACTGTAAGGAAGAGACAAATGAAGTCGTAGTCCATATTGTTTGGATGATGATGACTGTTGTTCTCATCGTAAGAGTGATTAGCAACTGAAGTGTCCGTTAAACTTGGGTCAATTCCCTGACGAAATGAATCGTAGGGTACACTAAAGGCTGAAGGAGGCGATCCAGATGATCTGATAATTTCAAGGCTACGTCGTAATCGATACCAGTTGTTGGTAGAAAAAAACTGAGCTTTGGGGTCGCCAGCCTTAACAACCAAATCCACAGCTGCATCCCATTGCTTGTTCTTCTGCAACTCCGTGAGCTCTGAAAATACTTTGGAAGTTATCTCCGATGACGCCTTTGGGACATCAGGCTTTCCATACAAATACCATCTTAAGTATAATCCAGTTCCCCCAGTAACAATCGGCACTCGGCCTTTCTCCAGAACAGATTGTGTTGCTTTTCTAGCATCCTCAAAGAACTGCCCTGCAGAATAATCTTCATAAGGGTGCAAGATGTCAAGCAAGTGATGAGGCACCTCATTTCTCTCCGAAGCTGAAGGCTTAGCAGATCCCACATCGAGTCCGCGATACACTTGCACCGAATCAGCACTAATGATCTCTCCATCCAGCCGCTTCGCAAGCTCCAGAGCAAGCCTGCTCTTTCCTGCTCCCGTAGGACCAGAGATTACAATGACCTTCTTCTTCATTGATTCAGAGATGGAGCAAGTAGTCCTCAAAGCATTCCTTCTTGTAAAAAGAGATATCGGAGTTAGTTTTGGTGATGACCAAATGGGAAGACTCATCTTCATGCTTGATGCCACCCTCGCAGCCCACTAAGCTAATCTACAGAAAGTTGACAAATGAAATCTTTTGAGAAGATTGAGCAATGAGGTTTTGGTTTCAAATCTAAAAGCATGAACATTGAACGCATTATCTTATAAAAACATAAAATTGTGGAACAATAAATAGCAATTTATTCCTGCACTAAACCTGAACATGAAAGAAATTAGAGAATAACTCTGTGAAATACTCAGGCATTCCATCAAACAATTGGTAGGCGCAGAACAGCAAACAAGAATGTTGGAAGCAAAAACTTAGAATCGAACCTGATGCAGGAGGAACAGAATGACTCTGTAAAATCTATCGATGCTTGTTGCAGGAAAACAACAAATTGATGCCAAAATCCATTTTTTCCCTTTTTTTTTGAGAGAGAGCAGGAACTGAACACAAGAACCGTATCGACAATCCATGTTTGTTTGGATAGATTTTCTGTGATTTGTATATCCTACAGAGCGAGCAGAAGAAACAGTACACGATTTTGGCACCTTGCTTTTGAAAAGGCAGGGCATTTCGGTATCCGCTCAAATCGATTATAGAGGCGGGAAAGAATTGCGCCGGGAATAGCTATAAAAACAGAAACTAAACCATACGTACTACTTACCGTCGCCGTGGGCGGCACTCGGCGAACGGCGGCGGCGATCGTCTTGGTTCGGAAAGGATTCCGCAGGAGGCTACGAATCGGCCGGTGAATAGAGAGACGGCAGACACGGTACAGAAGAAGGAATATTAAATAGTAAATTTATTTTCACTTTAAAAATCAAGCAAAAGATTTGAAAAGGCCCACACTTTTTTTTATATTCCACTCTTAAGGGGGAAAAAAAAGTAATAAGGTCTATTCCAAGACTATAACTTACAAATAAACATTCCATTGTGACATTTATCGCAATGGTGAAATAGGACCTCCTCATTCTATAAAATTTCTCAACTGGAACAAACCACTGGAGTTAGACGCACACAACTCAGTGCTCTGTTCATAGCTCCTCCTTTGTCGTCGTCCTCTTCTTCCTCTTCTACTTCTGTTTGTTCTCCATCTCTTGAATCTGAAATGGTTTTAACTGAGCAAAATCTTTGAATCAGTTTCCTTCAAATAGAATCCATTTCAATTGCATTCTACCTAAATCCATTCAGGATAGTCCAAGCACTGCAAGCATTTGTAAATAGTATGATTTGAGTAAACTCTTCATTAATTAATTATACGATTACTCTTGCCTTGATTACTTCAAAGGCTGCATAAGCTTTTTAAAGATTTGGCAGCAATATGCAGAGACTGCATAAATAACTAAACTGAGCAAGAAAATTTTTTCTCCTCACATATTTGTGTAAGTAGATGACACATGAATGCATTCATATTCTGCTCATATTTTCCTACATATGAACACAAAGTTCCTATCTTGTAGTACTGCAGCTGAAAGTACTCATAAAAAAAAATTAGGGTGGATTTCTTTGCAATTGAATTCCATTTAACAAGCCTGACAGACTGCAAAGGGAAGCAGAAATTGTGAACAAGGGGAGTTCATTTTACAGTTTTCTAATAAGGTGTAGTTAGAAAAATTAATGAGAATAATCTTTATGTTGATCAATCTGAATACTACTAATTCGAAAACAATCCGGCATTTCTTTTTCCAATGGGTTTCTATTGGACAAATCTGACTAAATGAAAAATGGAAGGAAAAGGTATTCTTTTTAAGTTTTCAGGCTACAGTTCGTAATTTTGATAGAAAACATTATATGTTTGTGGATGCATTGTTTTAATGGTTTCTCTTGATCAATCTGATAATTTCATATTCAGAAAATTATACAGCTTTTTCTTATATCGAAATCAATAAATGAGGTTGATATAATCTTAAGAAACCAAGAGTGTTTTCAGAAATCCATGTGTAAATTTAGCATATAATTAATTAACAGACAGCAGCCAATTGATTATCTACTTACACTGAAATTGCATTTTTTACTGCCATCAAAATTTAATGTCATTCATTAGTTCCATTAAGTTTTTGAAGAAGAATTCTGCACAAGTCAAAATTTACAATTAGGAAAACATCAACAATGATTCGAAGACTGGATTTTGTATCTCTGTTTTCCTCCTCTTTTTTATTGCAAAGAAAAAGGGAATGAAAGAAAAGGAACTGAACTTGTCCAATTCAGTTAAAATCTTCATGAAACAATCAAATTCTCCTCTATTTTCTTTTCTGAAAAACAAAATGAGTCGATGAAATGACAAATGCAATAAGGGAAAGGACTTGAACTTGAAAAGTTGTTCATGTTCTCCAAGGGCTTTCTTGAACTATCAACTCCATGAAACTTAGCATACTGAAAACAAGAGAGCTAAAGTGTTCACAGTTCAAGAAAGCCTGTGGAGAACATTCCCACAATCTCATAGATTTT